>NC_090436.1:252217066-252517994 GCF_031143425.1 Pleurodeles waltl
AATCCTGGAAGAGTGCACAGGAGCCGGAGCAGCTGCAAATCACGCGGTACCCAGCAATGCAGTATAGCGTGGGGAGGCAAGGACTTACCTCCACCAAACTTGGACTGAAGAGTCACTGGACTGTGGGAGTCACTTGGACAGAGTTTCTGAGTTCCAGGGACCACGCTCGTCGTGCTGAGAGGGGACCCAGAGGACCGGTGATGCAGTCTTTTGTTGCCTGCGGTTGCAAGGGGAAGATTCCATCGACCCACGGGAGATTTCTTCAGAGCTCCTAGTGCAGAGAGGAGGCAGGCTACCCCCAGAGCATGCACCACCAGGAAAACTGTCGAGAAGGCGGCAGAATCAGCGATACAAGGTTGCAGTAGTCATCTTTGTTACTTTGTTGCGGTTTTGCAGGCATCCTGAGCAGTCAGCGGTCGATTCTTTGGCAGAAGGTGAAGAGAGAGATGCAGAGGAACTCTGATGAGTTCTTGCATTTGTTATCTGAAGAATTCCCCAAAGCAGAGACCCTAAATAGCCAGAAAAGGAGGTTTGGCTACCTAGGAAGGAGGATAGGCTAGCAACACAGGTAAGAGCCTATCAGGAGGAGTCTCTGACGTCACCTGCTGGCACTGGCCACTCAGAGCAGTCCAGTGTGCCAGCAGCACCTCTGTTTCCAAGATGGCATAGGTCTGGAGCACACTGGAGGAGCTCTGGGCACCTCCCCTGGGAGGTGCAGGTCAGGGGAGTGGTCACTCCCCTTTCCTTTGTCCAGTTTCGCGCCAGAGCAGGGCTAGGGGATCCCTGACCCGGTGTAGACTGGCTTATGCAGAGATGTGCCCATCAAAGCATTTCCAGAGGCTGGGGGAGGCTACTCCTCCCCAGCCCTGACACCTTTTTCCAAAGGGAGAGGGTGTAACACCCTCTTTCTGAGAAAGTCCTTTGATCTGCCTTCCTGGGACAAGCCTGGCTGGACCCCAGGAGGGCAGAAACCTGTCTGAGGGGTTGGCAGCAGCAGCAGATGAAGTGAAACCCCGGGAAAGGTAGTTTGGCAGTACCCGGGTCTGTGCTAGAGACTCGGGGGATCATGGAATTGTCTCCCCAATGCCAGGATGGCATTGGGGTTGCAATTCCATGATCTTAGACATGTTACATGGCCATGTTCGGGGTTACCATTGTGACGCTGTACATAGGTAGTGACCTATGTCCAGTGCACGTGTGTAATGGTGTCCCCGCACTCACAAAGTCCGGGGAATTGGCCCTGAACGATGTGGGGGCACCTTGGCTAGTGCCAGGGTGCCCACACACTAAGTAACTTAGCACCCAACCTTTACCAGGTAAAGGTTAGACATATAGATGACTTATAAGTTACTTAAGTGCAGTGGTAAATGGCTGTGAAATAACGTGGACGTTATTTCACTCAGGCTGCAGTGGCAGGCCTGTGTAAAAATTGTCAGAGCTCCCTATGGGTGGCAAAAGAAATGCTGCAGCCCATAGGGATCTCCTGGAACCCCAATACCCTGGGTACCTCAGTACCATATACTAAGGAATTATAAGGGTGTTCCAGTATGCCAGTGTGAATTGGTGAAATTTGGTCACTAGCCTGTTAGAGACTATTTGGAAAGCAGAGAGAGCATAACCACTGAGGTTCTGATTAGCAGAGCCTCAGAGAGACAGTTAGTCATCACACAGGGAACACATACAGGGCACACTTATGAGCACTGGGGCCCTGGCTGGCAGGGTCCCAGTGACACATACATTAAAACAACATATATACAGTGAAATATGGGGGTAACAGGCCAAGCAAGATGGTACTTTCCTACACATACAAATTAGAGGACAAATCAGAGGAATATGAAAGTGTGGAGAGCTTTTCTGCACAATACTTTAGGCCTACGACTCTTCATGCCGCTTCACCTACATCCATGCCCTCTCTCTCTTTCTCTCTGTGTCTCTCTCTCTCTCTCTCTCCTTTGAGCAGGGTACGTCTTTTCTTTCCCTTACCACTTCACCTTCTACCTACCCACTCTACATCGACAGTGGAGCTAAATTTTGTCCCACAGTCCCCCTCTTCGGCCTACCATCTGGCTGGTTTCTCCCTCACTTAACATCACAGAATGACAGATGGGGCGGAATGGTAGGGCTCTTCGACCATTGCTGGTACACAAGTGCACACGTACCCTATTTTGCAGTTACCTCTTAGGCTTCAGGTTTTAGCACCCCTTGTTACAGTTATGGTTATGAGTATGACTGCTAGCACAATCTTATACCTTTTTGATAGGCCTCCCAATCTGATTCTGCCATGGGCCATTGAGACTATTGTCCCCGTTGGAGATACTCTGTACCTTCCAACCTGCCCATCCTGTGACACTCATAGTGGTTTACTTGACTCACTACACCTTTTTCTACCCACTGTTCTTGTTCCCCTGTCCTTAACCGTCTTTTCTACCCATGTACGTATTATTACACATGACTGCTGTCCTCACTTATGCCTTCTACTCCGCTGTACACCAGAGGTCGGCTCCATATGAGCTTGAGCCTCACCTTCCCAACACCCTGAATGTTCACACTCCCATGACCCTATGTGCCCATGGGGCCTAGACTGTAGTTTGACCCTGAGTAGGTCTAGTCTCCAGAAACTAGGGTTTTCATTCCTTGCCTACAGTTCTGGCCAGTGCCTGTTGTTTTCTGTAGTGTTTTGCTGCTTTGGAAATGAATAAATCTTGCAACAAAAAGGGAGTTTTATGCCTGGCAAAGGGATAATTTTGCCAAGTAGAATTGGCAGTTTTAAACTGCTTACAGGCTGCAATGTCAGGCCTGGGACATGTTTTAGGGGGCTACGTACGTAGGTGGTACAATAGGTGCTGCAGTCCTACAAGTAAGATTTAACTTACCATCCCTGGGTATATTGTATGCCACTGTACTAGGCAGTTAAAACTCAACTAAATATGCCAATCAGGTTTAAGCCAATATTTCTGTTTTAGGGAGTGAGCACAAGCACTTTATCACTGGTTAGCAATGGTAAAGTGCACAGTCCTAAGGCCAACAAAAACAAATTAAGCAAAAATAGGAGGGGGTAGACAAAATGTTTGGGGGAAGACCACCCTAAGGCTGACAGGTCTAATATCCAACAAGAGAGACATTGCCGTTAGATGGCCCATGCCCTGTGGGAACCAATTCAGAAAGTCGAATATCACGTCTGGGTGCCTATAATTCATAGAAATTAAATTGGTTTGTGTGCAGCCATATGTCCACTGACTATCACCAGGGATTCACCTATAAAGCCTCCAAAGCTGCTCTAGCAAAGTCAAAGCAGCCCATTCAGCATTATAATACGCAGGTGTAGAGTCTAGAGACCTATCCAGTGACATCGGATCAGGTTATAAATTGCATCAGTGGTGAACAATTTACTGGGTCATCTGAAAAAACCTTGATGGTATTACACCTCCCGATGTATTTAAAAATATCAAGAGTGGTGGCATCTCCCCTGGAGCAGAATTGTTCTAGAGACATCCATTTTCTACCTGCGTATAGATGGCCCATATAAGTCATAACCATCTTCAGCATGGTATTTTGTACAGTTCGTTCGGACATTAGTGGTATCAAAGTGTTGGAAATTTTTCAAAAAGATAATGCTGAAGCTGGAGTTTCTTTTTGAAAATACAAGGAGTGCAGAATTATTAGGCAAATGAGTATTTTGACCACATCATCCTCTTTATGCATGTTGTCTTACTCCAAGCTGTATAGGCTCGAAAGCCTACTACCAATTAAGCATATTAGGTGATGTGCATCTCTGTAATGAGAAGGGGTGTGGTCTAATGACATCAACACCCTATATCAGGTGTGCATAATTATTAGGCAACTTCCTTTCCTTTGGCAAAATGGGTCAAAAGAAGGACTTGACAGGCTCAGAAAAGTCAAAAATAGTGAGATATCTTGCAGAGGGATGCAGCACTCTTAAAATTGCAAAGCTTCTGAAGCGTGATCATCGAACAATCAAGCGTTTCATTCAAAATAGTCAACAGGGTCGCAAGAAGCGTGTGGAAAAACCAAGGTGCAAAATAACTGCCCATGAACTGAGAAAAGTCAAGCGTGCAGCTGCCACGATGCCACTTGCCACCAGTTTGGCCATATTTCAGAGCTGCAACATCACTGGAGTGCCCAAAAGCACAAGGTGTGCAATACTCAGAGACATGGCCAAGGTAAGAAAGGCTGAAAGACGACCACCACTGAACAAGACACACAAGCTGAAACGTCAAGACTGGGCCAAGAAATATCTCAAGACTGATTTTTCTAAGGTTTTATGGACTGATGAAATGAGAGTGAGTCTTGATGGGCCAGATGGATGGGCCCGTGGCTGGATTGGTAAAGGGCAGAGAGCTCCAGTCCGACTCAGACGCCAGCAAGGTGGAGGTGGAGTACTGGTTTGGGCTGGTACCATCAAAGATGAGCTTGTGGGGCCTTTTCGGGTTGAGGATGGAGTCAAGCTCAACTCCCAGTCCTACTGCCAGTTCCTGGAAGACACCTTCTTCAAGCAGTGGTACAGGAAGAAGTCTGCATCCTTCAAGAAAAACATGATTTTCATGCAGGACAATGCTCCATCACACGCGTCCAAGTACTCCACAGCGTGGCTGGCAAGAAAGGGTATAAAAGAAGGAAATCTAATGACATGGCCTCCTTGTTCACCTGATCTGAACCCCATTGAGAACCTGTGGTCCATCATCAAATGTGAGATTTACAAGGAGGGAAAACAGTACACCTCTCTGAACAGTGTCTGGGAGGCTGTGGTTGCTGCTGCACGCAATGTTGATGGTGAACAGATCAAAACACTGACAGAATCCATGGATGGCAGGCTTTTGAGTGTCCTTGCAAAGAAAGGTGGCTATATTGGTCACTGATTTGTTTTTGTTTTGTTTTTGAATGTCAGAAATGTATATTTGTGAATGTTGAGATGTTATATTGGTTTCACTGGTAATAATAAATAATTGAAATGGGTATATATTTTTTTTTGTTAAGTTGCCTAATAATTATGCACAGTAATAGTCACCTGCACACACAGATATCCCCCTAACATAGCTAAAACTAAAAACAAACTAAAAACTACTTCCAAAAATATTCAGCTTTGATATTAAGGTTTTTTTGGGGTTCATTGAGAACATGGTTGTTGTTCAATAATAAAATTAATCCTCAAAAATACAACTTGCCTAATAATTCTGCACTCCCTGTAGAAAGAACATGCTACTCTCACCATGGCCAACTCCCATGGCAAGGCAGAGCGTTTAGAAGTTTTCACTGCCCCCTACCATTAGGGTTTTCTTGCCGTTACCGGCAGTGAAAACTGACCTCTAATTCCACCCATCTAAATTAGGTGGGCGGATTAAGAAGTTTACCTCAGACAGCCACTACTGCACAGTGTTTTGGAGGGGTTTTAATCAGGCCGGAGACGGAGTAGTCTTCCCTTTGACTAAACCAAAGGTGTGCCTGCATCTAAATTCAGCGGGCAGACTATTAAGTTGGCTGTAAGCATTCTCCATCACTGTTGTGACAGAGTATGCTTACCGCCAACATTTAATTCAGACCCAAAGTCACATGTTTCCTCTTCCAGAGTAAAGCAACTGACTTACTCTTGTGTTGACTTAACAAGGTAGTGGGACTTTAATGCCGGTATAGCCCAGCTACGGAGGGCTATTAGGCTATTGGAACATTCTGCCACTAGAGGACAGAATGTTCTAATAGATAAAACAAAGCCCTCACAGAGCCCGAGGGGATTGAAATCCTCTCGGGCTATGTGAGACCTTCGTTCACAACAAGAGCTGTGAACAAAACCATTGGAATGTTGGCGCTCTGGGCTTCTACTGGGCATTAGAAGCCCGGAGCACTCAATTGTTTTCAATGGCGCTCCCAACATTCCAGTGTTGAAATATGGCCTTAGAATCCGCCGTAGTGGGCTCTACCAGCTATTAAAGGCCTGCTCCCGCGTTAGAGGCCCGAACCGAAGGCGAGGGCCTTTCACAAGGGAGAGGGCCTTTAATAGCCGGTAGAGCCCGCTACAGCGGGTTCTAAGGCTATTAGAACATTCTGCCATTAGAGGGCAGAATGTTCTCCTAAATAAAACAAAGGCTTCATGGAGGCTCCGCGAGGCTTTGTTCACAGCTGCTGCTGTGAACAAAGAAGATTGGAATGTTGGCGCTGCAGGCTTTTACCGGCCAGTAAAAGCCTGGAGCACTCCATTGTTTTCAAAGGAGCTGCCAACATTCCAGTGTTTTAATAAAATCGATACTTACATGTGCGGAGACAGTCGGAGCGGAGAACTCTGCATACATAAGTACAGGAAAAACTCTGTAGTATGTATTGCAGTCTTTCAAAATATACTACAAAGTGTAATTTGAGAATCAGGCCCAAAATGTGCAGGTGCACGCTGATATCTTCATGGTACTTTTGTTAAATTCATACCTATACCAAGGCTTAGGGCCTTATTACAACTTTGGAGGAGGGTGTTAATCCGTCCCAAATGTGACGGATATACCACACGTCGTATTACCAGTCCATTGTATCCTATGGAACTCGTAATACGGTGGGCAGGATATCCGTCACATTTGGGACGGAATAACACCCTCCTCCAAAGTTGTAATCAGGCCCTTAGTCTTTTACTTATTATCTCCATCTTCTTCTTAGCACTTGAACACCCCGTTGATCTACGGACTACATTGATTTGCAGGTTTTTGGTAACCCAGTTAGTGCTGCCATGCCCACCACTATTGTTGGAGCTAGTCTGGTAAAAAGACTACATGTCAAGTGCCCTCAGTTCTGTGAGACTGACTTTAAAGTGTATTTAAATGCACTTGGTATTCCTTCTGTGTAATCTGTATTATGCTACCATGTAAGAGCTTGTTATTAGTTGGCCAACAATGCAGGATAGTTGCTTCCTTTGGTGGTCAAAATGTTACTCAATGACAACATTCAGCTCTTTTATTCACAGTTACTACATAGTTGAACCCTTTTACCAAAGTATAGCATGTTTCTCCACATTGGACCAGTGTTGTTGACACATTCTGCTGTACGTAAAAATACAGATTGGTCTTCCAGCAAACAATATAATGAATATGTCCTAAGAATAATGCATGGCAGCATTCTCTGATTGAATAGACAGACCTATTTCTTTCTTCAGTGAATTTTAACACACAAAACATTTATTGGTACAGGATAGAACCAATATATTAACCATGGGATACCCCACTGTACATATCAGGTGAATAGAAATTTGTGTATGAAAGTAAATTATAGGTTTAGTCCAGTTCAGTCAGCAAACTGATGTTCTTACATAGTATAAGCTTTACATTTCATGGAATCATTGATAAGGTTCCATTGCACTGTGTGTGATTTCAGCATGTGTAAAGAAGATTGAAACCCAAATCTAGCGTTGTACTGTTCTTGTGCTTGTTTATAATTTTCCATTTTTTTCACAATGTTAAATGCAGATATCAATCCTGAAACAAATAAAATCCTTTCAGCATTCTAAAGTCTTCATATGTTTTTCGTAACATATCTTTATTTTTTTCGATATCAATCTCGCTGTTCTCCTCGCTGCTTTTCTTGCAGAATTAGTTGAATTCGGCATAGGTGCCTTAGCTACCAATGATATCAGATCACTTTTAGCCCAACTTTTTTTGTGTTCCTCCAAGGAGAATACATTCTTATTCTTACAATATGTTCTGTGATTGCAGCCAGAGATTCTCATTATATAATTTGTGACCTACTTTTCCAATGCTACTTGTGCTGACATGAGCCTTACCATGCCCTGGATCCACTTTATTTGCTAGTGGTCCTGTAAATCCTTAAGCCAATCTTTGGTGGGGTTTGTTTCTATGAAAGATCCAAGTGCATTGCCTTTAGATCTGTTACCTTTCTCAAGAAACCATTATAATCAGCTGAGCTTTTCTTAACCTTTGACATCTTTGGACTCCCAGTAAATTACTATTGGAAGCAGTTCCAGTGATTTGAACCTCGAAACAACAAACAAAAAGAAAATGTGTTTTATATTCAAAAGATTAAACGAGTCTCGACTTTAGCATATAACTTTGTCTTTTCTTTGCGCCTAATACATGCGGTCTTTTCGTAGGTGCGTACCAGTGCTTTACCTGAGGCAATCAGTTGTCCATACTAATACTCTGTTTACTCTACTGATGCCGCTTTCACGAATCAAGCTTAGGATACCAACTTACATTTTATCCTCCAGTTTTCAAAAGGTTCCGTTTTATGTTTTGCTTCTTTGTGTGCATATAGTTTTCTAAACGTGTCTTCCATGAGTAGGCCTCACCTACTCCCAGGAGTTCTTATTAATTATATCAGCACATTGCCTGCTAGACGGTAGCATTGAAAAAAATAAGATATTTAGAATAATAATATGTCATAATAAGTGTCTGTTCCCTGGATTTGCCATTTCCACACCGCCCCCCTAAAGGAATAATCATATTTCATTTTATTTCGTAGTGCAAACCGGTGTTTAGTATGTTAACTCAGAAATGTAGTAATACATAATTTTGTGCTCATAAGAAACACACATATCAGGTTTTTGTAATTCTGATTATAAAAATAAATAGAAAGGTCAAAGCGGTAATTTGAAGAAGGTATCCATAAATCGGGGATTGTTTTTTAACAAACTGAAATTCACTCTCCACATCAGAACAGAGCAGTGTTCTCTCTATAGATAAGAGAACATCATCCTTCTTACATTTTGTAGATGTCAGGATATTGACTATAACAATGAAAGTCTTGATAATTGCTTGGTTTCAGATGAGGATCTGCATCATAAAAACATTGGCGTTCCCTGCACCTTTTTGGTTTTGCTCCATTTTGGTTCCTTAGGATGGTCAGGACAGCTCAGGCTAACCCATCTCTCCACAGATGTAGAGTTTTGTGTACTGCCATTCCAGCTCCAGCTTCAAACATTCAAAGTCATACTGGCTCCCAGAATCTCTGCTGTTGGAGACAGACCTTCATATTCAGTTTCCATATTGTGTCCTGGTTGTCTGGGAGCTAGTCAGGGCCGATCTGCTTCCCATGCAGTCACTACAGATTCTGGAGTTTATTACAGATCATATTTGACTGCGAGGGGAAGGAGTGGGGTTCACATCGGAGTCCCTAGCCTGAAACCCAGTATAAACCTGACAATGATGCACCATTTTACCTAAGGCCCTCACAATCAATGGGTTCTTAGTAATATTGTTGGCTCTCTCGACCACCCCATTTGAACTAGCTGGAAAGGGATGCGCGAGCTGAAGGTATACCCAAACCATAATAAGTACCTCTGCTTCTGTTTTAGAAGTAAAAGACAGCCTTTAAACTGAATTAAAGATACGGACTTCACCCATAAATACAAAGTACAACATGTCCTTTGTGACTGCGTCCACTGTGACCTGGCCATACTCACTTAAACAGCTACAGAAATTTACAGCTACCACTGTGTATTTACACTTGCTTATTCACGTACGTGCACCGTTGTGATCCTGGTAAATTATTTGGAATGGTGGCGCTGCCTTCATGAGAGGGGCTTCCATTGGTTTGATTACTGTTGAGGGTTTTAGTAATTAATTTCGTAGTGTAGTACAGCCTAGTACAGTGATTCCCAGCCTGTGCTGCGGTTACCCCTGGGGGTCCAGGAAGCCCCCTCAGGGGGTCTGCAATTGTTTAGAAAATTAACTAACATTAACAGATTATAAGGGCTAAATGTACAAATGAACATTTAACAATGTCAAGGAATTTGAAATTGGAGGCTAAAAAATAAAATAGCATCCTCAGATTGGTTTGTGGGAGCAGTGCAGGTGCATCAAACAGAATATAGGATTAACGATGTGTGGCTTTAGTTGAATTTAGAAATGCTCCAACCTTCTTCTTAATATTTTTTATTTTATTTGTTTGCAAATAAATAAAATGTGTTATCATTTGTGTATGTGTTTGATGGAATGCTTGTTCCTGTAGTTTTTTGTGTATTGTTTTATGGTTCAAATCATCAACAATGTTTAGGCCTGGGTCCCCTGCTTCCAGTAATGGCTCAGTGGTGCGTCACTGCATTCCAATTATGATTCAGTGGGGATCCCCGGGTTCCAGTAATGATAAAGAGAGAAGTGTAAAGGTTGGGAACCACCGGCCTATTAAGTTTAAATATCAGTGGTAACCAACAACATTTTTGCAATATATGCAGTATAGCAGAGACTTCCGCTTGAGCCAAATCACCCCCTTATGTGCTGCTTTAATTAATTCAGACCTAACAGAATAACGTATTCTGTCTCTATCCCCTGCTCATGGTATAGTGACTTTAGGGAGCCCGTCCTGTCTCAGGAAATAGTTGTACTTCAGTACGATAAAGCCGTCTTTTTGTGTGAGGATTGGATTGATGAGTGTATTTTCTTGTCAATCTTTGTGACTGTTGCAGCTGCTAATTTACCTAAATGTACTGCAGATTTTGCAGCTTAATCAGCAACAGTATTCCCTTTTGAAGAGATTCCCTTACTCTGACGTGCCACCATGTACTGTACATCTACCAATAGAAGTTGTTTTTTAAATTAGGCAGTCTGAGTCTTAACCTCCTTTGCTCTTATCATCTTCCTTCATTCGTATTTGTAATCATCTTACCTCTTTACTCAAAACCCGAAATAATCAGTGTTGCTTTTTGTAGTGCTAAGTGGATTACATTTAATTCTTCAGTTTGTGCAGTTGAACAACCTAAGGGCTTCACATGATTTTTTGTTAATATTTTGATTGGTTTTGCAAAATATGAATCACTTTTTCCAGTGCACATTGTGGTAGTCGATCAAATAACACTCAATTTTCCCTTTCTCACATGTAGTTGTCTAGACCTCATCTTTACTTTTCCTTATAGTTATATATTCCATGATGCCATGCGGCCTGTGGTAGGCCGCGCGAGATAGAAACTTCTACCTAAGAAAACAAGCAAATGCAAACTTACAACAAAGGAAAGAACACTTGCCCTGCCGTCTCCCACATTTTCCTTCCATCTGCACGGGGGAGGGGAGGAAGGAACCCTCTGGGGACCTCCAGTGCATAGCACGCCTATCAGGCACTGAAGCCAAATGTAGAGGTTTGAGTACCACCGTCCACTTTTTTGGTCATATGTATAGATTCAGAAAGCATGTCTCAACAATGTATAAACTCGCTGCCCTCTCTAATTCAGTAGTCATGACTTGCCAAAATGTTTTTACTGTCGGGTAGCTCCATGTCATAAGTATAAAAACCACATACCTTAGAATCTAATAAGCAAAGCCCTATGTGTCATCTAAGGCTTAGATGACACCTAGGGCTTTGCTTATGTTCAGTCCCAACTATAATATTCAGCCTATGAGGGGTGGTGGGGAGAGGTCAGAGACGTAGATCTATGAATATATAAAGCCAGGATTTCTTTTGGTGGCCTTCATCAAATGTGAGCAATACTTGCAAGGTTTTGCGTGTCTGTGGTGGAGTTGATACTGCACCCATAAGGAATCGTCACGAGGCACTGTATACCAGAAATCGGGAGACTGGCAGGCGATCTTCACTAATCGCGCACTGGGACTCCCAGATTTTCCCGTCTTCTTAACACTAGCTAACTATCTGGATCCAAGTCTGTGTCCTTGCCTTTAGTCGCCTGGCTAGGAAAAACATACCTCGCACATTGTGGATGCCCACCAGCAGAAGTGCTGTTGCGTACAGTGGATGAGGTGCAGTCTTGCGCACAGCTCTCCTCCGGCAGCGCAGTGCAATCTTAATTAAGTCCTGGATGACCGTTTACCTAAGTTTATGGCCCATTATGAACGCTACCACAGCTCCCTCCTGCCTCTTATCTCCCACGCAGCCTATCTCTGCTATTCCATGGCCATCTAGCTAGCCGTTGTAGTTGTGCTGCAAGATAATACATATCATAATCTGGGCTGCAAGGCCACCCGGTGATGATTAAGGAGCTGTACACTCAGTGCAAGCCTCTCCTCAGCATCGCGCAAGTACTGGAGCTTTTCATCAAAATGCAGCGAAATTTTGTGCTTGCTTTCATGAAGCAGAATGCCTGCTTTGGGCACTCTGTCTTTCAGAGGCTGTCGAATGGTTCTACCACTGGTGAAAGTAACATAGGTAATAGTGAGTATCCTAGCCTTGCTCCCCTAAAGACTGTAAATGCTTTGGAGATGCAGGAGCCTATCCTGACCCTGAAAGATGCATATAGCAGTGTAACCCATGTAATCTACTCCTCTTCCAGAACCATGCACCACATCACTGCTCAAGGATCCTAGAAAGTTACTTGATATTCAGAGAAGTATTTCACCTGGATTTGCAGCCATTCTGATCAGGATGTATTAACTTCAACAGGTGTGGGTGCAGACATTGCACCAGTATCTTTCTGATGAGTTTGTAATCTTGGTTAAGCATAGTCAGGGGTCTGTAGGAAGACACCTCAATGGCTTCCTTCCCAGCCTTCGGGATGGACGCAATAAGAGACTCCCTAGTGGTGGCGAGGCAGAACGATACTATGCATTGCTTCCTTATATAAGTCCACTACATGTGGTTCAATCAGTGCTTGTACTTTTGCTATAATTCAGCGGGGAGGCCCTCAGTGCCTGGAGATATGTTCCTCACCAGGTCCTTAATGGCCGTTTTTATCTCAGCTTCAGTTACTGGCCCCCCAGTGCGTCCCTCGGCGTCATCTCGTATGCTCTGGGGTACCACTCTAGCCAAAAACACTTCAATCTCCTTTACAACCTGATCCTTTCGCCGATACAGGCCTTCATAGTACTGTGTAAATTCTGTATGTTTAGTAAGCTGTATATGCACCACTGATCTGTCACGATTTTACATACTCATGATAGGAGCACCCCTGCTTTCAGACTGTATTAGTGAGGGAAGCAGTCAGCCTGCTGTGACACTCTCCACATGATTCTTTGTAATGTATTTGTGATGCGTAAATGCACACAGGCGCTTCATTGCCCCTGCATGTTTTTCCTTTTCTTCCAGAAGGGGTACTCAATTTTGTGCAGTGGTGGGCAAGCCCTCTTCTAATCTAGGGAAGTTTCCTTTCACAGCAGTAAGGCTGCTTTCCAAAGTCTTCCTAACCCCAACAGCCTGGCTCAAGCAGCAGCCTCGGATCACCACCATGAAGACCTCCCGCTTACTGCTCACATTGGCAGTAGTGTTGTGTTTGACATGAAAATACTCTGTATAGAAACCCCTAATAAGTCTGCAAACATAGGGTGCTTGTTAGAAATGGGGTCTTTGGTTGACAGTCAGGTGAGTACCCAACTAATTTCCAGGTTCCCTGTAAGTATCACATATTGCCCCTTGCCGTTTCTGTATACAGTGTGATTTTCACACAGGATCCAAGGTCTTATCCAGATCAATACCCATTGCGTATGAACAGTAGGCTCTGGCATATACATGTTCCATCCAGCGCCTTTTCAGCTTGGCTACTTCCTGGTCCACTAAGTGCGTGTTTTGAAGTGGTGCTGTATCTACTTGGCTTTTTTGAAGGAAGGTCAAATCTTTATGCCTAATTACCACTGTTCCTACACCCCTCACATTCAAAGTTGTAAACAAATACTTAATAATGTGAATGGCAGTGTCTCTCACAAAAAGTATACTTTGGTCATTTTAAGGCAGCCGGTGCTGTGACCTCCAGGCCAGACAAGTATAGCAGAACTTTTGCCAACTCCCACCCGAGTTCAGGTTGGCAACTGCCAACTGTTCAACAAACCAAGTAGCACAATATAACCCAGTTTGTGTACCTAAATCAGTTCTTGGTATGGAGGAATTGGAGGGGTAAATGTCTTTTGCGCACCCATCTTTTCTCCCACCACCCACCTGAGAATTCCCTTGTAGTATGAAGGTTGTCTCATATGATGGGCCTGCAAGGCTCTACACACTTAGCTTGCTCGCCCTGCTTGTAATTGTACAGAGTTATCTGTGGAGTTCAGACCTTCACATTACCCAAAGCAGGAGCCATCTATCACAGGTCATCTGCCGCCCGAGGCGTTAGCTGAGGTTCTTTTGTGCCTCCTTTCCAGGAGTGTGTCCAAGTCTTGTTCTCCAGGAATACCTCCAGTGGGCTCCCTCCATGGACTTACTATGTCATTGCACTAAACACATTTGCAGTCTCCACTGCCTCTAAGCGTTTCAGCTCAGCCTGCTGCCTTGATGGTCTCCCTTTCCTGGACTTCTCATGTCTTCTTTGTCTCCAGCGCTTAAGGGGGAGTGTCCGTTGCCAATTCACACCATCCATGCCTGCTTTATATTGTTCTAACCAGTACCAAGGGGCTCCTGGAAGAACAGAACATGGTTATCAGCCATCACTTAAAGAAGTATAGAGAATATAAGCATGAATTTAAGAAGAGTTTTGTGCAGTTTCTTCTGAACTGCCAGGAACAATGCTCATTTCCGTTGCACTGTGAGTGTGTAATCTGGAAAGATTGCCACATGGCTATTCCCAGCATTGAGGTTCCTCTGTGTCCGCACACTCTTCAGATTCTTGTCCATGAAGTGAAGGAAGCGCACCATTACCGGGTGGGGGTGCCCTGCTGGAACACTGTGTGCAAACTGAAACGCTAAAATAGAGATAAACCCTGAGGTACCACCTCTGCTGAAATGAATTTTTTGAAATTGCCAATCATATCGGATCTCTTCACTCCTTCTGTTATTCTAACCACACAAATATTATTCTTCCAATTGCGACCTTCTGCATCCTCCGCCCTGTGACCCAGAGTTTCCACTCTCTGCATGAGGGTCGAGATATACACCCAGAACGAGTCCACTGAAAGTTGCAGGTCTCCCTTCATGTCATTGTGGCGCCTGACATTGCTAGCCAAACGTTTGTGATCTTCTAGCAGAAGGCCCACATTCAAAGAAACTTTATCAATCTTAGTGCCTCATTTACAAAGTTTTGTTTCAGGGTAGCATAGCAAGCCTTTTTGCTGTGCTGCCTTGCATCAAAACAAAAGGGGAGGAATGTGCTGTGTCTACAGGATACAGCGCATTCCTGTCCTTGTCCCCTGCACTGGTGCACAAATTTCTGCCATGTCCCAATGGAGGCACCCTTGCACCATGGTGCAAGGATGCCAGTGTTGCAGAGATGATTGTTTTTGTGCAGGAAGGGACACCTTCCTGCATAAAAACAACCACAAGAGGCGTTTTCCTTCTCCTGTGTGTGCTGCAGAATGTAGCACACATAGAAGGGGAAAAGGCAGGTGGAAATAATATTATTTCTCCCCGTTGCAGCACCCTTATGCTGTCCCTGGGGTGGTATATGGAACTGACACATTCCCAGGTTTACAAAAACCTTGTAAATCTAGGAATGCATCAGATTCCATGGATGATGTGTGTGAAAACCCACAGCAACACCCATGGAATGCCCCTTTCATGCAGAGTAATGTGTGAAAGGGGGCCATATCTACAAGGCCATGTAAAGCTAGGCAAAGTGGCTTTGCGTGGCCTTGTAGGTATGGCCCTGCAGCCTGTGACACCAGTGAACCAAAATAAGTGACTCACTGGTGGCGCAGGCCACTTGTAAATGATGCCCATAGTTTCTAAGATCTCTTTAGAGGTGGAGGTGTTACAAGCATTGAGTATTTTGTCCAGTGTGATCTCTGGGTGCTGGTCAGAAGTCTAGGCAATGTCCTCAAGGGCCAGCTGGTCTTTGCTATACAGTGGGAAGGGTAGGGGATGTTTCCAACCGGTCCTGAGCTTTGGTTAACAGGTACATCTTTCACACTCCTACTCCTGCCCATTGTTGCCTTTCTAACCCTCAAAAGGCCCAAATCAGAAATCCTGTCTCAAGGCAAACAACAGTGTTTTGAGGCCAATTACCCTGTAGTGTAGATGATAGCTCTGCAAGCTGTCGTAGGTCAGTGTCCAAGGGGAGCAGGGGAAAGAAAGCAAGAGAGGCTGCACTCCTCTTCTTTGATCCCTACAGCAGTGGCCTCCAGCACTCGGGAAGTTTTCCCACCTCATGGGATGTACCACCAGATGCCATCTCTCACTGCTCGTTCCTACCCTCACTGCTCAACTCGTCTTTCAAAGGTGGCAGCGGGGGTCCACTAGTCTTAAGCCTGCTCACCTTCTTCTATAGCACTGCACTCCAGCCCTTTCAGGCAGGCCCTGCAAGTAAGTCCATGGCCCAGCCCTACGACCACCTCTCAAAATGTCTGAGTCCAATCGCAAGAGCCTGCGCACTTCTCCGGTCAGCTCACCAGCAGTGGGGGCTCTCCCAGCTCCACACCTCACATAGAGTGACAGACCTCAACTGGTCACCTTTCTCAAAGGTCACATGGCCCTCCTTCCTGGCATGACTCCTCTGCAGTTAGCATGTGTCTGATGCAGTGGTGCTAAATCCCAACTGCTACACTCCCCAGTCAGAGCATTGGTCACCCTTCCCTCCACTGGCCCCTTGCAGGCTCCGGTGGCTTTCCTGGCCCAGTGGGCTTCACAGCAACAGCGTGTGTCAGGCACCTCTCAGGTACAGTGTATCCTCTGCTGTCCCCGCTCAGCATGCCCCTCTCCTCTGGGGGCATACCTCAATCCTCCAGTCACCTCCACCTTTGTCACTGGCCGCCCGAAGGCCTAACTTGTGGCCACGTCTTGGTTGGCAGAGAGCACAGTCTTCCCTCTGCAGAAGTTGCAGTGCACCAGTTGTTTTGGCACACAATTCCTCAGGTCATGTAGGCTACAGGGTATCAGAAGAGAGTGAAATGACATCTTCAGGCCCTCAGTTCTTTGGGATGTTGGGGGATTTGGGGCAGTGGCTCGGGGGCTAACGAGAATGTGGCCATATCTCACTCAACAAGCCATGCTCTCCGAGGGGTTTCCAATGCTTACGCTTTATTTTGAATTCAGAATCCTCAAATACTCCCTCCACTGATGCTCGTGCAGCAGAACACTGTCGTTTTGTGCCTGCTTATTACTTTATAGGTTTCGCCTGCACAGCGTCTGCTCTGTGCTTTTGAAATCTATTGTATTAAATATATCTTAAAAGGGGCTTACATGCCGCCCTTGCTTTTCATTGTCCCTGTGCGTGCCACTTACTTTTCCTCCATCTCCATTGGTTCTAGCATATTTCCTGCATTTACCAATGCTTGTTCCTCTTGTGTTTGGTCTTATTAGTGTCCCGAGGCCCATAAGCACCGTTTTCACCCGTCTCCCTGGAACTTTCTTTTAAGCTGTTGCAGCCCTGCTATCACCACAAGATACTTGCTTTAAAGCAACAGCACTGCCCGAGTGTCGTGGGCTTAGCGTGCTGTGATGGTCTCACTGGAGACCTCATGATTGCAGTTCTGCCTGCTTTGTGGAAAGCGGACGTTCCCATTGCCACAGCACTCACGAGTCCCCCTGGGGCAACGTGTACTCATCAGCGACCCCCTCCCTCCCAGGGAGCCACAGCAGGGTCCCCCTCTAGTGCTTAAACTGCATCAGAGGCCGGCATTTGTTTAAAAGATCATTTACTTCCACCAGCTGCCTTGGTTTTGAGGCAAAGGAGTTATCTGGCACTTTCTGCACATCTTGGGTAATTACAGGCTTTTTGAGAGCCACATTTGTGTGTTTTCAGGCTCGGGAAGCAACATAACGTGGGCTTCTGCACGCATCCCTATTTACACATTACTTCTGCCACCAAGGGGTTCATCAGCTGCAGCCGATGCCTTACCTGACACCCCTGGGCCACACCAGCACCGACCTTGTTCTGATATGTATATGGGGCTTGGGAAATTTGGGGATCTGCAACCAGCAGGCTGAAGAGACCCCTGTCGTAGTAGGCCCTCTCACTACTTCCATGTAGCCCCCAGAAACCGTTCCAAGTTTTTCCCATGTATGCGTAGCTCACCCTTAAACTGTAATGCCCTCTTTACTCACCTTTATTGCAAGATTCAGGCATTCTAAAATGTCCGCAAAACCTACTTCTAGCATCGCGGCGACCTCTGCCGTCTTCTCCTTAGCCCCGCCCGCTTCACCAGTACCATGTTACAGTCACGGTTGCCGAACGCCTTACCTGGTAACTCCCGCAACTGCCATGGAAATTATTCTTCTTCTGGTGCAATTTGCCGGACTTTTTCATTTCTTGGTTTCAGTAACCAATCAAGTCCTTAACGATTACCAGCCTATTATTAATCACATAGGCGAAACAATTGCATTTTGTGGTATCGCCCTTGGGTTGGATAAAGAAAGACACAGAGGTCGTGCCTGGATGCTAGCACACCAGGAACTGCGTCACCGCAGTTCGCACTTTATACCCGTGCTCTGTGCCCCTCCCGGACACGCAGAGCACGCTGTACATTAGAGGAGAGCCTGAATGGCTCTCCGCACACTCTCTACATCCCTCCCATGTTTTAATTCACACGGACAAGGATTAATCTGTAAACTTAAAACAAACAATTGAACATTACCCCACAGACTCCCGAAGGGGTGAATGTGTTAGGGAAGATAATAGAAAGAACAAAAAAACTAAATAACATAATCCAGGAAAAAAATATTTTCCCACACCCACTAACACTGTTCACTTTTAACCTCCGGACACATTCTTATACCATCAATATCGGGCTCCATCAGTCTTCAGTCAACGAAAGATGGTAACGAAACACAGTTCACGAACAGCCTGCTTTACAGACAAAATCTTTCAACTGACTGCTGGGGACAGGATTGGGGCGTAAATCGTACCTCGCACTTCTGGTACGAAAACCCCCATGTCCAGGAGCAACACAAGGCCTGGTTTTCTCAACCAGCACAGGCCCCGGGACACTCACAGTCTCTTCAGGTCTCCTCGGCGAACCACCTATGACGTCCTCCATCTCTCCTTCTTCTTCTGCTGAGACAACAACATCAGCTTTATGGAAATGTGACACATTTCGTGTCACTCTCTGTCTTCCTCTGGCCGCTGTTATCATTGCTCCTTGTACACCGATGACCTCCCAGACTTCAGGTTCAAACGGTGTCCGGAACTTTCCTCCTCCTCTCTGACTTTTCACCACCACTCAATCACCTTCCTGAAACTCTCGATACTTGGTTCTTCGTTTTCCACTGGCCTTCTGATTAGTAATTTCCCATCGTCTCTGAGTGGCCTTAATATCCAGCACAGATGGTTTCCACCTTGGACCAAATGGAATACAGTCACGTGGAGACACTTTGAACATCAAAGCGGAGGGGGCACATCCAGTGGTGCTATGCGGTGTTTGACAGTAGGCACTCAAGTACTGTTGCAAACACTATTCGCTTTCCTCCCTTTGCTCAACTCCAACCCTGAGAGCCCTATTCCAGGTTCGCATAAATCTTTCAACGTCACCATTTGCCTGAGGCCAGTACGGCATGATCTTACGATGATGAATCGCCAACCCATCAAGATACGAGCGAAACTCTTGCCCCTGGAATGGGGGCCCATTGTCTGTTCTAATTTCGTCGGGTAGCCCAAACAATGCAAAAGTCTTCTGAAGAACTGGCCGCACATTTTCAAACGCCGTAGACGCTATGACCTCAACCACAGGGAACATTGTATAGGAATCTATCATAACGGCAGTCAGCCTTCCATCCGGAAAACTCCCAAAGTCCATGCTCACCTTGGTCCATGGTTTCAAAGTGGCAGGTTCAGTCACCACCGGGCAGCTCGGCGGTTCCACCGATGTGATGATACAGGACTGACACTTCCCCACCATTTCATCAACTTGACTGTCCATACCAGGGAACCACACTTTAGCACGTAATCTGGCTTTGGTTTTGGCAGCACCTTGATGCCCTTGATGAGCCAACTCGATCACCCAAGACCATAGACACTGAGGAAGTACAATTCTCCTTCCCCTCAGGATCAGTCCGGCATTATCTGTGGACAATTCATCACGCACCTTCAATATGCCCTGCATAGCCAACTTCTGGTCTGAGCTGGACGCATTTGTCTTCTCTAGAAAGTGTTTCCATTTCTTATAGTTCAACGCCTCTTTAACCTGATTCAGTACCACATCATCCTGGGTAGCGTTCACAATGTCGGTTATGAGAAGAGCATTGGGACATGCCGACTGCACGCCCATGCTGACAAAAACCTCAGGGCTTTCTTCATCTTGCTCTTGGTGAGAATCAAGTACCTTAGGAGATGGATGGCGAGACAAATAATCTGCTGGGTTGTTTGCCCCAGGTCGATGAATGACTGTAAATCAATAAGGTTGAAGCAGAACAGTCCATCGTTCAATCCTCGGAGGTGCAAGACGTGGGCTACCCGCAAACAATGAAACTAAAGGCTTGTGATCAGTTACTACTTGAAACTCATGCGAATACAGATATAAATGAAAATGCCGGCATGCCCACCGATTAGCTAGAGCTTCGCGCTCAATCTGTGCATACCGTGTTTCAACCGCCAACAAAGCCCGGCTGGCATATGCAGCGGGAATCCACTCTTGATGTCTTTGCTCTTGAAGAAGAACAGCCCCAAGCCCAACAGGGCTTGCATCCACCACCACTTCTGTTCACCTACCAGGGTTAAAATAAGCCATGGTTGACCTATCCAGTAACGCTGCCTTAATGTCTTTGAATGCCTTGTGTGCATCGGGAGTCCACTCCCAGCGGTGTTGCCCTTTTGTGAGTTGTCTAAGAGGCTCTGACATGGTGGCAAGCTGTGGTATGAACCTCCCACAATACGTGGCCATCCCCAGGAAACTGCGTACTTCCGTGGGATTTTGGGGAGTTGGGGCTTGATGAATTGCTTCAGCCTTACGTGGATCCACTTGTAGACCATCCTTTGAAAAGATGTAACCAAAAAAATCTACTGATGTTTGATAAAATGCACACTTCTTTTTGTGAAGTGTTAGTCCAGCTTCCGCTAGTCTTTGCAACGTCACTCTTAGATGACGATGATGTTCCTCTCTCATCCTGGAGTGTATCAAGATGTCGTCACTCAAATTGATTCCCCCCCGTAAACCGGACAAAGTCTCTCTGATAGCATTCTGGAACACCTCGGCACCCGAGGACACCCCAAAACTCAGCCTCTTATTTCTCCGTAGCCCTACGTGCGTCGAGAAAGTGGTAATGTTCCTGCTTTCAGGATCTAGCTCCAGTTGATGATATCCAGCGTTAAGATCCAGTTTTGAAAACCACTGCGCCCCATTCAGATCGACTATGATGTCATCCATAGTGGGCGATATGTGTCTCTCTCTTCGAATGGCTTTATTAGGCAAGCGCATGTCAAGGCAGAGGCGAATAGCTCCAGGTTGTTTGGGTTTTGGCGCTATCACCAACGGTGAGACCCAGGGCGTAGGCCCATCTACCTTTTCAATGACTCCTTGGTCTTCAAGCAGTTGCAATTCTTTTTCGACGGCAGGCCGCAAATGGAATGGCACCCGATGATGCCTCAGAGCCACAGGGACAACGCTTGGATCTATGTGCAGTTTGACACGCTTTCCTTTTAACCATCCCAACCCCTCAAAGAGTTGCGGAAACTCACTGAGGAGGCGTTCCACCTGAGTGTCATAAACTTGACGTGCAAAGAATACCAGCTCTAAATCTTCTGCCGTATGACACCCTACCAGAGTGCCTCGATCTCCTGCTACCACATAGAACTTTGCCTCTGTTGACCGATCCCCACTGGTCACGGACACTTCCACAGTTCCTTTTAGAGGAAGAGGCTCTCATCCTCCATAGTTGTATATCCTGGTGGCAGTCGGGGTAAGTGACGGTGTGGGGGTCAACTGCTGAAATAGGGTCTCATCCATAACGTTAACTGATGCCCCTGTGTCAATAAGTACTGATGCCAACGTGCCATTGACTTGTACGTCACTCATGGGAGGCGGTCTCTTTTTTTTGTTGCCTCCCGCCAGTAAATGAAATCACAAAAATGTCCTCTTCCTCATCTTCCTCAAAAACAGGGCTACCCGACGTTGCGTGGTCTCTCGCCTCTTCAGCACTCTTGGACACAGTCCTGACATTAGCATCCTTTCTCTTTTGATCCCCTTGCTTATTCCTCCTCGACCTGCACACTTTTGCAAAATGATTTGCTTTACCACAGCGGTTGCAAGACTGTCCTTTTGCTGGGCACCCCATGTTAGCTCTGTGTTCGTAGCCACAGCTCCCACAGGCATGTTCACTGGGTCTGGCGAGGTTTGGCCTGTGCGGTGATGCCAGGTGTGCCTGAACAACATCTACCTGCTCTTCTTTCACTTGGACAGCACGGGTAGACGACGCTGCAGCCAACGGCTGACCTCTCACAGCTGCCATCGCGTCTGCCCGTACCGCAGACAGTTCATGGGACCGTGCAAGAATTCGAATTTCGTCAAGGGACATACCCTGCTGTCGAAGAATAAGCTTTCTTAAGGCATTGGACCTGCAACCCTGGATAATCTGAGCCCGGATCTCTTCTTGCTGGTTGAGTCCTGTACACGAACTCGCTAGCTTTCTTAATCTGGCGTAGAACATGTCCATTGACTCGACTTCCGTTTGTTGCGCCTGTCTAAGTTTGAAACGTTCATAGTTGGAGTTAAGTTGGGGATCAAAGTGCCTGTTTAAAGCTGTTACAGCTGCATCAAAGTCAGATTTGTCCCCTGTGTCGGGGAGGGAATCAAACAGCTCTTGTAGTTCATCTCCGCCCATCAACAGCATTAAAGACCTTCGTACTGCTCCATCCGTTTCCCTAGTAGCTCAAAAATAGTTGTCTAGACGATTTATCCATAGGCGCCATCTTGGCGCAGCAGTGGCCGGATCAATCAGTTGGCTAAACGGAGATAATGATGTGACTGAAGAATGAACACTGTTATTTAACTGTGCCGGGAGCTGGGGATTTCCTGGTGGCGGCGGGGCATTCATGTTTGCACTCTCCCACTACACTGGTTCAAGAGACTAAAGTCTTTTTTTTTTTTTTTTTTTTTTTTTTTTAAAGACTTCAACCTTTGTTTGCTACTATTATTTATTTGGTTTTTTTTTTCTTGTGTGCACTCTTTATTTTATTGTTAAATTAGTCCTCTTTTGTCTCTGCTTTTTTTTTTTTTCTCTACCATTGTGTCTACTTTTCCATTCAACTTTTATTCATTTAGGCAGGCCTCTGCCTACCGGCTCAGATCCGGAGCCTCAGGCTTCATACAGCCTCCGGCGTTGAAACAAAAGAGACACGCCCTTTTACAGCTCCTGCAGAGGGAGCCTCCGGCTTCCAGAAAGCAACCGGCGTTCACTGTTGCTATCGCTTAGCAACAAAACGCCTCGCATTTCAGAGTGCTCCGCTCCCACGTGACAGCTCCCCTGGGGCGTGGGCATGGCTCACCTTCGGCAGTCTTCCCGGGCAGGAAGCCGGGCCACACACTCGCCAGGCAGGAAAACGAGGCGTTCGGCAGGAAACCAGGCATTCGGGCTCCGCCTAGCCAGGAATATTGATCTCCTTCTTCACTGAGGCAAAGCAGCGCCTCCCACGCCGTTACATTCGATGCCACACCTCGCCCACAACGGTACGTTATTATCGAGGAGGGGAGAGCTTCTCCTCGTTATTTTTTTTTTTTCATGTCAGCCGCGCGCCATATAAGATCCCATCCTCGTCGCCAATGTGGTATCGCCCTTGGGTCACATAAAGAAAGACACGGAGGTCGTGCTTGGATGCTAGCACACCAGGAACTGCGTCATCGCAGTTCGCACTTTATTTATACCCGTGCTCTGCGCCCCTAACGGACACACAGAGCACGCTGTACATTAGAGGAGAGCCTGAATGGCTCTACGCACACTCTCTACACATTTGACAATGTTTGTTATAGATGTAGTCCTTCAAGTGTGCTGTTGCAATTTTGTCTCTATGTAGGTGCATAAGCATTTACGTGTTTTCTTCCGTCCCCTCTTTCACAATGAATGTAGGGGTAATCAGCTGGTTTTACGCTCTCATAATGTGAGAGATATGTTTGTCTGAAACTCAGAATTCCTTTAATGCTTGTATTTTTTATAGTCTGTTTGGGGGAGCCAATGATCCTAATTTTTCTAGGAACTTTAGTGCAAATCCTTTCCCTTCACTTGACCATTCATATCCTAGGAATATCATATTGTGTAGTATACTTTGGGTTTTCTGAAGTTCGTTTAACAGCCTGCTTCAGCAAATATTGTGACTATTCTGTGTACGTCTGAATATGCTGATCTAATTTAACATATGTGATATATATGTCACCTAAATAAGAATTAACACTCAAATCTTCCTGCAACATTTCAATTATAGTACCAAAAAAGCCCCCTGGCTATTCTTATACTTCTTGTCTAATCTGGTAAATTAATTTTCTGTCCCCATGAATATGAATGATTCAAATTAACCTGATTCCGGAGCTATACTTTGAGTGAAGTACTCATTTATCATTTCAACTGCAGTTTTATATTTTTTGTGTGTAAAAATGGTCACTCGTGCATCAGGTCTCTTATCTCCATAAGAAGATTGATACTTCACTAGTGCTATTATTTATGTACTTTTCTTCAAGTTATGCCCCCTGTACTGTTCATATCTGCCACAGTATTGACATTTCTATTCCCAGAAACCATCCCTTCCCCTGTGATCACTGTATATCCTGTTTCTTTTTGTGTTTATTTCATTATCAGATTTGGGTTTACATTGGGTTTTTGTGGCTTTATGCCCACAATGTCTCTTCCCCTAGAGATATAAGCTTGAGACATATTTGGTAACTCCACTTCTTTTGATCCTGTGGTGTGCCAGCATACCTTTGGTATAAGGCTAAAAGAGACTCCTCACTTTCAATGTTGCCTAGAACTATTTCACTTATAAGATCAATGTAGCCTGTCAGTTTCATACCCAGATCTAGTGCAGTCCAGGCGCCATGCTCCTCCTGTATTTGTTTCAGACCTCAGGTAATACTGCTATGCCATGTGTAGTAATATATTGGGCTGTACACGTCTCCCCATGACTGACACTGTTACAAATTACAACGCCAACAACACTGCGATGAATTTCATTACCCTATGTTTCTTATGTAGAGTTAAATGATGAATAACCGTTGTTAGCAGATAGGTATTTCTAGGTCCCCAGAACAGCATTTCATTTAGTTTATCTGGCTAGTGTCCCATCATTGCATTTAGAGTCTGTGGATTATTGACTGTGGCTTGTGCATGTATAAGTGTTTGAGTAGTGCCTGTTACCTTTGTGCTATGCTGTGATACAGATTGCCTTAACTGCCTGTGTATCGGTATTACTTCCATCAACAGTCCCATAGAATCTCCTATTGCTAGTTGACCTGTACATGCCTGAGGTGCATATGTAGCCAGGGCTGATTTAGGGCAGTGCAATTTGTGCGGCCTCACTGGGTGCTGACATGGGGAAGGGAGTTCTGACCTCAGGGGGGTGCTGTGTTTAGCAATAACCTAAGATCTAAAAGCCCTACTGCAGAGTTCCTTGTGTGTCCAGCTTTCCACCTTTCAGGAGGCAATGCAAATTTCAAGATAACTCTTGTCAATAATATTCCTGCTAGAGAGAGATTGGAATTTTGCTTAGTGTTTGTTTTGACTTGTCATAAAGTAGTGGAAAGGGTTAATATGCCTGTTGCAAAGAACGCATACCGTGCAGATCACAGATCTTTATTTTATGTGGATAGCTGAGTGGATTACTGCTTTTTCAACAGAGACCCTTGTGATACAGCAGTTCATAAGATACAACCCTGATGTAGAATAGTGACTGTTACGAACTGTCGTCAAAGAGCTGCATGCAAACTTCATAAAATAGGTTTAGACATTATGGGCCTGATTTAGAGTTTGACGGCGGGGGTTACTTAGTCACAAACATGACGGACGTCCCATCTACCATATTGCAATTCCATTCTAGCCTATGGAATTTGTAATATAGCCAACAGGATATCCATCACATTTGTGGCACAGTAACCCCTCTGCCACACTCTAAATCCGGCCCTATGTTTTGTTTCCCCAGTCTTTCATTATCTATTCCTAATGTTGCTAAAAAGAATTTGTTTGGGCAGATATTCATTCTCATTATTAAAGCCAGCCTTTACCAGCTATTTAAAACAAATTAAATGTATGTGGGAGACGGTTTGTGGAGAGATGAGGGGCACTTTTACTTAGTGGTAGTGAGAGAATCTGAGGAGGAGGTCATGGGAGGGAGGAGCCAAAAATGATTGTCGCACAGAGTCCCACCAGCACTAAAACCAGCCCCATATGTAGCTATTGTGGGTTATGTCTGCCCTTTCTGCCTTTAAAGTCCCTAATGTTCTGTTTATGTTACATGCAGTAATCTCCTGTGAAATACCATCATACGTTATGTGCTTGTTAGTGGCACTTTTGCAATCTATATGCATAATTTCAATACCTCTTCAGGGGTAGTAAGCACTATATTAATACAAATTAGTAACATGCTGGAGGATATATCATTGAGTATCTTGTGAATAACCGTCTTGCATCTGGCGCTTCTATTACAATCCATGATTAAATATTTCAGTGGGATATATTTGATCAGCTCCGACCAGTATCATGATTTTGCCCCCTATTAATGGGAATCACCTTGCTGTGAACCAGTTGCTGGGAGATAGACAGTAAGGGTGAGTGTACATTTTATGAAATGTCCATTCTTTTTTATTTTGACCACTTCTGTTTCTTTCACCATTCTGTACAAAGATTACAAATCTGTATTAAAATTGCAGATAGATCCTTTATAGGTCTTAATCCTCAACAAACCTCAATGACAAGGGGGCCACCTTTGCTAGTAGTGAAGAGGATGACTTCTTTGTTACAAAATTAGCAGACCTGCTTTCTAGGCTATGTAAACACTAATGCATTTAATGTCAAGTGTTCATCTTAGCACAGAACCAGGCCTGTATTATATGTGACATTAAAAGTATTTATAGTAGCCAGGCTATAAAAGTAATTAAGAGAGGACCCGGAGAAAACCATAACAGATTCGCTATACACAGAGATAACTTTTACTGCCTTCTCTTCTTTAAGACAGTGGTGAGGTAGGATGGGTTTCCCCACTTTATCACTTAAGTAAGATGGCTTTCACCCTTTGAACTCCTTTTAGAGTATTTTCAGATTGAGTAGAGCAGCACAAGCGCTGCTTTTCTGTTGTGTTGGTATCTATGTGGGCTTTTAACCACGTCTACCTCACGCCCATCACATTCACTCGTTCTTGGGCTTGCCTTTCAAAAATACTTCATTATCATTGATAAATGCTTTACCTTTGTCCCTTCTTGGGGCGGTTTTGTTAACGCTTTGGGGTTCGACCCTATTACATGGATAATTGCACATTTGCCGATATGTTGCCTGCGAGCAAACTAATTTTTCCTTTTGTGTGTCTCCTTCGCGCTCTCGCTCATGGCGGCCGTGGTGCTTGGAATTGGCTCACTTATGTCAACTGTTTTACTTTTCAGTGTTAGGGTCGAGCACGCAAGCGCACTGTCCCCGGTTGTAATCCCTCTGTGGGCTTTTAACCATGCCCACGTCACGCCCCTCACTTTCATTGTTACGTGGGCTTGCCTTTTAAAAATCGCTTGTTTTAATTTGTGAAGGGCATGCATACGTCAGCCCTCTTCCGTTGTTTAGCCCCCCTCAAGAGCACTGGTAAACTACTGAAAACATACAAGGCTCCATGTTTTCAGCATGGCTTCTGGACTACTTTTTTCTTTTTATTTCCTATGCAGAGCGATCTTGCTGGGCAGTAGTTCAGCGCTTTGCATGACATCGACCCTCTTACATGCATAATTGCACTTTTGCCGATTTGTTTGACTGTGAGCGAACGTATGTTTCCTTTTGTGTGTCTCCTTCACACTCATGGCGGCCGTCGGCTCGCTTATGTAAAAATGTTTTACTTTTCATTTTCAGTTTATGTGGCAAGAAAAATCTGGTTAGGAGTTAACAAAGCTAATAGCTCTAGCTCGTTTTTTAAAGCTGGTGTACTAAATCTAATATCCTTATGTTAGAACTTCACTTGTTTCATTAAACTGTATTAAAAAAATTGAGTCCCTCTTAATATGTCCAGTATAATATACAGGCTGATTTGTTTCCTTTTACTTTTCACTTGAGGATGACTTATTCCGAAAGTTGTTTAATCTTGTGCTCTTGGTCTCGCACCCAAGATAGATCGGAACTTAAGCCAATGTAGCATTGTCCAAAATGGAAGTAACCATCACTGTGCAATATATATATATATATATATATATATATATATCACACGTTTACTTACGCACTCAATATGGCTGCTACATAATGCGTTCTTTGCTGAAGTACTAAGGCCCAGGTTTTTACTTTTTTACGCAAACCTGCACTAATGCAGGTTTGCGTCAAAAAGTATAGCGCCGGCTTGCGCCATTCGAGGATGCCAGCCGGGTGCCATATTAATGGAATGGTGCAATCTGGTGCAGAGGGTGGGCTAGTGGAAAAAAAATTGACGTTAGCCAGGTGGAGGTTGCGTTATGGGAGATGGGTGTTTAGCACCAAAAAATGACGCTAGGCTGGTTAGCGTAAAAAAAGATGACTCTAACCAGATTAGCGTCATTTTATGGTGCTAAACCTACCATGCCGCATGACTCCTACCTTAGAAAAGGCAGGAGTCATGCCCACCACCCCAATGGTCAGCACAGGGGACCAGTGTCCCCTGGGCATGGCTATTGCACCCTGTGCCATGTATGAAGGCCCTATGGCATTAAAAAAAGGTAAATACTTACCTTTACTTATCTGTACTTACCTGGGTTGGGGTCCCCCATCCTCTGCTGTCCCTCTGGTGTGGGTGGGGGTGACCCTGGGGCCTGGGGAGGGCCTCAGTGGACTCATTCCCTGATGTTCTACCACGGAAATGAGCCCACAGGTCCCCAAGCGCCTGCCCTGACCCAGGCTTTAAATAATTAGCACCATTATTTAGGCCTGCCTGCCTCCCGTGCACAATTTGTGCACAGGAGGATAATTAAGGCGCAAGGGCCTTAGAGTCATTTTTTGCCCAGGAATGCCTACCTTGCGCCTCATTGGCACAAGGTAGTTTTCCGCTTGCAAAAAATTACTTTAACTCCAATATTTTGATGCTAGACGGGTCTAGGGTCAAAATATAAATATGGAGTTAAGTTTGCGCTGAAATAGCATTAACAAATGATGCTATTTCAGTGCAAACAGAATTTAAATTTGTCCCTAAGTACGGTCCTGTGCTAGTGTTGTGAAGTTTGAGGTTCGCGAGTAGCAGCATTCACAACAGCAAGGGACATCTGATAGCATGGAGGCTGCTGTCTCTCCCAGTCTGCCACCAGCGCTGCAGTTGCCCAGTGAGAGCAGCGAGCATCCCAGTCCTGGAGTCCCTTCTTTGAGGGTGAGAATAGCAATAGGTGGGGATGGGAAGTTCAGACATTAGATGGCTTAGTGTTCGAATATCTTTTGGACTTTCCTGACCTTTCCATTTACAAAGTATTGCATCCTATATCTTTGTACTATTTTTCTATTGGATTCAGTGCCTGCTACTACAACTCACAGAATGTACAGGCTTGGTAAATTAAAGCTTACGTAAATTTGTTGTGTGGCAGATGTGAAGTCTTACTGAAGATATGAAGACATGAAGAGGAGCTTGTTAAGGAACGCACCACTTTTGGCAGAGGAGCAAAAGATGCAGAGGATTTTCACCTTTCTTAGAGAAATGTATTGCCCATGTGCACTGGTTCCGAGATTCTGGAAAGCTACGAGCTGTTATTAAATGTGTTCACCTTGTATTTCTCGCTTTGTATAATTGTATGATGCATCTCTTTGATGCAAACCTAGCCAAAGGTCACTGGACTTCTGCACATGGTCAAAATCAAGCATACAGTAAGTGAGTGATAGGAGAGGTAGCTGGTTTGCAGGCTGTTTAATGTATTGCGAAGTAGTGTTTTTTTTAAGCAAGTTGTCTCCAATTCTTTCCTAAATTAAAGCGGCTTTTGGGAAGTCAAATAGTATTGATCCTGGGTGCATAGATGGAAAACGCAGAATGTCTTTTTAAAAAAAATCTTATTAGAGCCTGTAGGCTAATGATTTCCTGATTGCATGTGTGCAAATAACCAACAGAGATGGTGAATTTGCCTGCAAGTTTATCGGGGATGCCTGTTGTGATGGCTTTGTAAATGGTACTGCTGGTTTTGGAGATGATGCAAGTCAGCAAGTGACGCTAATGGAGTTCCAGTAGGATACCGTTAAGTCAAAAGCCCTCACCTGATTCCAGTCCATAAGATGGCTCAATGAGTTGAGTGCCAACCGCTGCAACCTGGAAATCTGGGCTCTGAATCTGACAGGGACATATTAGCCTTCCATTCTTCTGAGTTTGACAGCCCCAGTAAATCCTGATGTTGAGGGGCAGTTTAAGTGGTCAGAGTCGGATTATATTCTGATCTGAAATAATACTGACAGGTGTAATATAGGGGCTTTAGCGACAAAGGCAGCAATTATTATTTCAATCTGAAAACCTGGAGGACTTAACTTTTGAAAGGTAATGTGGTGGAAAAAAACACTGAAGCTGCTCACCTCGCAAAAGTCTTCGACCACTGCCCACCCTGTTCCTGGAAATGTCTGGAAATAACAGAGGTGTTAGATAGAATTCCACAGATAGAGGTGTTACAGACAAGTACAATTACAGCTTGTGCAATAATCTATTTCATCCTGGTACATTTCTCTTCATGAATACTCTTCTCCCTGTGATATTCCACTCTATGCCTTGCTCCACTCCTTCCAACAATCTCCCCATTTAACCATCCACTCCCTGAAAACTATTGTTCCATGTCCATTGCATGTAACAGCCTCTCCACGTAATCTTCCTTTCCTGAAACATTCCGTACAACATTCCACTCCTTTTGACAATAATACCAGGTCATACAATATAAGATTTCCTTCCAAGCAACAATACACTTTGTGTAACATTTCCCTCAATGCAATACTCCATTCCACTCCTCCACTCCATGTGACATTTCTCTCAGTGCAAACACGCTCCAGAATGCACTCCCCATAATATTCGCCACCACGCTATGAACCCTCTATGCTTCATTCCTTTTCATGCAACTTTACTCTGTATGCCAACTTATGTGGCAAGAAAAGTCCAGTTATGAATTTACAACGCCAAAAGCTCTAACTCAAGCAAACGCGAGACCCATTGCATTGCAAATGCCTGTTCGTTTTGTGTGTCTCCTTTGCGCTCACACTCACGGCGGCTTTGGCTCTTTGAATCGGCTTGCTTATGTCAACTGTTTTACTTTTCATTTTTCCTTTTGTGTCTGTCCTTGGCGCTCACGCTCATAGCGGCTGTGGCGCTTTGAATCGGCTCGCTTATGTCAACTGTTTTACTTTTCATTTTTCCTTTTGTGTGTCTCCTTCGTGCTCACTCTCATGTCGGCCGTGGCGCTTTGAATCGGCTCGCTTATGGAAACTCTTTTACTTTTCATTTTTCCTTTTGTGTGTCTCCTTCGTGCTCATTGCGGCTGTGTTGCTTTGAATCAGCTCGCTTATATCAACTGAGTTACTTTTCGTTTTCAATATATGGGGCAAGAAAAGTGCAGTTAAGAATTTACAACGCAAATAGTTCTAACTCGAGCAAACGTGAGATCCAATGCATTGCAAATGCTTGTTTTTCCTTTTATTAAAAAGACCTGTCACTTTTACTATGTAAGGGAAACAGTCTCTGCTTCGCATCCTGTATTTATGCTTGTCTGCCCCATGGGTTGCACCACACCTTCTCATTATCCACACACTGCTGGGCTTGTTCTGTAGTTTTTTAAATTTAAAATGTACTTTCTGATTTAATGGAAATATGGTAGTGGGAAGGCCATACTCGATTTGGCAGCAGTATGCTGTTTTGGACTACATTCTTAATTTTCTAAACTATGACCTCTGCATTCTCGGATTAAGTGGTAAGGGTCACACACACTTCAAAGCCAATAACAGTGAGTATTTGTGTACTGAGATGTTTTCAGCGCCTCAGACTGGATTCTAGCTAGCTGTCTGGATTCCCTGCCATAGTGGTGCATTGGGTCAGATAGTCCTCTATCAGTATGCAGAGCATCACCCCTTTTGTGAAGGAAGTTATGGTAAGCGGTGCGTTAGCCTAGCTAATCCTGTTTTGATATGTGGAGCATTAACCCTCTTGCGAAAGAAGTTAAGCCAAACGGTGCCTTTTCTCAACTAGTCCCGTCTCAGTATGTGAATTATCAATCGCCTATGAAGGAAGTTAAGGTAAATGGTGCACTAGCCCAACCAGTCCTCTCTCAGTATGTAAGGCATCGGCCTGGTTGTGATAGAAGTTAAGTTATGCGGTGCATTGACTCGACTTATCCCGTCTCAGTATGCAAAGCATTAGTTCACTTGTGAAGGAAGATAAAATAAGTGATGTCTTGAGCCTCAATATTTTGTTTTTATGGCTGGTGTCCATAATTATTTTAGCTGTCAAGTCCCACTTGTTTGTATATATTAAGAGACGTGTATTTGAGAAATTACTTTAAAATGTTTGGTTCTTAATTTTCAGCACAGCCTTCAAAGATGGGACCCACAAGTGATAAGAAAGGTTCCCCATGGGTCAGTCCAGTGGCACAGGAGAGTATTTACACAGGGATCAAATTAGGTTCAGAGGTCCTAGAATTGACAAATGCCTCTGCAGAAGAGACCCACAGTCTATGTTCTTTTGCCTAAGCGGAGAAGTCCATTAAGATATTGATTAGTTTACCTTGGCTTTTGGCTTGGAGGGGGTCATGTTGGAGTTTTCCCTCTCTCTGCAGGGTGACCCCAAAACATTTTGCCTTTACCATTCCTTCTTTTCTGTTTTCTAAAATGTGTTTCTATTGCCATTCTGAGTGTCTGCACTTTACCACTACTAACCAGTGCTGAAGTGCTTGTGCCCACTACCTACAAAATGATAAAAGGCCTGCACCTGATTGCCACATTTAATTTACCTATACATCCATAACATAAGGCACTACATGTACCCAGGGCATGCAGATTAAATGCTGCAAGTGGGTCTGCTGGGCTGATTGTGTTGCCCACTAAAGTAGCCCTTTAAAACATGTCTCAGGCCTGCCATTGCAACCTGCAGTGTAGTTTCCAACTGCCATTTTGACCTGGTAAAATAAGCCTTTTTCTAGGCCTAATCTTCCTTTTTAATACATACAGGTCACCTCTAAGGTAGGCCTAAACAGCCCAGGGAGGGTACATTGCAGGGCATGCCGTTTTAAGATTTACATGACCTAGTAGTGAACAAAAAGCCTACATTCATTTTTCACTACTGTAAATGCCTACATTCTTTATTCACTACTGTATGGCCTATCTCTCCCTTTGGATCACACTGGGTTACCTTATCACATTTAGTAAGTGCTACGTTTTGATTGTGAGCAGGTAGAAATGTCATGCTTGTAATTTAAAATCCTCGTTAATGGTAAATTGGATTTTAAATTATATTTTTAAATTACAATTTAAAAAATGGCACTTTTAAAAAGGTGCCATTTTCCTGCCCAAAAGCTTCTAAGGCCTTCTAGAAGTTTTCACCTGCTTGGACCTGTTAATGGCTCCCGCATTAGGAATGTGTCTAGGGCCCAGACAGTGAACAGTAGGGCACTAGATGTTGGCAGGAAGGGCTGTCCTGCCAGAATGGATGGGGTGTTTCTGTTCCCTGCTTCACTTACATTGCAAAGGACTTACCTCCAGCACACACAAAGCAACTTGACACTAGTTGTTTGTCACCCAAGATGTCTTGGAGCCTTGGCAGGGAAAGGAAAGAACTTTCTAAAACTAGATGTAGAGTTAGCCTAGAAACTCTATTTTTTAAAATTGGTTTGGGATTTTTTTTAATGTGGTGTTTTCGCTTTAACACTGATTGTGCTGCATAAATGGTTCACACAGTGCGTGCCTCTAAGTTAAACCTGACTGCTTTTGTGCCACGCTGCCAGAGGGTTAAACCTGACAAGGATTGTGGTTGTTGCCTGAGTGGGCCTTTGATCCAATTCTTAAGCAATAAGCCAATTTCTTATATAAACCATGAAGGTTCACTAAACAAATTCATGGCACAATACCAAAGGCAAAGATACTAGTCAAAATGCATAGTAAATCAAGAAAGGGAAGTGGCATAATGCTCCATCAAATGCAGCTGAGACCATAATATAAAGTCAAGTTACAGAGGAAAAACAGTATTCTAAGTCCAAAGCATAAGGCAAACCAGCAGGGGATTTGTGTCTAGTGTCCGGGTACACTATACTGGCTGGCCTTCAAAATGTGTCATGTTTTATAGAAACATTCACATTGGATGTAGGTGGCAACTGCACAGTCATCATGTAGTGAGCAAAGCTAAATGAATCACAATACAGAATAATACTATTCATCTATTGCCACCATTCCATTCTAACAGTAACCCCTAATTCAGGGTTTAGAGGTTCAGCACGCTACCTGCGGTCAGTAGTAGGACAGGAGCATTTTCAGTTCGCTGTGCTCCTCTTAGGTCTCATCAGCGCATTTCAAGTGTTCATGAAATTGATGGCAGTGGTAGCAGCACACCTTTGGAATTTTGGGGTCCCAGTCTTCCCCTATCTTGACCACTGGTTGCTGAAGGTGAGCTCACCTCAGACAGTAGTCAACCCCCTCCACACTATTAACATTCGGAAATCCCAACTCACTCCTTTTTAGATGCTCTCCTTTATTGCAACCATTGTGGACTTGGTTCTCTTCATGCCTTTCCATTGAAAGAGTCCAGAACATTGCGGCTATGATCCTGAGTTTTCAGCGTGTCCTGGATCTCCAAGAGGTTGAGTCATAGGCTGCTGGGACTCATGGCTTCCTGCATCCCAATCATCAAGCACGCCAGATGGCAAATGAGGGCTTTGCAGTGGAATCTGAAGTCTCAGTGGGCCAAACATCAAGGGGACCTTTATGACTGTCCAGATTTCTCAGGAGTCTGCAGACGTTCTGCAGTGGTGGTTATTGGACTATGATTGGGTCAGCACCAGACGGCTCTTCCCACAGAAAGCTGACAGTGGTGACCAATGTGTCAATTCCGGATTGGGACGGCCATCTGGTAGAGGTGGAAATCAGAGCTCTCTGGCCTCTGGTGGAAGCCCGGCTCCAAATAAACCTCCTAGAGCTTTAGGCCTTCCACTTGGTGTTGAAAGCCTTCCTTCCATCCATCAGGGTTAGGGTGGAACAGGTGCTTACAGACAAAACCACTGCCATGTGGTATTGCAACAAACTAGGTGAAGTTGAGTCATGAGCTGTGTGCCAGGAGGCACTATGCCTATGTAAATGGCTGAACCATCAAATAAGTTTCTTGGTGGTGAGCCACCTGGCAGGATCTTTGAATGCTAGGGTAGACAAACACAGCTATTAGCACCTAGCGGGTCAAGAGTGGCAGTTACACACAGAGACGTTGCAAGGTCTATTCTGCAATTAGGGAGAAACTTGGTATGCTTTATTCTCTTCCAGGGGATCCTCATCAATAGTCATAAACATTGAATATTCCCGGAGGGGATCCCGGAGCATATATAAATACACACATGTATAAGTATGAAATATAGATGAAAAAATAACATTTTTAGTAGATAATTTTCATACCAGAATCATGTATACATGTGTATAATAGCAATACAGACTATGTTGATAATCAGGCTAAAATGCTTTATTTCTATGGAGTTTTCTTTTTTTTAATACATCAACACTCTCCCTTATAATTACAAAAAACTTTCTGAAGCCCAATTGGAGGGCACAGAAAAATACCAGCAACCAATGTGACATTGAAAACAACAGAGCATTATTAGCCAATAGGCTGCATGCAAGTCAATAGAGCAGAACCACAAAATTTGGCACCGTGCCTTTAAGACCTTGAGCACCTCCAGTATCCCACCGTGCCTCAGGGGTGAAGGAGAGGTGACAGTTGGTTCACAGTTAGGTCAGTTCTTTTTTCCGGCTTCTTCTGATTCTGGAGCATTGAACTCTCAGTTTTTCTGAGTTTTTCACAGAAAAATATTCAAAAAACTTGTTTTTTCTACCTTCACTCAACGTTTTTCACCTTTTTCTGAGTGAGGGGATTTTTTCCTGTCTGGAAAATGCATTCTCTTTTTGTGAAGTGCCCTTCCTGTGGGAAGAAGAAGGCCCAGTCTGAGCCACACTCTCGCTGTATTGTGTGTTTGCCTCAGAGCCACTGCCCTGACACATGCAGGCACTATAAAAACATGTCTAAAAGGATTCTGAAGGACAGAGAGAAAATTCGACTTCATGGGCTTCATGAGAGGCAGAAAACATCATCCTCTTCTCTTCCAAAACAGTCAACAAGCCATTCTCATGAGCGACAGGCTAGATCGACGTCAGCTGGTAAGAAAATACCTGTTTGTTCTCCGTCGACGTCATCGCTGCCACCGTCGCATCATCGGACCTTATCGCCATCAACGGCGACCCGACCGGTGTTGAAGGATACGATGTCGAAAGCTCATCTCCCTCATCGGGACAGATCTCCGTCAACGGCAACCCACCGATTGATGTCGAGCCAGCACCGGAGTGCTCATACGCAGTCGAATGCGTTACAACCCTCGACGGCACGAAAGACGACGTTGAGGTTGCCGCATCGTGCAGAGCAGAGAATTCCATCATCAGCAGCCCATCACTCGACGGCGAAGCATACGACGTTGAGTCGTACACATGGAAAGGGACATCAGTCGCCGTCAAGGCGCTCAACGTTGAGACCTGAGCAGCCCACAACACATTCTGGGCCTCCTTCGACATCGGTACACCGATCGATGTCGAGACACCTACCGCCTGTGTCTCAAGGAGAAGAGAGTCAGCAACTACTGGCCAACAAGAATCTCACTCCACCAAGTCCAGTGGTCTCCATAAGGAGTGGATCGTCCAGACGGTCAAGGGCCTCCTCGTCAGGGCACATCTCGCCCATAAACCTATCGCCTAGGTGGTTGGAGAGCCTTAACAAGGCGCCGGCTTCTCCGGACTCTCAGTACTCACGTATGTACTCACCATCAGCGTTGCTTCCGAGGACACCATCGCCAACGGCGCATCCAGGGCGGGCTCGCTCTACGTCTCACCAATCTATCACTAGGCCTCGACACACTCCCACAAGATCTCGGAGCAGGTCACGCTCCCAGAAGAGGTCTAGGTCGCGCCATCACAGAAGGACCCCTTCTTGGTCCACATCGTCGAGGTCTTCCATAAGAAGTTACTCCCCGACTCTGATAGACTCTCCACCAGCTAGAGTTTCCCCGATGGATGCTATAACAACTTTCAATGAGGTGCTGCTCAGGGGGGCACAAAAGCTTAATATTGATGTCCCGGAACCTTCAACTTCCTAATCAGTGATCTTCGAAACCTTGCAGCACAGATTGGCTTCAAGGAAGTTGTTACCACTCGTGCCCGGTCTTCTCCAGCCGACCATGGAGACTTTTTTGACACCAGCAAGCCTCCGTTCAGCTCCTGCTAGGATCTTGAAAAAGTACAAGGCCCCGGATCAGGATCCTTTGTTTCTCAGGGCTGATCCACCACCAGACTCAGTCATATTAACCGCAGCCCGCAAGACGCATTCGGTGGCGTCATCCTCAACGGTACCGCCAGACAAGGAGACCAGACATCTGGACTCTCTGGGTAGGAAGATGTGTGGCACGGCGGCGGCGATGATGAAGGTCTCCAGTGCCTCAGCACTCCTAGGCAGATATGATCGGTCCCTCTGGGACTCGCTAAACAGATTTGCGGAAAAGCTGCCTAGGGAGGACAGGCAGGACTTCCAGGAGATCCTTCAGGAGGGAAGATTGGTGTCCAATCAAATCATCAGCGCAGCTGCAGACGGTGCGGACTTGGCGACACATGGATACGCGCATGGGGTTTGCGCAAGAAGATCTTCCTGGCTGAGGCTCACAGGGTTAAAGCAAGAGGCGCAACAGCGTATCATGAATCTTCAGTTTAACAGAAACTCGTTATTTGGTGCCCACACGGATGATGAAATGGCACGTATGAAGGCGGAGGTCGACACAATGAGGGCAGTTGGCCTGGAAAGAAGGAAAGACTTCAAAAGGAGGTATAGACCTTACGACAGGCACCCATTCCAATAGAGGGTTCAAACCCCTCATTGGTCCCAGAGATCGCAACAGAAGCAAGGGCGTCCCCTCTTCCAGTCCCGCAAGGCCACAAGAGACTGAGGATCAAGCAGACCTCAGCAGTCTACCCCCAAAGCCCCCGCAAAACAATGAGGGTTCACTTCCCTTAATACCGTCCACCACTCCGGTTGGGGGAAGTATCACAGAGTTCGCTCACGAGTGGCATGGCATAATAAGAGACAAATGGGTGCTGAACATTGAACATTTTCCGACAACCTCCACCTCATTTGCCACCAACCAAGTCGAGGCCTGCTCACATGAACTTACTACGCAAAGAAGTTTGCATCCTGTTAGAGAAAAGAGCTATAGAAAGGGTGCCAGCCGCCCAAAGGAGAAAAGGAGTATACTCCCGATATTTTCTAGTAGCAAAAAAGGGTCGGGAAGGGGTCTTCAGACCTATTCTAGACTTGAGGCTGCTCAACAAGTTCATACGGAAACAAAAATTCAGAATGCTGGCTCTTCATCAGATTTTCCCTCAGCTGCATCAAGGAGACTGGATGTGCTCCATAGATCTGCAGGATGCGTATTTTCATATTCCGATTGTACCCAAACATCGAAAATTCCTTCGATTTGTGATAGCTTCTCAACACTATCAATTCAAGGTGCTGCCTTTCGGCCTCAAATCTGCCCCTCGCGCATTCTCCGAGTGTGTAGCAACGGTAGCAGCACATTTAACCCCTTCTGTGCCGAGGACGTAGTGGTTACGTCCTTCGGCACAGTGCTGCTGTGCCGAGGACGTAACCACTACGTCCTCGGTACACAGCCCAGAGGGAGCGCTCTCGCTCCCTCTGTGTGCTTCCCCCCATCCCCCCAAAGTCAGGGATGGAAGGGGAAGCCCTTCCCCTCCTACCCCCAACCCCCCCCAACCCACCCTGTGACGTCAGCGCGCGAGCGCGCGCTGATTAGTCACAGGGTCTCCCCCATCGCGATGTAAGCAGAGCTTCCAGCGCGATTGAAAGATAAATGCTTTTGCATTTCTCTTTCAATCCCATGGGGGAGGCCCGAGAGGCTTCAAAGGGAAGGAAATGTATTTCCTTCCCTTTGAAGTCTCTCACAGGGTTTCAAAAGCCGGATTGCTTGCAATCCGGCTTTTGAAACCCCACTAGAAACCAGGGATTTTTTTTTTTTCAATGAAACTGTCAAAAGGGAGCGACCCCTTGGGCAAGGGTCGCTCCCAGGGGGGGCATTTTTTTAGGAAGGCCTTTTCTGCCCCCCCTGGGGGCAGATTGGCCTATTATTAGGCCGATCTGCCCCCAGGGGGGCAGAAACCTCTAGGTACCAGGGAGCTTTTGTTTTTTTTTTGTGATGTTTTTTTTTTTTTTAGGTAGGGAGCGACCCATTAGGCAAGGGTCGCTCCCCTAGGGGGCAATATATATTTAGGCCATTTCTGCCCCCCTTGGGGGCAGATTGGCCTATTTTGATGAGGCCAATCTGCACCCAAGGGGGGCAGAAACCATTAGACACCAGGGAGTTTTTTTTTTGCGCGAATTTCACGCAACGGGAGCGACCCCTTGGGCAAGGGTCGCTCCCAGGGGGGGCATTTTTTTGGGAAGGCCTTTTCTGCCCCCCCTGGGGGCAGATCGGCCTATTATTAGGCCGATCTGCCCCCAGGGGGGGCAGAAACCTCTAGGCACCAGGGATCATTTCTTTTTTTTTTTCTTTTTGTTATGTTTCCTTTTTTTTTTAGGTGAAGAGCGACCCCTTAGGCAAGGGTCGCTCCCCTAGGGGGCAAATTATATTTAGGCCATTTCTGCCCCCCTTGGGGGCAGATTGGCCTATTTTGATGAGGCCAATCTGCCCCCAAGGGGGGCAGAAACCATTAGACGCCAGGGATTTTTTTTTTTTGCGTGAATTTCACGCAAGGGGAGCGACCCCTTAGGCAAGGGTCGCTCCCTGGGGGGGGGGATTATTTTAGGCCATTTCTGCCCCCCTGGGGGGTAGATCAGCCTATTTTGATTCGGCTGATCTGCCCCCAAGGGGGGCAGAAACCACTAGGCACCAGGGATTTTTTTGTTTTTTTGTTTTACAGATGGGGAGCGACCCCTTGGACAAGGGTCGCTCCCCTGGAGGGGCAAAATGTATTTAGGCCATTTCTGCCCGCTTTGGGGACAGATCGGCCGATTTTAGGTCAATCTGCCCCCAAGGGGGGGCAGAAACCACTAGGCACCAGGGATCTTTTTTTTGCGCCGTCACGCAAGGGGAGCGACCTTGTAGGCAAGGGTCGCTCCCTGGGGGGTGGGGGTAGGGGGGCAAAATTATTTTAGGCCATCTCTGCCCCCCCTGGGGGCAGATCGGCCTATTGGTATTAGGCCGATCTACCCCCAGGGGGGACAGAAACCTCTAGGCGCCAGGGCAAATTTTTTTTGTGTGTTTTTTTTTGTTTGTTTGGTTTTTTTTAGAGATGGGGAGCGACCCATCAGGCAAGGGTCGCTCCCCTGGGGGGCAAATTGTATTTAGACCATTTCTGCCCCCCTTGGGGGCAGATTGGTCGATTTTAGGTCAATCTGCCCCAAGGGGGCAGAAACCACTAGGCACCGGGGATTTGTTTTTTGGCGCCAATGTCACGCAGGAGGAGTGAACTCGTAGGCAAGGGTCGCTCAGAGGGGGGGGGTGGGGGTTGGAGGGACAAATTTATTTTAGGCCCTTTCTGCTCCCCCTAGGGGCAGATCGGCCTATTATTAGGCCGATCTGCCCCCCCTGCCTCTAGGCGCCAGGGCAAACATTTTTTTTGTGTTTTTTTTTTTTGTTTGTTTGTTTTTTTAGAGATGGGGAGCGACCTATCAGACAAGGGTCGCTCCCCTGGGGGGCAAACTGTGTTTAGACCATTTCTGCCCCCCTTGGGGGCAGATTGGTCGATTTTAGGTCAATCTGCCCCCAAGGGGGCAGAAACCACTAGGCACCGGGGATTTGTTTTTTGGCACCAATGTCACGCAGGGGGAGCGACCCCGTAGGCAAGGGTCGCTCCCGGGGGGGCTGGGGGTTCGGGGGGCAAATTTATTTTAGGCCATTTCTGCCCCCCCTGGGGGCAGATCGGCCTATTATTAGGCCGATCTGCCCCAAGGGGGGGCAGAAACCTGTAGGCGCCAGGGCAAATTTTTTTTGTGTGTTTTTTTTTTTGTTTGTTTGTTTTTTTAGAGATGGGGAGAGACCCATCAGACAAGGGTCGCTCCCCTGGGGGGGCAAACTGTATTTAGAGCATTTCTGCCCCCCTTGGGGGCAGATTGGTCGATTTTAGGTCAATCTGCCCCCAAGGGGGCAGAAACCACTAGGCACTGGGGATTTGTTATTTGGCGCCAATGTCATGCAGGGGGAGCAACCCCGTAGGCAAGGGTCGCTCCTGGTGGGGGGGTGGGGGTTGGGGATGCAAATTTATTTTAGGCCATTTCTGCCCCCCCTGGGGGCAGATCGGCCTATTGGTATTAGGCCGATCTACCCCCAGGGGGGGCAGAAACCTCTAGGCGCCAGGGCAAATTTTTTTGTGTGGTTTTTTTTTTTGTATGTTTGTTTTTTTAGAGATGGGGAGCGACCCATCAGGCAAGGGTCGCTCCCCTGGGGGTCAAACTGTATTTAGACCATTTCTGCCCCCCTTGGGGGCAGATTGGTCGATTTTAAGTCAATCTGCCCCAAGGGGGCAGAAACCACTAGGCACCGGGGATTTGTTTTTTGGCGCCAATGTCACGCAGGGGGAGCGACCCCGTAGGCAAGGGTTGCTCCTGGGCAGGGGGGGTTTGGGAGGGTGGGGGGGTCAAATTTATTTTAGGTCTTTTCCCCCCCCCCCCCTGGGGCCGGCTGAGCTAGAGGCCAAAATCCACAGGTAGGCACTTTGCAAAAAACACCTCTGTTTTCTGTGAAAAAATATGTTGTGTCCACGTTGTGTTTTGGGCCATTTCCTTTCGTTGGCGCTAGTCGTACCCACACAAGTGAGGTACCATTTTTATGGAGAGACTTAGGGGAACGCTGGGTGGAAGGAAATTTGTGGCTCCTCTCAGATTCCAGAACTTTCTGTCACCGAAATGAGAGGAAAAAGTGTTTTTTGGCCAAATTTTGATGTTTGCAAAGGATTCTGGGTAACAGAACCTGGTCAGAGCCCCGCAAATCACCCCATCTTGGATTCCCCTAGGTCTCTAGTTTTCAAAAATGCGCTGGTTTGCTAGGTTTCCCCAGGTGCCGGCTGAGCTAGAGGCCAAAATCCACAGGTAGGCACTGTTTTCTATGAAAAAATGTGATGTGTCCACGTTGTGTTTTGGGCCATTTCCTGTCGCGAGCGCTAGGCCTACCCACACAAGTGAGGTATCATTTTTATCGGGAGACGTGGGGGTACGCTGGGTGGAAGGAAATTTGTGGCTCCTCTCAGATTCCAGAACTTTCTGCCACAGAAATGTGAGGAACATGTGTTTTTTTAGCCAAATTTTGAGGTTTGCAAAGGATTCTGGGTAACAGAACCTGGTCCGAGCCACACAAGTCACCCCATCTTGGATTCCCCTAGGTCTCTAGTTTACAGAAATGCACAGGTTTGGTAGGTTTCCCTAGGTGGCGGCTGAGCTACAGGCCAAAATCTACAGGTAGGCACTTTGCAAAAAACACCTCTGTTTTCCTTCAAAAATTTGGATGTGTCCACGTTGCGCTTTGGGGCGTTTCCTGTCACGGGCACTAGGCCTACCCACACAAGTGAGGTATCATTTGTATCGGGAGACGTGGGGGAACGCTGGGTGGAAGGAAATTTGTGGCTCCTCTCAGATTCCAGAACTTTCTGCCACAGAAATGTGAGGAACATGTGTTTTTTTAGCCAAATTTTAAGGTTTGCAAAGGATTCTGGGTAACAGAACCTGGTCTGAGCCACACAAGTCACCCCATCTTGGATTCCCCTAGGTCTCTAGTTTTCAGAAATGCACAGGTTTGGTAGGTTTCCCTAGGTGGTGGCTGAGCTACAGGCCAAAATCTACAGGTAGGCACTATGCAAAAAACACCTCTGTTTTCCTTCAAAAATTTGGATGTGTCCACGTTGCGCTTTGGGGCGTTTCCTGTCGCGGGCGCTAGGCCTACCCACACAAGTGAGGTATCATTTTTATCAGGAGACGTGGGGGAACGCTGGGTGGAAGGAAATTTGTGGCTCCTCTCAGATTCCAGAACTTTCTGCCACAGAAATGTGAGGAACATGTGTTTTTTTAGCCCAATTTTGAGGTTTGCAAAGGATTCTGGGTAACAGAACCTGGTCCGAGCCACACAAGTCACCCCATCTTGGATTCCCCTAGGTCTTTAGTTTTCAGAAATGCACAGGTTTGGTAGGTTTCCCTAGGTGGCGGCTGAGCTACAGGCCAAAATCTACAGGTAGGCACTTTGCAAAAAACACCTCTGTTTTCCTTCAAAAATTTGGATGTGTCCACGTTGCGCTTTGGGGCGTTTCCTGTCGTGGGCGCTAGGCCTACCCACACAAGTGAGGTATCATTTTTATCGGGAGACGTGGGGGAACGCTGGGGGGAAGGAAATATGTGGCTCCTCTCAGATTCCAGAACTTTCTGCCACAGAAATGTGAGGAACATGTGTTTTTTTAGCCAAATTTTGAGGTTTGCGAAGGATTCTGGGTAACAGATCCTGGTCCGAGCCACACAAGTCACCCCATCTTGGATTCCCCTAGGTCTCTAGTTTTCAGAAATGCACAGGTTTGGTAGGTTTCCCTAGGTGGCGGTTGAGCTAGAGGCCAAAATCTACAGGTAGGCACTTTGCAAAAAACACCTCTGTTTTCCTTCAAAAATGTGGCTGTGTCCACGTTGCGCTTTGGGGCGTTTCCTGTCGCGGGCGCTAGGCCTACCCACACAAGTGAGGTATCATTTTTATCGGGAGACGTGGGGGAACGCTGGGTGGAAGGAAATTTGTGGCTCCTCTCAGATTCCAGAACTTTCTGCCACAGAAATGTGAGGAACATGTGTTTTTGTAGCCAAATTTTGAGGTTTGCAAAGGATTCTGGGTAACAGAACCTGGTCAGAGCCACACTAGTCACCCCATCTTGGATTCCCCTAGGTCTCTAGTTTTCAGAAATGCACAGGTTTGGTAGGTTTCCCTAGGTGGCGGCTGAGCTACAGGCCAAAATCTACAGGTAGGCACTTTGCAAAAAACACCTCTGTTTTCCTTCAAAAATTTGGATGTGTCCACGTTGCGCTTTGGGGCGTTTCCTGTCGCGGGCGCTAGGCCTACCCACACAAGTGAGGTATCATTTTTATCGGGAGACGTGGGGGAACGCTGGGTGGAAGGAAATTTGTGGCTCCTCTCAGATTCCAGAACTTTCTGCCACAGAAATGTGAGGAACATGTGTTTTTTTAGCCAAATTTTGAGGTTTGCAAAGGATTCTGGGTAACAGAACCTGGTCCGAGCCACAAAAGTCACCCCTTCTTGGATTCCCCTAGGTCTCTAGTTTTCAGAAATGCACAGGTTTGGTAGGTTTCCCTAGGTGGCGGCTGAGCTACAGGCCAAAATCTACAGGTAGGCACTTTGCAAAAAACACCTCTGTTTTCCTTCAAAAATTTGGATGTGTCCACGTTGCGCTTTGGGGCATTTCCTGTCGCGGGCGCTAGGCCTACCCACACAAGTGAGGTATAATTTTTATCGGGAGACGTGGGGGAACGCTGGGTGGAAGGAAATGTGTGGCTGCAATCAGATTCCAGAACTTTCTGCCACAGAAATGTGAGGAACATGTGTTTTTTTAGCCAAATTTTGAGGTTTGCAAAGGATTCTGGGTAACAGAACCTGGTCCGAGCCACACAAGTCACCCCATCTTGGATTCCCCTAGGTCTCTAGTTTTCAGAAATGCACAGGTTTGGTAGGTTTCCCTAGGTGGCGGCTGAGCTACAGGCCAAAATCTACAGGTAGGCACTTTGCAAAAAGCACCTATGTTTTCCTTCAAAAATTTGGCTGTGTCCACGTTGCGCTTTGGGGCGTTTCCTGTCGCGGGCGCTAGGCCTACCCACACAAGTGAGGTATCATTTTTATCAGGAGACGTGGGGGAACGCTGGGTGGAAGGAAATTTGTGGCTCCTCTCAGATTCCAGAACTTTTTGCCACAGAAATGTGAGGAACATGTGTTTTTTTAGCCAAATTTTGAGGTTTGCGAAGGATTCTGGGTAACAGATCCTGGTCCGAGCCACACAAGTCACCCCATCTTGGATTCCCCTAGGTCTCTAGTTTTCAGAAATACACAGGTTTGGTAGGTTTCCCTAGGTGGCGGCTGAGCTACAAGCCAAAATCTATAGGTAGGCACTTTGCAAAAAACACCTCTGTTTTCCTTCAAAAATTTGGATGTGTCCATGTTGCACTTTGGGGCGTTTCCTGTCGCAGGCGCTAGGCCTACCCACACAAGTGAGGTATCATTTTTATCGGGAGACGTGGGGGAACGCTGGGTGGAAGGAAATGTGTGGCTCCTCTCAGATTCCAGAACTTTCTGCCACAGAAATGTGAGGAACATGTGTTTTTTTAGCCAAATTATGAGGTTTGCAAAGGATTCTGGGTAACAGAACCTGGTCCGAGCCACACAAGTCACCCCATCTTGGATTCCCCTAGGTCTCTAGTTTTCAGAAATGCACAGGTTTGGTAGGTTTCCCTAGGTGGCGGCTGAGCTACAGGCCACAATCTACAGGTAGGCACTTTGCAAAAAACACCTCTGTTTTCCTTCAAAAATTTGGCTGTGTCCACGTTGCGCTTTGGGGCGTTTCCTGTCGCGGGCGCTAGGCCTACCCACACAAGTGAGGTATCATTTTTATCGGGAGACGTGGGGGAACGCTGGGTGGAAGGACATTTGTGGCTCCTCTCAGATTCCAGAACTTTCTGCCACAGAAATGTGAGGAACATGTTTTTTTTAGCCAAATTTTGAGGTTTGCAAAGGATTCTGGGTAACAGAACCTGGTCCGAGCCACACAAGTCACCCCATCTTGGATTCCCCTAGGTCTCTAGTTTTCAGAAATGCACAGGTTTGGTAGGTTTCCCTAGGTGGCGGCTGAGCTACAGGCCAAAATCTACAGGTAGGCACTTTGCAAAAAACACCTCAGTTTTCCTTCAAAAATTTGGATGTGTCCACGTTGCGCTTTGGGGCGTTTCCTGTCGCGGGCGCTAGGCCTACCCACACAAGTGAGGTATCATTTTTATCGGGAGATGTGGGGGAACGCTGGGTGGAAGGAAATTTGTGGCTCCTCTCAGATTCCAGAACTTTCTGCCACAGAAATGTGAGGAACATGTGTTTTTTTAGCCAAATTTTGAGGTTTGCGAAGGATTCTGGGTAACAGAACCTGGTCCGAGCCACACAAGTCACCCCATCTTGGATTCCCCTAGGTCTCTAGTTTTCAGAAATGCACAGGTTTGGTAGGTTTCCCTAGGTGGCGGCTGAGCTAGACGCCAAAATCTACAGGTAGGCACTTAGCTAAAAACAGCTCTGTTTTCTTTTATGTGTCCACGTTGTGTTTTGGGGCATATCCTGTCGCGGGCGCTAGGCCTACCCACACAAGTGAGGTATCATTTTTATCGGGAGACTTGGGGGAACATAGAATAGCAAAACAAGTGTTATTGCCCCTCGTCTTTCTCTACATTTTTCCCTTCCAATTGTAAGACAGTGTGTAAAAAAGACGTCTATTTGAGAAATGCGCTGTAATTCACATGCTAGTATGGGCACCCCGGAATTCAGAGATGTGCAAATAACCACTGCTTCTCAACACCTTATCTTGTGCCCATTTTGGAAATACAAAGGTTTTCTTGATAGCTATTTTTTACTCTTTATATTTCAGCAAATGAATTGCTGTATACCCAGCATAGAATGAAAACCCACTGCATGGTGCAGGTCATTTATTGGCTCTGGGTACACCTAGACTTCTTGATCAACCTACAAGCCCTATATATCCCCGCAACCAGAAGAGTCCAGCAGACGTAACGGTATATTGCTTTCGAAAATCTGACATTGCAGGAAAAAGTTACAGAGTAAAACTTAGAGAAAAATTGATGTTTTTTTCACCTCAATTTCAATATTTTTCTTTTTCAGTTGTTATTTTCCGTAGGAAACCCTTGTAGGATCTACACAAATTACCCCTTGCTGAATTCAGAATTTTGTCTACTTTTCAGAAATGTTGCGGTTTCTGGGATCCAGCGTTGGTTTCATGCCCATTTCTGTCACTGACTGGAAGGAGGCTGAAAGCACAAAAAATCGTAAAAATGGGGTATGTCCCAGTAAAATGCCAAGATTGTGTTGAAAAATTAGGTTTTCTGATTCAAGTCTGCCTGTTCCTGAAAGCTGGGAAGCTGGTGATTTTGTCACCGCAAACCCTTTGTTGATGCCCTTTTCAGGGAAAAAACCACAAGCCTTCTTCTGCAGCCCATTTTTCCCATTTTTAAAAAAAAAATGAAATTTTCACTGTTTTTTGGCTAATTTCTTGGCCTCCTTCTGGGGAACCCACAAAGTCTGGGTACCTCTAGAATCCCTAGGATGTTGGAAAAAAAGGACGCAAATTTGGCGTGGGGAGCTTACGTGAACAAAAAGTTATGAGGGCCTAAGCGTGAACTGCTCCAAATAGCCAAAAAAAGGCTCGGCACAGGAGGGGGAAAAGGCCTGGCAGCGAAGGGGTTAAGGAAGCAGAAAATCTTCATTTATCCATACCTAGACGATTGGCTGCTGAAAGCCTCCTCTTCCGGAACAGGCGAAAAAACATCTAAACATGGTTCTCAGTGTTTTCCGCTCTCTAGGTCTGCAAGTCAACTTCCGAAAGTCCACTCTCATCCCAACTCAAACCCTCCTCTCCCTGGGGGCAATACTGAATACAGAGATAGAAAAAGTGTATCCTTCGGAGGAACGACTATTATCAATAAGGAGGAAGTGTCACGGTCTTCTTGGTTCCCCCACGCCTACGGCCCGTCAGGTGACATCTCTATTGGGCTCCATGGCCTCTTGCATTTTCATTGTCCCGAACGCCAGACTGCATATGAGACCTCTTCAAGAGACTCTAGAAGAACAGTGGAATCAACACACAGACCAATGGGAGGACAGGATACTTCTCCCTATCGGAGCGCGGCAATCATTGCAATGGTGGACGCGCAGACATCACCTGTCAGTAGGGGTTCCATTTTACCAACCAATTCCTTCCGACACTCTGGTAACGGATGCATCGCTACAGGGCTGGGGAGCTCATCTGGGTTACCTTCAAGCTCAGGGCTTGTGGTCCAGCAAAGAGAAGACTTATCATATCAACCTGCTGGAACTCAGAGCGGTTCATCTGGCTCTCAAATCATTTGCACCATCGATTCAGGGAAAGTCTCTGCTGGTGCAGACGGACAATACAACAACAATGTATTATCTGAACAAACAGGGGGGTACGAGATCCCGCCCCCTGTCTCTGGAGTCTCAAACCATTTGGCACTGGCTCATAGTGAGGGGAATGTGTCTTACAGCGATCCACCTCCCAGGACAGCAAAACGTGGAGGCAGATTTCCTAAGCAGAACCCTCGCGGACGCCCACGACTGGGTTCTTCACGACGAGGTCGTCACAGACATCTTCTTTCAATGGGGTCAGCCTCAGTTAGATCTGTTTGCAGACGAAGTAAACAAAAAATGCCCAGACTTCGCGTCCAGGTTCTACCGTCCGGGGACTCGAGGGAATGCCCTGTTGATAGACTGGTCAGGGATATTTCTCTGCGCTTTTCCACCGATCCCCCTGATACCAGCAGTGATAAATAAACTCTACAGATCCAACACCAGAATGATACTCATAGCCCCGCAATGGCCTCGACAATTCTGGTACACAGATTTTCTCAAGTTGTCAGAGCAACCGCACAAGAGGCTGCTGTGCAGACCGGATCTCCTTTGCAGGCTGGGAGGCAAGATTCTTCACCCCAACCTTCCCTCTCTGAGCTTGACGGCATGGCTCCTGAATTCCTGCAGTATGGGCATCTAGGGCTCTCGCAGGAATGCATGAACATTTGAAAGGAGTCCAGAAGGCCGTCCACGCGACGCTCCTACGTGTTCAAGTGGATGAGATTCTACATGTGGTGTTGACAACAGGGTCAGAATCCTATTTTCGCTCAGGAGGAGGTCATATTGTCTTACCTGCTCCATCTGGCGAAATCAGGTCTGCAGTTGTCATCTATTAAGGCACATTTATCTGCCATTACAGCTTATAGTAAGTCACCTTCTCAGAAATCCTTCTTTACCATGCCAGTAGTCAAGGATTTCAAGGTTTGAAGAAGGTTTTTCCACCCATTCGAAAACCCTCGCCTCCATGGGAGCTGAACATAGTGTTATCTAAACTCATGGGCCCTCCTTTCAAGCCTATTCACAGAGCTTCTTTGCAACACCTTACATGGAAGACAGCTTTTCTCATAGCCATTACTTCAGCTAGGAGGGTCAGTGAGAATCAGGCTTTGTCCTCCAGGGAACCGTGTACGGTTTTCCATGATAATAGAGTTGTTCTGAGAACTCATCCATCATTCTTACCGAAGGTGGTGTCGGATTTTCACATCAATCAGACTATATCACTCCCAACTTTTTTCCCCAATCCGGATACTCCGTCTGAGAAAGCCTTGCACTCCCTGGATCTTAAAAGAGTGCTAAAATTTTACCTGGATAAGACCAAATTGATTAGACGATCTCACCACCTGTTTGTAAACTATGGACATATGAGGACAGGCGATGCTGCCTCAAAACTAACTATTTCTAGGTGGATAGTCTCATGTATTGTAACTGCATATCAATTGGCTAACAAACAGTTATTGGCTAGGCCTAAGGCTCATTCGACAAGAGGAAAAGTGGCTACTGCTGCCCTCCTTAACAATGTTCCAATCTCGGAGATCTGTAAGGCTGCTACATGGAGATCTGTACATACGTTTACTAGGCAGACGCACAAGTTGGTCAAGCGTCTCTGAGAAATGTATTTGCATAGTGTATGTCTTTTCCTGCACTTCTATTAGACAGTCCGCAGAGATAAGGGATGGGCTTGCTCATCTATTCAATGTTTATGACTATTGATAAGGATCCCCTGGAAGAGGAGGATAAGTTACTTACCTGTAAATCCTAGTTCTCTTCCAGGGGTATCCTCATCATAGTCATAAACAACCCACCCTCCTCCCCGGACGCTAGTCTCCTAGAAGTGTAGTACAGACCATCTATCTAATCTATAGGATTCTTTGTCACTGTAAAAAAGTACTGACCTAACTGTGAACCAACTGTCACCTCTCCTTCACCCCTGAGGCATGGTGGGATACTGGAGGTGCTCAGTGTCTTAAAGGCACGGTGCCACATTTTGTGGTTCTGCTCTATTGACTTGCATGCAGCCTATTGGCTAATAATGCTCTGTTGTTTTTTTTATGTAGATTTTTCTCTTTTCACATGTGTTGCTGGTATTTTTTCTGTGCTCTCACAATTGGGCTTCAGAAAGTTTTTTGTAATTATAAGGGAGAGTGTTGATGTATTTAAAAAAAAAAAAAAATCCATAGAAATAAAGCATTTTAGCCTGTTTATCAACATAGGTGGTCATTCTGACCTCGGCGGTAAAAGGCGCCTACCGCCGGTCAGAAATCCTCCATAATTCCGCCGCGGTCGCGGTAACCCGCCACGGTCATTCTGACCCGCAGCAGCCAAACCTCAGAAAATCCGACAGCCACAACAGACCGCCAGACCAGTGGTCGGCGGAAAAGTGGAGGTGACCAAACCTCCACCGTCACGCCAACAGAAATACGCCCATGCCATTACGACCCACGAATCCACGCGGCGGTCTTTCAAACGCGGTTTTCCATTGGCGGTACACACCGCCGCGGTCAGAATACACACAAACGAACAAAACTCAGCCACATTGGCCGATTTGAATTCCACACACCTGATACACATACACACACCACTCCCACACACACAATACAATATAAAACACACACCCACATCATCCACAAACCCCTACGACCAAAAATTCAGAAAGAAGCACTGAGAGACACAGCAGCGATCACAGAATACCATCACACAGAGGCACACTACACCATCACCCACACAATATCCACACACAAAACAACACACACCACCACACTCAACACACTTAACTACACATACTCCACCCCACACATCATACACACCACTCCATGCACCCCAAAGACACCCCCGCTTCTCAGACGAAGAACTCAGGGTCATGGTGGAGGAAATCGTTCGGGTAGAGCCCCAGCTATTCGGCACACAGGTCCAATACACCAGCATTGCCCGGAGGACGGAGCTATGGCAGAGGATTGTCGACAGGGTCAACGCTGTGGGACAGCACCCCAGAAATCGGGAAGACATCAGGAAGCGATGGAACGACCTACGGGGGAAGGTGCGTTCCATGGTATCCAGGCACAACATCGCCGTGCAGAAGACTGGCGGAGGACCCCCACCTCAACCCCCACAATTTACAACATGGGAGGAGGAAGTCTTGAACATCCTGCATCCTGACGGCCTAGCAGGAGTCGGCGGAGGAATGGATACTGGTAAGTTGAAGCTTCACTACTGCTTCCCCCCCACCTGCATGCCAAATCATACCCCAACCCTCACCCCCATCCTCGAAGCCCACCCTCACCCCCACCACCATCCTCACCCCCACCCTCACCCCCACCACCATCCTCACCCCCACCACCATCCTCACCCCCACCCCCAGCACACCTATTCCCTGCCAATGTCTCACCATCACAACCCACACATCCCAAAACCTAGGCCTGCATGCGTCCACTAAGCATGGACACCCATCACCAAAGCATGCCCAATGCATATACACATCCCCCCCACAAGCCACCCTCACCAAAGCCCCCACACACGAATGCCAGCACTTGGGGACACGGGAACCCACAGATACACCCATATGCCACACATTGAAACTATAACCATACCTCTATACCCCTGCAGGACCCGACCGTCAACACACCGCCACGGAGGGCCCAGAATTCTCCACACCCCCCACCCAAGAGGCCGTCAGCGATGACAGCAGCTCTGTCGGCCTGGACACTGATGACCAGCACGGACCATCGGGGACCTCTGGACAGTCGGTTCCCCTCACACAGGCACAGGCCACTATAGACCCAAACCCCTCTGGGAACACCAGCACAGCTCCCACCCAGCGGGCCCATGCCTCTGTCTCCAGGGCGCGTCAATCAATCTGCGGTGTGTCTACCACTACAGGGCACCCAGGATAACCCACCACCCCAACAACAACAGGGACCTGGGGGCAGTGGTAGTGGGCACACCGGCCAGGGGGCAGAGGCCCAGGAAAACAGGGCAACTCGGAGGGCAGCTGTGCGACAGGGGGGGGACGGGCCCAGGGAACCCACTCTCCACGAGGCCCTCACCACCATCATGGGAGCATACAACCGCTCCCAGGAGACGATGGCGACGGTACTGGCCCGGTTCCAGGAGATCCAGGTACTGCAGGAGGAACACTATCGGGGGTACAGGGAGGACATCAGAGCCCTCACCTCCACCCTGGTTACCATGGTAGGGCTGCTGCAGGACCTCATCAACACCAGGACGGACACTCAACAACAACAAAGGGCCCCTGCCACTAGCCTGGACCAAGAACAGCCAACCACCTCCGCCGGCGCTAGTGGACAGGAGGCCCCCGCACAACAGCAGCCCACCAGACCCCCACCTCCTGCAGGAGAAGAACCACCCCGCAAGAGGGCCCTGAGATCTCGCAAGAAGACAGAGTAGGATGTCAAGACCCCCGCCAGCAAAGGATACCACCTGATGTCATCCCACTGTCCCACATTGTCACCCTGTCCATCCTTGAACTGCCCATGCTCCATCTCTCCACAGGCCTCTGGACAATGCACCTGTGTGACTGTTACTCTGGACTCTGCCATGGACATTCCTTCACCATAGCCCCCACCCACTTGAAACCACCCATCCCATTTTGAGCACTGAAATAAACACCCATTTTGCACAAAACTATCTGGAGTCTGGCTGTGATTTCAAAATATTGTAATTGACATGACAGTGCAAATATGTCCTTGTACATAGTGAAGTCAACAAACAGCTGCCACAAAGCTGTAGTCCATGGGGAAACGAAGCACAGGACTCGTAGTGGGGACCCCAGATCTGAAATAGGGAGGGAAAAGCCACAACTCAGTCATCATACACTGGGGCAAATAGACAGGCAGCAGAGATGCAGGAGAGTAGTTCACATTTACTAAATTATGTTTGAATTGTTACCTGTGTCCTATTGGAAGTACTGTTCAATGATTCTGTCCCTGTTGTCTGTTTCAGCCCCGTCGTCTTCCTCCTCGTCACTCTCCACAGGTTCCACAGCTGCCACTACACCACCGTCTCGACCATCCTCCTGCAGGAAAGGCACCTGGCGGCGCAAAGCCAGGTTGTGAAGCATGCAGCAGGCCACGATGATGTGACACACCTTCTTAGGTGAGTACATTAGGGATCCACCTGTCATATGCAGGCACCTAAACCTGGCCTTTAGGAGGCCAAAGGTGCGTTCGATCACCCTCCTAGTACGCCCATGGGCCTCATTGTACCGTTCCTCTGCCCTGGTCCGGGGATTCCTTACTGGGGTCAGTAGCCACGACAGGTTGGGGTACCCAGAGTCCCCCAATAGCCATACACGGTGTCTCTCTAGCTGTTCCATCACGTAAGGGATGCTGCTATTCCTCAGGATGTAGGCGTCATGCACTGACCCAGGGAACTTGGCATTTACATGCGAGATGTACTGGTCAGCCAAACACACCACCTGGATGTTCATGGAATGGTAACTTTTTCTGTTCCTGTACACCTGCTCCCTGTCTCTTGGGGGAACCAAAGCCACATGGGTCCCATCAATGGCACCAATGACGTTGGGAATATGTCCAAGGGCGTAGAAATCACCCTTCACTGTAGCCAATTCGCCCACCTCAGGGAAAATGATGTAGCTCCTCACGTATTTCATCAGGGCAGACAACACTCTGGATAACACCTTCGAAAACATGGGCTGAGACATCCCAGAAGCAATTCCCACTGTTGTCTGAAATGACCCACTTGCCAAGAAATGGAGTACTGACAGGACCTGCACCAGAGGGGGAATCCCTGTGGGTTGGCGGATGGGGGACATCAGGTCGGGCTCCAGCTGGGCACACAGTTCATGTATAGTGGCACGGTCAAGCCGGTAGGTCAGGATAATGTGGCGTTCTTCCATTGTCGACAGGTCCACCAGCGGTCGGTACACGCGAGGATTCATCCGTCTCCTCGCCAAACCCAGCGGACGGTGCCTAGGAAGGACAACATGGAGCACACAGTCAAGCAACCCACAGGTACGTACTCACAGCTTGCACAGTAAACGATTCTCTATGCAGTGAATGGCGTGTCTGAGTGGCTATGCAAGGCCTAGGCTTGTGTGACGCATTTGAAATTGAGCCATGTGGACCCTCGAAATGGCGGCTGCCTGACCTGTGAAGTGTGACAATGGGATGTGAGGTCAATGCGCTGGCGTGGCACACCGCGGCGGTCGGCGGTCGAAGACCGCGGCGCGAAGCCGCATTGGTTAACATTGAAGCCTATGGGTTTCAGGAGCCAATGGCGAAGGGCGCCGGCGGTGGCGGTACGCACCGCCGCGGTACGCACCGCCGCGGGCGTGACCGCCATTTTCTATCTACTTATCCACTTGCGACTTGAACTTTCACAGGAGAGGACCTATACTGCAAGTGTTGCTGTGACCTCGGTCTGGAAGGGACAATGGCTGCTGCGACTGGGGAAAGGGCCCCTGCCTTCACTGGAGAGGAGTTGGAGAAACTTGTGGATGGGGTCCTCCCTCAGTATGCGCTACTCTACGGTCCTCCAGACCAACAAGTGAGTTTAATTCAATATGGATTTGGGGCCATTGGCTAGCTTGGGGGCATGGCGGGGGGCCTGGCGAGGATGGGGGCATGTTGGGCCTGGCGGGGGGCATGGCGGGGGGCCTGGCGGGGATGGGGGGCATGTTGGGCCTGGCGGGGGGCATGGCGGGGGGCCTGGCGGGGATGGGGGGCATGTTGGGCCTGGCGGGGGGCATGGCGGGGGGCCTGGCGGGGATGGGGGGCATGTTGGGCCTGGCGGGGGGCATGGCGGGGGGCCTGGCGGGGATGGGGGGCATGTTGGGCCTGGCGGGGGGCATGGCGGGGGGCCTGGCGGGGATGGGGAGCATGTTGGGCCTGGCGGGGATGGTGGGCGTTGGGCCACTGGCAACGAAAATGCAGACAAACTTGAACGTGGTATTTCTCCCTCCCTGTACGTGTCACATAGGTCCGCGCCCATGAGAAGATCGGGATTTGGCGTGCCATCGCCAAGGAAGTCCGGACCCTGGGGGTCCACCATCGACGAGGCACCCACTGCCGCAAGAGGTGGGAGGACATCCGCCGCGGGACCAAGAAGACCGCCGAGTCTCTGCTGGGGATGGCCTCCCAACGTAGGCGGGGTGCCTGCCGTCAACTGACCCCCCTGATGTTCCGGACCCTGGCGGTGGCCTACCCTGATTTGGATGGGCGCGTGAGGGCAGCACAGCAGACACAAGGGGTGAGTACAAGCATTATCTACTCTGTTGTCGCGCAGTGGAGGTGTCTGGGTGGGGGAGGAGGGCTGTGGGTCCCCCTAGGCCAGGGCGATATCTGTAGGCTGGGCACCCCCGTAAGCCCCTGTGTCCCCAGCCACCACCCTCAGTAGTGTGTCAGTACAGCCATCCCTGGGCCGTGTCATCCATGGGTGCAGTTGTCAACTCTAGGCGTGTAGGGCATGTTCCACGGAATGCGTAGCGGACCCCAAGTGCGCAACTTAGTGCAGGGGGCATCTGTGTCTGTCATGTCCGCTAACTGTACCGGTGATCCATGTACTCAAAATCTCTTTATTTCTCTCTCCCCCCCCCTTTTTGTTTGTCTTTCTATGCTTGTGTGCATCAGCATCATCAGGCGGAGGAGAAGTGGCATCGGGGCAGGAGGGAGCTGCATCTCACATGGCCCAGGAAGGCCATGCCACAGAGTCTGACTGGACCAGTGAGACGGAGGGCGAGGGGAGCTCCACAACGGGGACGACTGGACCCTGCAGCGACACGGACACGTCCTCGGAAGGGAGCTCCCTTGCGGGGGTGGCACCATCCGTGCCCCCCGCCATTACAGGTACAGCCGCCCCCCAGCGCACCATCTCCGCCCTCCCAGCAGCCCCTCAGCGTTCGCCCCGTGCCTGCTCTGCCAGGAAGCCGGGCATCTCCTTCGCCCCAGGCACCTCAGGCCCTGCCCCTGTTACCCCCGCTGCCCTCAGTGAGGAGGTCATTGACCTCCTCCTAACGCTCATTGTTGGGCAGACTACCCTTTTGAATGCCATCCAGGGGGTGGAGAGGGAGGTTCATCGCAGCAATGCGTACCTGGAGGGCATTCATTCGGGTCAGGCTGCCCATCAGCGATCGTTCCAGGCTCTGGCCTCAGCACTGACGGCAGCCATTGTCCCTGTCTCCTGCCTCCCTCTACTAACTCCCTCCTCCCAGTCTCCTGTTCCTCTGCCTGTCCCACCCACACCATCAGACCAGCCTGCACACACCTCAACACCCAAGAGCAGCTCATCCAAACACAAGCACCACAGATCACGCAGACATTCACACAAGCAACATTCCGATGCAGACATGCCAACAGTCACTTCCACCTCTGTGACCCCCACCTCCTCATCTCCCTCCTCCCTCCCTGTGACGTCTACACTCACACCTTCATTCACCTCACCATCAGCCAGTGTTTCCATCACCAGCACACCCTCCAGTACAGTCCGCACACGTGCAGTCACCACCCCCACTGCCATTTACACGTCCCCTGTGTCCTCTCCCACTGTGTCTGTCACCCCCTCTTCCACACCACACAAACGCAGCCACCCACCCACCCAACAGCCATCCACCTCACGACAGCCTCCCGCTCCTGCACCTGCACCCAAAGACAGCAAACTTGTCTCGCCTACAACCACATCCTCTCCCTCCACTCCCATACCCACTGTACCTACCACTATCCATTGTCCCAAGAAAATCTATCTCTCTACTGCTACCTTCTTTCCTGACCCTGAGCCCCCCCCTCCTTCTCGTCGGGGTAAAAAGAGCACCTCAGCCACCACCAGCCCTGCAGCCCCCTTGACAAGGGTGCAGGGTATTGGAGCCCACCAGCCCGCAGGTCTGGATCTTCGCCCAGCAGCAAGGGGACAGCCAGCCACACCCCCTGGGAAGAGGAGCAGAAGGCGGAAGGGCCGCCGCCGGAGCCCGGATTCGATATCCCCCCAGGACACTAGCCAGCCACCGTCAACAGCCCCAGCTCCAAAGGGAGGAAAGGGCCACAGACTCCCGACTAAGGAGGGCAAGGGCAGCAAGGCGGAGAAGTCAGGCAGCAGGCCTGCTGCCCATGGAGGACCCGTCACAGCTGCCCAGGAGGAGCCCACAACCCCCATAGCCGCTGCCCCGGGAGGAACTGGCACAGCTGCCCCGGGAGAGCCCACCACCCCCATAGCCGCTGCCCAGGGAGGACCCAGCCCAGCTGGCCAGGAGGGCCCCACCACCCACAGCCCAGGTGGGCATTGAAGGAGCACCATCCCCGCTGCCCAGGAGGGCACCACCAGGCAATGAGCAGTTGGCCATAGAATGGCCGCCGTCTCCAGCACCGCTCCGCTGGGGACCGCCGTCTCAAGAACCGCTGAACTGGGCCCCGCCGTCTCCAGCACCGCTCCGCTGGGGACCGCCGTCTCAAGAACCGCTGAACTGGGCCCCGCCGTCTCCAGCACCGCTCCGCTGGGGACCGCCGTCTCAAGAACCGCTGAACTGGGCCCTTCAAGGCAAGAACCGCTGAACTGGGCCCTTCAAAGCAAGGACCGCTGAACTGGGCCCTTCAAGGCAAGGACCGCTGAACCGGGCCCCGCCGTCTCCAGCACCGCTCCGCTGGGGACCGCCGTCTCAAGAACCGCTGAACTGGGCCCTTCAAGGCAAGGACCGCTGAACTGGGCCCCGCCGTCTCCAGCACCGCTCCGCTGGGGACCGCCGTCTCAAGAACCGCTGAACTGGGCCCTTCAAGGCAAGAACCGCTGAACTGGGCCCTTCAGGGCAAGGACCGCTGAACTGGGCCCCGCCGTCTCCAGCACCGCTCCGCTGGGGACCGCCGTCTCAAGAACCGCTGAACTGGGCCCTTCAAGGCAAGAACCGCTGAACTGGGCCCTTCAGGGCAAGGACCGCTGAACTGGGCCCCGCCGTCTCCAGCACCGCTCCGCTGGGGACCGCCGTCTCAAGAACCGCTGAACTGGGCCCTTCAAGGCAAGAACCGCTGAACTGGGCCCTTCAAGGCAAGGACCGCTGAACTGGTCCCTTCCAGGCAGGAACCGCTGGCCCTTTGGCAGACGTGGCAGGGCAGGATCTGTCTCGGGCAGGGCTGCAGGATGTCCTCTGGCCAACATGCCTCCTCCAGTGGCAGTGGAGTCTGTTATGGACTGTATGGACTGTGGCTTTGCTCTCCCCAGGATGGCCCAGTGGGCAGGCCACCCACTGTATGGACTGTATGGACTGTGGCTTTGCTCTCCCCAGGATGGCCCAGTGGGCAGGCCACCCACTGTATGGACTGTATGGACTGTGGCTTTGCTCTCCCCAGGATGGCCCAGTGGTCATGGAGTCCCCTCGTGGATCTGGCGTCGTGTACTCAAGTGGCTGAGGTGCCCCCCCTTACCTTCCCCCTGAGGTGCCTGTCCTTTTTTCTTTCTGATGCCCCTGCAGTGTTCTCTCCGTGGAGTTCTTGTCGTGGGACTGGGCCTTGCCCCTTTGCTCAGGACCCCTGTGGTCCACGGACAGTGGTTGGACTACATTTAGTAGCTGTATATATTTTGTACATAGTTTATTTATTTATTGGGATTACTGCTGTCCATATTTCAATATATCTGCCCGTTTAAGATCTCTTCTTTTGGTCTTTGCATTATTTCGGAGGGGGGGGTTTGTGGGTTGTGACAGTGATCTGTGGGAATGCATTGATGTGTGTGTTGTAGTGGGTGTGGGTGGGTGGGTGTGTGTGTGCCAGTAATCTTTTCCCTCCCCTGTGTCGTAGGTGCAGTACTCACCGATGTCTTCCGCGCCGCCGGGCGTGCTCCTGGTACAGGAGCAGGTATAGGAGTGCGGGGATGACCTGCAACTCGGGTTCCATACTGCCGGAATCTCGCGTGGAGTATGTGGAGGTGAGCGTTTTCCCGTTCGTAGTCTGTTTCCGCCGTGTTTTTATCGGCGGTGCTCCCGCCCCGGAAAAGGTGGCGGATTGGTGGGACGTGATAGGGTGGGCGGTACATTGTCTGCCGCCTGGCTGTTGGCTGTGTTGGCGGTTCCCGCCAGGGTCAGAATTGCATATTTTGGACCGCCGGCCTGTTGGCGGGTTGGCCGCCGCTTTATCACCGACCGCCAGGGTCAGAATGAGGGCCATAGTCTGCATTGCTATTATACACATGTATACATGATTCTGGTATAGAAATTATCTACTAAAATTTTTATTTTTTTATATATATTTCATACTTATACATGTGTGTTTTTATATATGCTTCGGGATCCCCGCACAAGGGCAGGAATATTCAATGTTTATGACTATGATGAGGATACCCCTGGAAGAGAACTAGGATTTACAGGTAAGTAACTTATACTTCACCGCCACTGAGAATGCACAATGTCAGCAGTTTTGCACGTTGTCGATTTCAAGACATCTCTTGCTAGAAAGCACATTCTACCTAGAGTGTATCTTGAAACTCCTGATTGCCTTCCCTCTGATGCCTCTTCTGTCCCAAGTTGTGGAGATCAGGACCAACCGGGCCCAAGTCATTCTAGTGGCCCCAGATTGGTCAAGGAGACTATGGCATCCAGAGCCCCTGGGCTTGAGCATTCGTCTTTGATGAGGCTACCACTCGAGAAGGACCTGCTGTTGCAGAAATGGACCAGCATTCTGCACATAGGCATTCTCAATCTCCACCTTAATGTACAAAAATTGAGCGACAACGGCTGAACAACTTTGATCTTTCTTCAGAGGTGGTTGATGTCATCATGGCAGCCAGGTGCCCCTCAACAAAAACTGTTTATACCTGTCTTTGGGACAGATTTCGGAGTTTGGTGCAGCACACGCCAGATTGACCCCCTCCAAGCCAAGTTATCTGACGTTCTTTTGCTTATTTTGTGTTGCCTGTCAAGACTTTGCTTTGTGCACAGTTAAAAGGTATCTTTCGGCTGTTTCAGCTTTTTCACAGCTGCCAGACTGGCCGGCCTTGTTGTGATGTGTTTTTTGAAAGGCCTGCAACGTTTGTTCCCTCCTCTCTTTTTTTCATGCCACCTTTTGACCTTAACTTGTCCTCACACATTTGATGTGTACTTCCTTTAAGCCGCTTCACAGCTTTCCTTTGTGGCTTCTGATCCTCAAGGTGGTCAACCTTATCACCATCACCTCAGCGCCATAAGCGAGTAAGCTTCAGGATGTTTATGTTAACTCTGCTGGTGTTCTATGCTCTGCCTCAAACACTTTGGAGGAAGAGAGAGTACATTGCTCAGACCCCAAGAGAGTGCTGAGCTTTTACATTGACCATACCAGGGAACACCTAGTGGACGATCAGCTCCGTGCAGGGTTTGTTGGAGTGAAAAAAAAAACAAGCCTGTGCAGGAACGGGCCATCTCCCACTGGATTGTGATCTACATCAAGATCTGCTACACATTGGCCACAGAGCAGCCTCCAGAAGGATTGCAAGCCCACTGAACCACAGACAAGACTGATATCACTGCATTGGCACACAGAGTTCCTGTTATGACTCACCAGTAATAATGTTATCAGTGGAGTCTTTAGATTTTGGAAAATCATGTACTCTAAAACATAAAAGTAAGCAGTCCATGGTAGTAGTTCACCTTTATTCAATATCTTTATTCAGTACATTCAAGCTATTTTTTATACCTCTGTACTCTGGCATATCCTGGCAAAATGCCCTATAACACCACATTTGAAACACTGTTTGCCTAGAGCAGGGCACTGTTTGAAAGAAAGAACATGAAATGTCAATCCACAACAATAAGAAATATTGTTTCCATTAAGATATCTGTGTTTATTGCTGGGAATTTTTATATTGTTTTTGTTTCCTATTACAACAAATGCAGTTTCATTAGTACTCTTGTTGAGGTGATTAACTGACAGTTTTGAGTCAGTGTGTAAATATGAATGCATTTGGAATTTAATGGATGTGAAATCTATGAAAAACTGTTCTATTGTAATGATGTAGTCTTTATTTCACCACGTAGAGTACACTGCAGCAGGATTGAAAAGTTGCTGCAATAGTACTTGCATGAAATCTATGGTAGGACAGGATCAGACAATAATTAAAATGGCTGCCAAATGAATATTTGTATGCATAAGGACAATTATATCCTCAAGAAACTGGTAGAAGCAATTAGTGAAGAGTAGAAATGACGGGTCATGCCCCTGACCTTAAAAGCAGAAGTGTATTTGACGAACTTTAAGATGGCCGTCAGGTGTTTGCTTGTATGCATGCGTGTGATGTGAAGTAGACAGGGAAGTTGTCGGCTATTATTCAAAGACCAAGTCGGTCTAAAGAATCTAATGCCATGGCAAAGAATAGGTGCCTTGGGCCCTGAAATAAACACAGTAGCCACTGGAAAAAGCACACCACACTTGTGCTGCACTCACATAGAAGGAGTCATAATATCTGCACAGAAAAGAGTTTGTGAGAGAGCTCTCCGTCATATCCTCATATCCATTATTAAAAGAGGTTAGATGGAGGTAAAAATGATATTGTTGTTTTATTGGAATAAGTAAGGGATAACAGGCAGCTGTCGAAGGGTAAGCACAGGCAAACTAGCAGTCCTGCTTTTGCACGTTCTCCTTCTCGGTCGGAATAGATTAGAGCCCGCATTCCACATTCCAGCATAGAATGAAAGGCATGCGCAGAAAAAAGACGCTCAAGATATAACAGCCCCCCCCCCCACACCAACAGACAAGTCAAGAAGGACTTGGCAGTGTGGTGTCAATAGGATGCCCACTCTGAATATTCTGTGGAGTTCAGAGAAGTCACATTCAGGTCAGCATGTAGTTTGCTTCTTGGAAGCACTTCACACCTCTTTCACATGTATTCCTGGGCTTGAGCACAAGTTGGTAGGTGGCAGAACCGAATGCTTATAGGACTTCTGACAGTTAATGCAGGTTAAGTGTAACTTTCGAAAAGTTTAATTTCCTTAATAATTATTCAAATATGATTTCAGTGTCTCATAACTATTTAAAATTGTGGTTTTATTATTTTTCTAGCTTCTCCCATTCCTGAGGTAGCAGTTTTAGTATTTTAATCAGTACTTTTGTTTTACACAGCAGTAGTCGGGCAAAATTGGTACATCTGAAGCCTCGGTTTCCTTTGTCAGTCAAGCGGATGGCACAATAAGTGCTGCAGTCCACAGGTTACATTTAACTTTTCATGCCATAAGTGTATATACTATGACCTTATAAAAAAGTGAAATAGCCAATCAGGAATTAGCCAATTTCAAAATGTTCTAGTGGTAAGAGCACATGCACAGGACAGCAGCGCCCTAATGTGTAGAATCTAAAAAACAACAATAACATTCAGCAAACAATTATGGTGATAAACTACAGAGGCATTTTCTCACAAAGGTGTCTCCTCCCCAGATGATAACAGATATTTGTGTGCTGATTCAGAAACGTCTGATATAAACACAGATCTCGGTTTTGCATGTTTTGTCTGTGCTTGGCCTGATGGACTCGTGCATTTTCTTGGTAGATGAGGACCTATCAGTGGTACCTGAGGTCACAGTGGTGTCTTAAGTCACAGTTGCTCCAGTATTAGGAGAGCCTTTGGTCAACGTTAGTGCATTGTCTGCACTTAAATGTGCTTGAGTTGCTGTTGGTCTGACTTTCATTGAAAGCATTTCTTCCTTTCCTCTCATCGTCCAACATTGAGTTCTCTTGGGCGACACCACTACTGTGCATTATTTAATCAGAAAGGATGGTGTTGTCTAATGGATTCTGTAGTGGCAATTCACCTGTGACAATGGGTGCAACAATGAGGAATCTCTGCAGTAGCGACTCATCTTGCAGGGTCCATTAATCTGAAGGTGTATTTTCTCAGTAATCTGTCACTGGAAGACCATGATTGACTGCTACACCATGACAGAGGTAATCTTCCCCAGATTTGGATGTCCTTTCATGGATCTCTTCACTTTGGCCCAGAACATAAAGCGCCCTCAGTTTTGTGCCATTCACTTTACTCTAAACGATTCCCTGGAGGATGGAACCTGTAGAATGTACAGGAGGATTTAGCAGATAAGATCATAATTGCCCCTAATTAGACATGGAACATTCAGTATTAGGCCACCACTTTCTATTTCAAACAGGACAGACATGCTGTTGCTGCAGGATGGTCAGGTTTATCGCCCCAAATCCCAAATGCGGCAGCTACTTGCATGGAGGTGGAGCAGTGACAGCTATAGTCCTTTTGCCTACCCTATAAAGTTGTAGACATCAGTAAAACCTGCTACCAAACCCACTTACACAGGTCGCTGCAACAAATTTGTCAGTGGTGTGAGTCAGGAGGCCTCAATCCAGTGTTTACTGTCAGGGGCTATTTGGCTGCCTTGTCTGCTTTCACATGCCTTCCTGATCAACCTTCCCTGTTTAAATCACCTTTAGTGATACATTTTCTAAAAGGCTTGTGTTACTTGTTTCCTCCCACTTTCTTTATGGTTCCTCAGTGAAATTTGAATCTTGTGTTTTCTTTCATGAAAGCATCTCTATGCTGAGCTGCCTGGTTCAGTATCTTACCTGTAAAACAATTGTGTTAGTGTCAATAACTTCAGTTTGTAGTGTTGAAGAACTTCAGTCTTGGTTATGTTTGTCCAGATGTCACAGTTTTCTACCCAGAAAAGTTGATCTTCCACACTTGTCGATTTTCTTTGCCCAAAGCGGTAATTGCATTTCATAAGGGCTAGTCTATTACCCTTGCATCTCATCTTTCTTCCTCATTACACAAAGGAGGTGGGATGGTTGCTTAGACTGGACCTAAGATGTACAATGTAATATTACATGTGACAGAGTGGAGGATGTGGTCTTTCTGGACTTCATCTGGCTAGGAAGAATACTACAGCTGCCACCAGATTAGAATAACAAGATCTATCACCCTTTCTAGGTTGGACCACTTCTGCATTGCCTGCACTGGCCTACTCAAAACATAGACCAGAAAAAGTTGTGTGCTGTTTGACTCAGTCGCCAACTGAGATGTACCTTCCCATTTGGCTTTGCACCAGAGCTTTAGAGGGCAAGGCAGTGCTCAAATGGCCCATTTTGCTATGGATCATATTTTGTATCAAAATCTGCTACACCCTGGGAAACAAAGATACTGTGGAGGACATCCGTGCCCATTCCACTAGGGTCGTGGCTGCCTCCATGGCCCTCTCCAGAGGCATCATGTTGCTGACATCTGCCAAACAGCTGTGTGGTCACCCTCATGTTTTAGGCACACAATGATGGGTACTCTGCACATGTTGTGTTGCATGATTTACCTGGTTAACAGACACTACTCAACCCTCTGCTCTAGGTGGTATTGCTGTGGGACTCATTCATAAAGATTGGAATCAACATGAAAATCTATCCATCAAGTGAAAGATATTTCTGGTGGATGCATAATCTTCCCGCAGATTCCTCACCATCATGATAACAGATGAATGTCAGGATCCTTATGTTAATTAATCATAAATTAATGTTGGCAATAAATGTTACTTGTAGCAGGACAAAACTGAACAAAAAGAAAGGTTGGTGCATGTGGTTCCAAAATGTATAACAGGACAAACACATTTAGTCTTGCTACCTGACATAACTGAGCTAGCAGACATACAAAACGTGAGAGCATATTTATGAGCCTGTTGCGTTACTCTTGGACCATGCATTGTGGTGCAAAAGCGACACAACTCAAAAATTTGATTAATGGACCAACAAAAAGCCACCTTGCGAACCCCTTAGTAGCTTCATATATCTTTAGTAAAGCAATGCAGCGCAAATTGCTGTGTTGCTTTACTCCGCCCCAGGGAGGCGGTCCATGGGTTTTGCGTGGGTGTTCTGCATTCTGCAGCACACCTAGAAAGAGGAAAATGCCTTAGGGGATTGTTTTTGTCCAGGAAGGTGCCCCTTCCTGCACAAAAACCATCCTACATGCAACTGAGACACCCTCGCACTATGGTGCAAGGGTGCCTGCGTTGGCTCTAGGCAGCCAATTGTGCCCCAGTGCTAGGGAAAAGACAGGAATGCACCATATTGAGATAAATATGCCACTTTTCTGACCGTTCCCTGTGACCCAGTGCAGCAGGGTGACGTGCTGTGGTGCACTATTTACCCATAAATATGTCCCTTAGGGGGTGATTCTAACCCTGACGGTCGGTGATAAAGCGGCGGCCAACCCGCCAACAGGCCGGCGGTCGAAAAAATTGAATTCTGACCCTGGCGGGAACCGCCAACCCAGCCCGCCACATTAACACTCCGACCGCCGCGGCGTTGCAGACAAACAGCGTGGCGGTCACCGCCAACAGGCAGGCGGCAGACAATGTACCGCCCACACTATCACAACTCACCAATCCGCCACCTTTTCCGGGGCGGGAGCCCCGCCGCTAAAAACACAGCGGAAACAGACTACGAACGGGAAAACGCGCACCAAAACACACTCCACGAGGAAGGAGGACAGCATGGAACCCGAATTAAACATCCTACCTGCTCTCGTCTACCTTCTCATCTACCACGAGTACGAACTCCGGCGCAGACGACAACGGTGAGTACTGCACCTACGACACACGGGAGGGGGGAGGAGGGAAGGTTACGGCACACACATATGCGACCCCCCCCCCAAACTATGTACACACTAATGCAGAGCAACAATGCACAGTGACACCACCCAAACCCCCCTTAAGAATGCAAAGACAGAAATAAATTGGGACAATTTTTTTAAATAAAAAATAGACTGTGATATGGAGCGATCAACTATGCAAAATATCCATAACAAAATGATACTATGTACACTGCCATGGAGAACCGAGGCAATCAGTCCTGTACATGAAAGTTAAATGGAACAGTCCGTGGGCTACAGTGTAGCGACACAAGGGCAAAGCCCACACAGGAGACCTGAGTCCTTTGGAGAGAACACTGCAGGGGCATCTGATGAAAAAATTGCAGGCACCTCAGGGGGAAGGGAAGGGGGAGGCACCACAGCCACATGAGTCCACGACGCCAGATCCACGAAGGGGCCACCATGCCCATTGATGTATCCTGGGGAGTGCAAAGCCACAGTCTCTCAAGTCTCTACAGTGGGTGGGTTGCCCACTTCACCATCCTGGGGAGTGCAAAGCCACAGTCTCTCAAGTCTCTACAGTGGGTGGGTTGCCCACTTCACCATCCTGGGGAGTGCAAAGCCACAGTCTCTCAAGTCTCTACAGTGGGTGGGTTGCCCACTGCTTCATCCTGGGGAGTGCAAAGCCACAGTCCATCTGGTGGATGACAGTGTCCACTGCTCAAGGAGGAGGCATGGTGGGCACAGTGAACCATAAACAGTGCTTGAGAGGAAGGGCCCAGCGGAGCGGTGCTTGAGACGGCGGGGCCCAGCGGAGCGGTGCTTGAGACGGCGGGGCCCAGCGGAGCGGTGCTTGACAGGAAGGGCCCAGCGGAGCGGTGCTTGACAGGATGGGCCCAGCGGAGCGGTGCTTGAGACGGCGGGGCCCAGCGGAGCGGTGCTTGACAGGAAGGGCCCAGCGGAGCGGTGCTTGAGAGGAAGGGCCCAGCGGAGCGGTGCTTGAGACGGCGGGGCCCAGCGGAGCGGTGCTTGAGACGGCGGGGCCCAGCGGAGCGGTGCTTGACAGGAAGGGCCCAGCGGAGCGGTGCTTGAGAGGAAGGGCCCAGCGGAGCGGTGCTTGACAGGAAGGGCCCAGCGGAGCGGTGCTTGAGACGGCGGGGCCCAGCGGAGCGGTGCTTGACAGGAAGGGCCCAGCGGAGCGGTGCTTGAGACGGCGGGGCCCAGCGGAGCGGTGCTTGACAGGAAGGGCCCAGCGGAGCGGTGCTTGAGACGGCGGGGCCCAGCGGAGCGGTGCTTGAGACAGCGGGGCCCAGCGGAGCGGTGCTCTTCTGCACGGCGGGGCCCTGTTCAGCGGTGCCTATCTTCACGGCGGGCCCTGTTCAGCGGTGCTCTTCTCCACGGCGGGCCCTGTTCAGCGGTGCTCTTCTCCACGGCGGGCCCTGTTCAGCAGTGCTCTTCTCCACGGCGGGCCCTGTTCAGCGGTGCTCTTCTGCACGGCGGGGCCCTGTTCAGCGGTGCCTATCTTCACGGCGGGCCCTGTTCAGCGGTGCCTATCTTCACGGCGGGCCCTGTTCAGCGGTGCCTATCTTCACGGCGGGCCCTGTTCAGCGGTGCTCTTCTCCATGGCGGGCCCTGTTCAGCGGTGCTCTTCTCCACGGCGGGCCCTGTTCAGCGGTGCTCTTCTCCACGGCGGGCCCTGTTCAGCGGTGCTCTTCTCCACGGCGGGCCCTGTTCAGCGGTGCACATCCAGTAGGTCAAGGGAGCCAGACCTGGCCTGGACTCCCTGCTCAGTCGCCCTCCGACCGTGATGCTTCTGGACCCTTCGGGGACGGAGTCCTGGGCCCTTTGGTGTCCTCCTTTCCAGCTGGGATGTGGCATGTGGGGCCCACCTGCTCCGCGCTCCTGCTGCCTGACTTCTCCGCCCTGCTGCCCTTACGCTCCTTAGATGGGGCTCTCGGGCCCTTGCCTCCCCTAGATGATGTGGCTGGTGAAGTGGGCGAAGTTTGCTCCTTGGGGGCAGCCGTGTCAGTCCTCGCACGGCGGCCCTTGTGTTTCCTGGTCCTCTTGCCGGGGGGGGGGGGGGCTGGAGTGTCCTTGCTGCTGATTGAGGTGTCACTGCTGGCAAAGGGTGGACTCCAGAACCCATGCACAACAGTGACACCCGAAGCTGGGCTGGTGGTGGCTGTGGTGCTCTTGGGACTCTTTGCAGATGGAGGGGGTAGGTCATCGGAGGGAAAGAGGTCAAGATTAGCCAGGAAAAGTTTTTTAGGGCCAAGGTAAAGGGTAGGAGAAGTGGTGATGGGAGTGGAGGAAGAGGATATGGTTGTAGGAGAGTCAGGTGTGCTGTCATTGGGTGAAGGTGCTGGTGCTGTAGGCTGTCGTGAGGTGGATGTCTGTTGGGTGGGTGGCTGCCTGCGTTTGTGTGTCTTGGAAGAGGGGGTGACAGACACAGTGGGAGAGGACACAGGGGACGTGTAAATGGCAGTGGGGGTGGTGACTGCACGCGTGCGGACTGTACAGGAGGGTGTGGTGGTGATGGAAGCACTGGCTGATGTTGGTGTGCATGCAGGTGTGAGTGTAGACGTCACAGGGAGGGAGGAGGGAGACGAGGAGGAGGGGGACACAGGGGTGGCAGTGACTGTTGGAATGTCTGCATCTGGGTGTTGCTTGGGTGAGTGTTTGTGGGATCTGTGGTGCTTGTGTCTGGAGGAGCTGCCCTTGGGTGTTGAGGTGTGTGCAGGCTGGTCAGATGGTGTGGATGGGATAGGCTGAGGAACAGGAGACAGAGACAGGCTGGAGGCAGTCAGAGGAGGGAGGCTGGAAACAGGGACAATGGCTGCCGTCAGTGCTGAGGCCAGAGCAGTGAACGATCGTTGATGGGCAGCCTGACCCGAATGAATGCCCTCCAGGTAGGCATTGCTCTGATGCACCTCCCTTTCAACCCCCTGGATGGCATTCAAAAGGGTAGTCTGCCCAACAATGAGCGTCCTCACAAGGTCAATGAGCTCCGCACTGAGGGCAGCAGGGGTGACAGGGGCAGGGGCTGAGGTGCCTGGGGCGAAGGAGACGCCCGCCTTCCTGGGCGAGCGGGCACGGAGCGTAGGCTGAGGGGCTGCAGGGAGGGCGGGGCTGGTGCGCTGGGTGGCGGCTGTACCTGTAGAGGCGGGGGTCCCGGATGTTTCCGCCACCGCTAGGGAGCACCCATCCGAGGACGTGTCTGTGTCGCTGCTCTCACCACCGGTCCCCGTTGTGGTGCTCCCCTCGCCCTCCAGATCACTGGTGCCCTCGGTGTCTGTTCCTGGGCCCACCGGGGCCTTGTGACTTGCAGCTCCCTCGTGCTCCGATGCCAAATCTCCTCCGCCTGATGATGCTAATGCACACATGCACAAGAAGATGAAGAAGAAGGGTGGAGGGAGAAAAAAGAAGACCAGGTTGAGTGCATGCAATGTCAACACCGTTGGCGGAGAGGACAGACACAGGAGCCTCATGCACTAAGCCGCGCATTCGGGGTACACTACTCAGTACTTCTGACTAAGACAACAGGTCAAGACAGGACAAACGCGCAGATGTGTGAGGCTGGACCATCAATAGCTGTACTTGTCACCCTACAGAGGTGGGGGCCGGGAGCACAGGGCCATGCCTAAGGGAGAGGACTACACTACAGAAAGCGCCCTGGCCTAATGTCACCCACAACCCTCCACACCCACCCAGACGCCTCCACTGCGCAGAAAGATAGCAGAATGTGCTGATACTCACCCCCTTGTGTCTGCTGTGATGCTCTCAAGCGCCCATCCAAATCAGGGTAGGCCACCGCCAGGATCCGGGACATCAGGGGGGTCAGGGTACGACTGGCACCCCTCCTAGGTTGGGAGGCCATCCCCAGCAGTGACTCGGCGGTCTTCCTGGTTCCGCGGCGGATGTCCTCCCACCTCTTGCGGCAGTGGGTGCCCCGTCTGACGTGGACCCCCAGGGCCCGGACTTCCTTGGCGATGGCACGCCAAATCTCGACTTTCTGATGGGCGCTGACCTATGTGATATGTACAGGGTGGGAAGGAAACATTCATCAACTTACTGCATGTTAGATGTGATTGCCCCCCCCTCCCCAACCTTGCCATATGGCACATGCTCTCATCTGTCGTGCGTTGCACTCCTCATTCGCCCCCCACCCCACCAACTTACATCCACCCCACTCCACACAGGCATCGCCCATTCCATGTGCACCCGGTGTACTTACCTGTTGGTCTGGAGGACCGTAGAGTAACGCATACTGGGGGAGGACCCCATCCACGAGCTTCTCCAACTCTTCAGACGTGAAGGCAGGGGCCCTTTCCCCAGTCGCAGCAGCCATTGTCACTTCCAGACCGAGGTCACAGCAGCACTTGCAGTATAGGTCCTCTCCTGTGGATGATCAGGTCTCGAGTGATTAGGCAGATAGAAAATGGCGGTCACGCCCGCGGCGGTGCGTACCGCGGCGGTGCGTACCGCTACCGCCGGCACACCTCGTCATTGGCTCCTGAAACCCATAGGCTTCAATGTTAACCAATGCGGCTCCGTGTAGCGGTCTTCGACCGCCTACCGCCACGGTGTGCTCCGCCAGCGCATTGACCTCACATCCCATTGTCCCACTTCACAGGTCAGGCAGCCGCCATTTCAAGGGCCCACATGGCATAATTTCTACTGCGACACACAGGCCTAGGCCTTGCATTGCCACTTATACACGCCTTTCAAAACATAGATAACCGTGTGCTATGCAAGCTGTGGTGAACGTACCAGTGATTGGCTTGACTCTGTGCTCCATTTTGTCATTCCTAGGCACCGTCCGCTGGGACTTGCGAGGAGAAGGATGAATCCTCGCGTGTACCGACCGCTGGTGGACCTGTCGACAATGGAAGAACGCCACATCATACTACGATACCGACTTGACCGTGCCACTATCCATGAACTGTGTGCCCAGCTGGAGCCAGCCCTGATGTCCCCCATCCGCCAACCCACAGGAATTCCCCCTCTGGTGCAGATTCTGTCAGTCCTCCATTTTCTTGCAAGTGGCTCATTCCAGACAACAGTGGCCATGTCATCTGGAATGTCTCAGCCTATGTTTTCCAAAGTTTTGTCTAGAGTGTTGTCTGCCCTGACGAAACACATGCGGAGTTACATTATATTCCCTGAGGAGGTTGATTTGGCCACTTTGAAGGGTGATTTTTATGCCCTTGGACATATTCCCAACATCATTGGTGCCATTGATGGGACCCATGTAGCCTTAGTCCCCCCAAAAGACGATGAGCAGGTGTACAGAAACAGGAAAAGTTACCATTCTATGAACGTTCCAGGTGGTCTGTTTGGCTGACCAGTACATCTCCCATGTGAATGCCATGTTCCCTGGGTCAGTGCATGACGCGTATGTGATGCGTAATAGCAGCATCCCTTATGTGATGGAACAGCTACAGAGACACCGTGTGTGGCTAATAGGTGACTCTGGTTACCCCAACCTGCCTTGGCTATTGACCCCAGTGAGGAATCCCCGGACCAGGGCTGAGGAACGGTACAATGAGGCCCATGGGCGAACTAGGAGGATCATAGAAAGGACCTTTGGGCTCCTGAAGGCCAGATTTAGGTGCCTGCATATGACAGGGGGATCCCTGATGTACTCACCAAAGAAGGTGTGCCAGATCATCGTGGCCTGCTGTATGCTTCACAATCTGGCATTGCGACGTCAGGTGCCTTTCCTGCAGGAGGATGGTCCAGATGGTGGTGTTGAAGCAGCTGTGGAGCCTGCGGAGAGTGAAGAGGAGGAAGACTCAGAGGACGACACAGACAACAGGGACAGAGTTATCCAACAGTATTTTCAGTAGCACACAGGTAAGAATCACCCACGCCATTTTACTTTTCCTGCAAGCCTCCTGCTTCTCAACTTTGTCTATGACCCCCCAGTTCTTTTAAACTGATGTTTGATTTTCCCTTCCCTTTTCAGTGCTGTATGACCCACTCCGTGACTACTGCTTGGTTAGCCCATGGACTAATGCTTATTGATCTCGGTATGTGTTCAGCACAAAGTTAACAGAACATAATTGATCGGTAATGTGTTATACATTTGTAAATAATACAGCCTGACTCCTGTTTGATTTCAGTGCATTGAGTGATTTATTTTTTGTGCTAGATAATGGTACATGATATAAACACGGTGATGGGTGGGGGTGGAGTAATGGCCATGGCAGAGTCCAGTTCTCAGTCTCACAGGTGCATTGTCCATATGCCTGTGGAAGGATGGAGCAGGGGCAGTTCAAGGTTGGACAGGGTGGCAATGGGGGACAGTGGGATGACTTCAGGGGGTGTCTCATGCTGGCGGGGGTCTTGACATCCTACTCTGTCGATTTTTTTGATCTCAGGCTCCTCTTGCGGGGTGGTTGTTCTTCAGCAGGAGGTGGGGTTCTGGTGGCCTGTCGTTGTGGTGGGGCCTCCTGTCCCCTAGCGCCGGCGGAGGTGGTAGGCTGTTCCTGGCTAGTGACAGGGGCCCTGTGTGGTGCCACATGGTCCCGCAACGTGTCTTCTATCCGGTTGAGGGCCTGGACTATGCTCCCCATAGCGGTAGAGATGTTGGTGAGTTGATTGCTGAACCCCATGTAGCGTTCCTCCTGCTGTGCCTGGATCTCTTGGAACCTGGCCAGTACCGTCGCCATCGTCTCTTGGGAGTGGTGGTAGGCTGCCATGATGGTGGTGAGGGCCTCTTGGAGAGTGGGTTCCCTGGGCCTCTCCTCCCCCCCCTGTCGCACAGCAGCCCTCCGAGTTGTCCTGTTTCCCTGGGCCTCTGTCCCCTGGACGGTGTGCCCACTACCACTGCCCCCAGGTCCCTGTTGTTGTTGGGGTGGTGGGTTAGCCTGGGTGCCCTGTAGTGGCAGACACACCGCTGATTGACCTGTCCTAGAGACAGAGGCATGGGCCCGCTGGGTGGGAGCTGTGCTGTTGGTCCCAGAGGGGGTTGGGTCTGCTGTGGCCTGTGTGTGGGGAACCGACTGTCCAGAGGTCCCCGATGGTCCAGGCTGGTCATCAGGTTCCAGGTCGACAGAGCTGCTGTCATCACTGGGGGCCTCTTCCGGGGGGGGGTGGACATTTCTGGACCCTCCTGGCCGGTGTGTTGGCGTTCGGGTCCTGCATGGGGTAAGAGAGTATGGTTATTGTTTCTGTGTGTGCTATTGCGTCCCATTGATTGGTGCCCTTGTCCCCCAGTGCTGCCATTCCCTTGGGGGAGGTGTTGTGGGGGTGTTTTGGGGGGGGGGGGGTATGTGCAGTGGTCATGCTTGGGTGATGGGTGTCCATAGTTTGTGGTGGCATGCAGGGGTTGGTGTTGGGTGGGTTGTGCTGGAGAGACATTCTCAGGGAGGATGTGTGATGGGGGCTTGGGGGTGAGGGTGGTGGTGGGGGTTAGCATGCTGGGGGGGGGGTGAAGTAGTTGAGATTGTACTTACCAGAGTCCATTCCTCTGTGTACTCCAGCGAGGCCATCAGGATGCAGGATGTTTAGTACCTCTTGCTCCCATGCTGTGAATTCGGGTGGAGTGGGTGGGGGTCCCCCGCCAGTCTTCTGCACTGCGATGTTGTGTCGCAAGACCATCGAGCGCACCTTTCCCCTTAAGTCGTTCCAGCGTTTGCGGATGTCGTCTCGATTTCTGGGATGCTGTCCCACCGCGTTGACCCTGTCCACGATCCGCTGCCATATCTCCGCCTTCCTGGCTATAGTGGTGTGCTGCACCTGTGAGCCGAAGAGCTGGGGTTCAACTCTTATGATTTCCTCCACCATGACCCGGAGTTCTTGGTCCGAAAAGCATGGGTGCCTTTGGGGTGCCATGGGGTGGTGTGGATGAGGTGTGGGGTGGTGTATATGGTGATGAGTGTGTTGGTGTGTGGTGCTTTGTGCTTCTATGTGGTGTGTGTGATGGTGTAGTGTGCCTCTGTGTGATGTAGCTCTCTATTCTGTGATGTGTCTCTCTCTCCTTCGTCTCTGATCTTCGGTCGTAGGGGTTTGTGGGTGATGTGGGTGTGTGTTTTATAGTTGTATGGATGTGTGGGAGTGTTGTTGGTATGTGTGTCAGGTGTGTGTATTTCAAATTGCCCAATGTGGCAGTGTTTTGTATGTGTGTGTGTATTTTGAGCGCGGCGGTGTGTACCGCCAATGGAATACCGCGGTTGAAAGACCGCCGCGTGGATTGGTGGGTCAGAATGGCATGGGCGTGTTTGTGTTGGCGTGGCGGTGGAGGTTTGGTCATCTCCAGTTTTCCGCGGCCCGCTGATGAGGCGGCCTTCCTTGGATGTCGGGTTTTTGGCGGATTCACAGTTGGTGGTCAGAATGACCGTGGCGGTTTACCGCGGCCGCGGCGGTAGTATGGCGGAGTTCTGACCGGCGGTATGGGCCTTTTACTGCCAAGGTCAGAATGACCCCCTTAGTGTGGTAAAAACAAAGACTCAAACCTGAAGTTGCCAAAAAACATTGTCTTATCTAAAGGGCAACAGAAAATGACAACCATGGGCCACTTACATCAGTTAATTTCTGCGATATGGTTCTTGTCACAAAAAATTGCCTTGATACTCATATTTTTAGATTTCATATAAATGTTTTCTGGTGCATAAGTCGAAAGACTCTATCCTGGAGATTCTGTGAGAAGCTTTTTTTCACACAGTGCACTCGCTTGTGTTACATTCGCAGAACATTTGAGAAAAGCATATTGACAGGGACATCTTTTTGCAGCACATGTTTTGCAAGTACATGTACGTGTAAATTCTGTGGGTAGAAGTTTAAAGATTTTGTAGGTTTTAGCATCCCATCACTTTCTTCCCAACCAAATTCACACACATCTTTCTCTACATAGCATGATCCTAAGCATTTACACATCTTCTGATCACGTAGAACGCTCTTTTAATCTGTCCATGCACAGAATATGACGTTGATGGAAGGTCATTTAGTGGGACTGATCTCTTGAACTCACTGTACCGAAGATTGTCAAATGTGTGACAGTCAGAACTCGTTTTTCACACAAGATTTTAAAGTCGTGATTTTCTACGTCTTTAAAATCACATTCTTCTTCTTTCTCACCAAATCCTTTAAAAAACATCACAGGTTCATCAGTTAAAGCTCAAAGCTTTGTTCCAGTTTTGCTCATAGTGTAATCACCTGTGAGAATATGTGCCTTGATAAGAACACTGGGCTTCGTTGTTGATGGAGAAGTTTTGGAAAAAATAAAGGAATCAGGATAAAATCATCCTTTTATATGTGGCAACTCGTTCCATGACGTTTAGTGATAGTGATTGCCATTTCCTAAGGTCCAATCTGACCTTGCGGACCATCAGCGTCACATTTAAGGACCAGGTCAAGGATGGGTCAAGAGCTACAGTAATACTGAGATAGGGAAAGCTGAGGCATGCGATCAGTATATTCGATTACCAATCGATGGCGTCTCCCGTTCTAGTCTGTGGCACCAGAAGTGATTTGGTTGGGTTAAAAATTAGGCCAGAACTTTCTGCAAAGAGTTGCAGAAGATGATGCCACAGAGGGCCGCTGTCCACTGTGTTTGAGAGGTATAATAATACATCATCCGCATAAAGCGCGATGCAGTCCTCGTGGCCTGCCTCCCACCTCCATTCCGTAAGCAATGGGTCATACCTAATTAAGCAAGTTAGATGCTTTCTGACCAACACGAAAAGGAGGGGGGATAAAGAGCATCCCTGTCAGGTGTTTTGACCTGTGGCGAAGGCCTCCTACAGTACCCCATTAGTGGGCCGTTGGTGTTGAGTATAGCAGGCAGACCATGCGTCAGAAGTGGGCCCCTGTGTCTGCATTTACGAGGACGCGAAACAAGTAATCCCAGTCCACTGTGTCAAATGCCTTTTTGAAATCTATTAATAACAAGGCCAGTGGAGTTGTGAGTGCATGCCGTTGGGTGAGCACAACATGCCGGTGCCGCAAACAGTATCTGGTACTACATGCCGGCATGAAGCCACACTAGTATGAGTGTATCAAGGACCTGATAACTTAACGCAAGCGATTGGCCAGGATAGTAGCGTAGATTTATATCTCTCCATTGATTAGGGAGATAGGTCTATAATTGGCACAGGATATGGATGGGGGCTGTGTTTTTGGTATGATCACTATTATGGCCTGGTCAAGATCTCAGGGGAAGGTGCCCATCTTTACCGCCTCCTCGTAGAGATTTAGTAAATGAGGGGCAAGGATATCCTTGAACTTTGTATAAAATTCAGTCGGGTAACTATTGGGACCAAGCGTCTTTGCAGGTTTCATGGATTACATTGCTTCACCATCTGTGTCAGCGTGATGGGCTTTTCCAATGTGCGTCTCGCTGAGTCAGACAAAGACGACAAAGGTATGTCTCCAATGAGGGGGGCTGCTCTCTCGGCTTCAGGGAGAGGAATGGCCGGGTAAAGTGCAGCGCAATAGTCAGTGAATGGGGAGGCTATGCCCAGTGAGGTAGTTTGTGTAATACCCTTTAAGTCAATCACCACTGGTATGATCCGACCCACCAAAGGTTTGCTGGCTAGCCAATACAGCAGTTTGCTATTTTTGTCTCCCCAGCCATAGATCCTCACCAAGGAAGCGCACCAGTTTTGTTTTACCACCTCTAATGAGTGGGCTCTGATTTCTTCCCTCACTAAGGCTAGGGCCCCTGTAGTATCGGTTTGACTGTTGAGGGTCAGTTGTGCATCCAAACAGAGTGCATGGGCCACCAGCTAGGAAATATAATCCTGCCGGATCTTCTCCTACTGCCTGAGGAGGGCCTTTGCATGGTCTCGGACAGTAGCCTTGCACTCCGCCCACAGGATGCCTTTGGGTGGGACCAATGTCAACATTATTGTGAAAGTATGTCTTAATATGTCAGCAAAGGTCTTGTGCCTAAGTCTCGTCCTGGAGATGTCAGGCACTAAGTTGCCACAAAGGGCTCAGCAAGGGATCAGGCAGGCCAATGCCAAGAAGTAATGGAGCTTCATCCGAGATTCCTCTCAACTTTCTTTTAATGTGGACTGTTCAAATATTTACATTACACAGGGCTAATATTTACTACACATTTTTATTGTGACATATGAAACTATAGTTTCCGTACAGTCTATTGTTTGTTTTGATTAAATGGTCCTATATTCATGTTTGCACCTTTTGTTTGCACCTTATCTTCACAAGAAGGACTGATCTGCTACACTACATCACGTTCACTACTATGTGCCCAAAAATATAAATGGTTGCGTTAAAGTTGTTTGGTACTTTTCCTACTCTGGTTAGCTCTATTAGTCTTCCTTGTTTGGGTAGCTTATGCTTAATAATTTTACATGCGTGTTTACTTAAGGTGCCATGTACTGCACTCATGATTACGTTTTTTCACCATATGTGTTTGATTAACCGAAATAAGTGCTTTCTTCCCCCAAATGAATGATGTGATTGTGACAAAAAAAGTAACACTTCTGCATTCAGCCAGCTGAGTTGTACCTGAATCTTAAAAAGCATCTGAGGAAGCATGGACTGACTTGGCAGAGCTTCTCGGTGCAGGGGCGGGCTCAAGGGAAGAGCTTTGCCGAAAGCAAAGAAGGTGCTTAACCCCTGAAAGCCTTAGACTGCAAGCTGACAGGCAAGAGGAAAGCGATACCTGTGGTACTCAGAGAGTCTATTGGGAGGATGGCTTGCTGTACTCTGGGCCTGGGGCCCCAATTCAGGGGCAGGCAGCAGTGTGGTGGTCCTCCAGGTGTACAGAGAGGTCATCCTAACTTTAGCACATGATATTCCACTGGCTAGGCATCTGGAACTGTCCAAGACTTGGGACCGGTTACTGACCCAATTTTATTGGCCCTAGATGTTTGAGAAAGTTAAGTTCCATCACTCCGGCTGGGGTGGCAATTGGACCGCTCCCAATGTTTTCCTCCACTAGAGGGGCTGGCGGTGCTGGGGGTCCTAATCTGCCAGGGCAGCGCTGCAAGCAGTGCTGCCCTGGGGAATACGAGTCCCTTCTCTGCTGGCGATTACATGGTGTTCCTCACCACAGCCTCAACCCAAATATCCTATTAAACATGAGTCTAAAGCTTCAATGAGAGAGATTTTCACTCAACTTGAGTCTTAGGGAGTAATTGAACCCTGTGTCTCTGCATTGAATAACCTGTTAATCCCAGTTGTGAAACCACACTATTCTTAAAGAATAGTCTTAGACTACAGACACTTGAACAGTCACACACTCACTTATGCAACACAAAATGCACACAGTACAGCACTAAATACCAACGTAGTGCGCAAAAAATGCAAAACAACCTTGGATATTTTAAATGTTTTTTTCTGCCAAAATCTAATGCCTGAAAGTCGGGATCTAAGCACTTTTAGCTCATTAGGCTCTCAATGGTGTTTTTGTTGCTTGCTGGAAGGGTATAAGAAAAGCCCAGGGTTGTTTTCAGCCTGAGTAAGATCAATACTACATGATTTTGATATTGAGGCATTGTCCAATGTGGATGACATCTATCTCACAAATGATGACCTCAACATACATCAGGCCACGGCAACAAATTTAATTTTAAGAAAAGAAAACCCACTGCAACACCCATAGCACGCCTCTCTGACGCAGAAAACTGTGTCGGAGGGGCCCATGTTTACAAGGAGGCATAACACCACAAAAAAAGTGGCATTACACCTCCTTGTAAATATGGAACTGTGCTTAGTGCCACTGGAGTGTCACGAAAAATGACGATACGTTGGCTGTAGGGGCTCTTAAATATGCCCCATAATGTGCACAGAGTTCAGGGGTTCCCCAGAGGCTAATCAGAGGCTAAAGTAGATAATACTAATGCTATGCTCTCTTTTGTGGTAGTGTGGTTGAGCAGTTAGGCTTATCAGAGCATAGTGCAAAGCATTTGTTGTACACATTCAATTACTAACTCCAGGCCAATGGTTTTTATTTAGCAAAAATATGTTTTCTTACTTTATTTCTAGAACCACAAGATTCAGTTTGCAGGTAAGTACATTTGCAAGTAAGTATCCAACATATGTATCAACACCACTTTGTTGCAATTTGGCAAGTTATACGGTTTTTGAATAAATAGCAATAATCTGTTTTAAAAGTTGACACAGTGCAATTTTCAGAAACAATTCTGGGGGGAAGTTTCAAGGTAAGTACAAGACTTACAGTTCCAATCTCCTGGGTTAGGATGTCCATAGGTTGGGGTTCAAATAAACGCCAAACACCCACCACCAGCAACATGGGGCTGGCCGGGTGCAGAGGTCAACGTTGAGGTCAATTTAACATGGGCTCCTATGGAGACTGGGGGTACTCGGAATCAGGCATGCTTGCAGGTAAATACCCTCGTTTTCGGAGGGCAAACCTGAGAGGTTTAAAGGAGCACCAGGGGCCCACATGTCAGCACCAAACACACATCCTCAGTGGCTCAAGGGCGGCCGGGTGGAGGGTGCAAACACATCGTCGGGCACCCAGTGCTTTCCAATAGGGGTATCCCGTGGGAAACAAGGATGCTGCAGGCTAGGTCCAGGGGGTCGGTTCCGGAAAACCACAGGCTGGACAAGGAGGTGGGCCGCCTGCTGAACGTTGCTGGACCGGTGGTCGGATTCCCCAAGGCCTCTGGATTTAGGCTGCAGGCGTCATCATGTTGGGCAGGAGGGGTCAACCCAGGGGACCAGCTCTAGTAGGTTGGGCCACCTGTACACGGGCCATTGGCGTCGGGTGCAGAGTGGGCAGGACTCGCGGATCCGGGGTGGTTCTGGAGTCCTTTGCTGGTGTTTTGTTTTGGACAGGACCGCTGTCCACAGGAGATCATGGTCCTTTTGGGTGCAGGCAGTTCTCTTGAGGCTTTTAAGAGGCTGCTGGTCCTGCAGAATGCTACGCCTTTGTGTACAGGGCTTCAGAAGCTGGAGACAGGCCTGTGGGGCTGGGGAAAAGTCAGTTGATGTCTTCTCTGCTGGGAGTCAGCTTAGCAGTCCTTCTTTCCTCTTGTCTTATTCTTGAGGTCACCAGGAATCTGGTGAGCTGGGTTCAGGGGAGCCCTTAAATCCTGGATTTAGGTTTGTTACAGAGGTCAGGGGGCAGTAGCCAATGGCTACTGTCCCTGAGGGTGACTACACCCTTCTGGTGTCCACTCCCTTTGGGGAGGGGGACACAGTCCTTACCCAATTGGTCCATGTCCTCCAAACCAAGATGGATGAATCTGCAGGGAGGGGGTCACTTCAGCTCTGGGCACCTTAGGGGTGGTCCCAGCAGATGTGGTCACTCCTTGTTTTTCCTAAGTTTTCTGATGAACTTGCCACCAAAAGTGGGGCTTTGTCCGGGGGGGTGGGCATCTCTGCTAACTGTAACAGGAGGCCTGAGCCTTTGAGGCTCACCACCAAGTGTTACAGTTCCTGCAGGGGAGAGGAGTGAAGCCCCTCCATCCAGTGTAGGCTTTGTTTCTGGCCTTAGAGAGAACAAGAGCTCTCACCCCATGGGGTCAGAAGCTTGAAACTTAGTTGTAGACTGGTCAGTCCTGCATTAAAGGATTGGGTAAAGTACAGGGGGAATCTCTAAGATGCCCTCTGTGTGCATTTTACAATAACTCCAACAGTGGCATCAGTGTGGGTTTAGTGTGCTGACTTCCCAGACTTCAGTGTAGCCATCATGGAGCAGTGGAGTTCGTGATGACAAACTCCCAGCCCATGTACTTAATATGGCCACACTGCACTTACAATGTCTAAGAATTGGCTTAGACACTGTAGGGGCATATTGCTCATGCAACTATGCCCTCACCTGTGGTATGGTGCACCCTGCCTTAGGGCTGTAAGGCCTGCTAGAGGGGTGACTTACCTATGTGACCGGCAGTGGTTGGTGGGCATGGCACCCTGAGGGGGATGTCATGTCGACTTTACCTCTTTATTCCCACCAACCCACACAAGCTGCATTGGCAGTGTGCATGTGTTTGCTAAGGGGTCCCTTAGGGTGGTACAGTATATGCTGCAACCCTTATGGACCCTCCCTGGTCACAGGGCCCTTGGTACCATTGGTACCTTTTACAAGGGATTTAGATGTGTGCCAATTGTTGTACAATGGTACAGTTTTAGAGAAAGAACACAGGTGCTGGGACCTGGTTAGCAGGATCCCAGCACGCAGTCAAGTTAGTATCAGATATCAGCAAAAAGTGGAGAGGCACTGCAAACAAGGGGCCAGTTTTTTACACCACTCTATGATCAAATTTGTCCAGATTTTTCAAGCAAACACTGGACAGCAGAACACACATGCATTATTAGAGAACAGCAGCAGGACATTTCACCTATGCCACTTTTAATGAGAGTGACACAGTAGTGGGTCCTATTTAGTTTTATTGAGAATCAGGAGATAGCTTAGCCTTCTGGCGTGCAGCCCTATGTCCCCGTCACCTAGTGACTTTTAACCTACTCAGCCTGCTCTGTTTTAGCACATTCATTTAATAATTTCTTTCAAAATGGCTGCTATGTTTATAGTTAGAAAGATGTTTTGATTTCACATTATCAGTGCCACTCTGTGAAGGTGTCACTATCAGCGTCAAATACAAGTGATATACATAGGTATTCACATCATGTTCCTTTCCCACTTACGTGTGACAGGAACATAAAGTACTTTGGAAAAAAATATTTCTATAATTGCCGCCTCAAGCATGCCTTCTTATCTATTGTTTGGGAACATACCTACGTCAGGGGTCCTACAAGATCTGTATAAATACATCTCACGCAGACAAGGTTATCAGAGGGATTCCTACCAGATCCCATCAACGCTATCTATGCTTCACGCCGCCTTGTTGCAGACCCAGCCTTCGTGTCCCCACGGAGTCGGATTCCAAGGTAACGAGGGTTGTGGGGCTCTTCTCATGGACATGGTACTGGCAGATTAGGTTTAACACACCCAGCTCTCTTTAGGTTAGAGATCAGCTTCATCATGCTAGGGTATTAGAACCTATTCCACATCTCATGTTGTTGCAAGATGGTGGGGGTCTGTTCCTTGCAATGTTTGTTATCCTAATCATTGCAGCACATGCATTTTCAGTAGATTGCAGTTCTGTTAATAAAATTGCCTGTGTGTGACTGAGACCTGTTGCTCATGTGAGAAAAAGGTAATCTCCGTTTAACCACGACTCCCCTTTGAGGTCGCACTCTTTAGTCCATGCGTAAAGGCTGCAATAAATCACCTTTTATTGTTTGGGTTTTTGGTGAGGTACTACTTGTGAGTCGGGGGGTTGTTGGGCTGACAGTTGCAACTTGTTTTAGGATTGGCCTAGCCGCCTACAAACAAAAGTGCTGTCATCCCTAACCCAGCAGTCTTGCTTAGAGCAAGAGTCCAACTACAGCAACACCGGACTCTTAGCATACAAATCTCATTTGCACTCAAACACGAACAACTTTTTGCACCCACAGAAAAAATACTGTCTGCAGAACAGATGGCTGTCATCAAGGAGAGGCCAATTGCCCAAGGGAAATACATTATTGTCTTTACCAAAGCCATTGTTCCGTACATCAGTGCATTGCATCCACGTTGGATTCTATGGGCAACTTCCCTAACTGCCAGTGATGTTAACTACATCTTTGACCCAAAACTTTAAGAATTCCTTCAAAACAAACAGGAGCACCCCACACCTACTAATATATTACCACGTGGCCAATACCGAACTGTCATTTACACTGATGGTTCAGCACAACCAGCTGTTGGTACTAATCACCAATGCTCAGCTGCTTGCATAGCCGAAGCGGGGAGAGTAGGTTTGTTACCTTCAACCCTCAAAACACCTACACTCAGACCGTAGGGGACTGCACTGCACTACTGGCAAGCTTAAGGCTCTTGTCTTGGCACTGAAACATACAGATCCGGACCAACCAAAACTAATTGAGTGTGATTCGTACTATTGTGTCCAGACCCATAACGATTACCAAAATCACTTGCGCCTGAACAGCCTCAGAGTTTCCAAAGGGAACACCATCAAACACAAAACCTTCTGGGGGAGAGTAGCTGATTTGCAGGACAGACTACCAAGCGCTCATGTAGTACATACATTGGGCAACCAACGTGGAGGAATACACATTGTAGGAAACACTTGCTGCCAAATCTGCAGTAGCTCCAGCTTTTGTTGCTGCAATAACTCGATCTCATACGAGGTTGGAGAATGACACATTGGCTGCTGTGCTTCAGCTGACGGCAAACCTTTACCAAAACCATACCCAGCAAAATATTCCTGCCAAGTGCTCAAAACATTGCACTTGCAACCATTCCAGGGGTGGGGGACCGTGTGCTCCACAACCAAGACCAGAGATTAGATCTCATCAAAGAAGAGCATGAGGGTGTCGCTTCTGCTCACGCAGGTGTGGCGGCTACAATGTTTCTATTACTAAAACGCTTTTAGTGGCCAGGTCTATTTAAACAGACCAAGCAATATGTCCTTTATTGTGACATTTGCCAACAAATTAAAGGGTCCAACATCAAACGCCCATTGCAGACATCCCTTCTAATTTCCAACAAACCTTTACAGTATGTGTACCTGCACCATTGTGTTCCCTTACAACCTGATGGTGCATACAGATACATTTTAGTCGCTGTTGATTCCTGTTCTAGATTGCTGTGGGTATGGCCACAACAATCGGCTGACACTCGGACTGTTAAAGATTTGCAAATCTTTATCAGCACATATGCGGTTGCAGCATTTCACTCGGACCAGGGTCCTGCTTTTGCCTCAGGGCATTCAGGGACACCATGGGGACGATGTGTGTTCAGCTCCATTACTCCTCGCAGTATCATCCCGAGGAAAATAGTATTGTAAAGAGGAGGAACAAAGACTTAAAGCAGTCCTTAACAGCAAGAGTATTAGGTTCAGGCCATAGTTGGGTCCATCACCTACATGGGGTCCAGAGAGCACTAAATAAGCTGCCCGGAATGTCCTTGGGAGGTTTCACCCTCTATGAGGTCCTATTTGGGATACCTATGTATGCCCCAGATCTTGATGACCCTGTTGAAGTGGCGACAGACACACCATTTGACATAATTGAACGTGTTGCTGTTTTATAGGAGCTACAACAATTCAGTCATGAGAATTCATCTGCCTGTGCCGCCACCTTGGGAATAAGGGATTTGCCTACAAAATCTACAGGCTGGATTCCTAAAGTTGGGGATCTACTTTGTGAAAAGATTGCTGTGAAAAAGGAGCCCATCCTACAGTTCACTGGTTTCAGTCCTTGGAATATACAGTACCAGAACTGTCATCTTACCACCGCTGCCTCGTTCCAAAGAAAACAGATTTGTTTCAATTGATAACCTCAAATTGCACTATCAATCCTGCACAGTAGACCAAGCAAAAGTATCCTTTGGATAGTACCCGCTCCCCTCTCACTGCCCAACGGGATATACTTCTATAAGCAGTAAACAGTGCGTCTGCAAGTACCAATGCCTCAATAGCCTTCTCCAGCAGGGGGAGGGTGGAGAATGAGCTTCTGCTTATTCCTGTTACCACTTCATTGACAAAAAACATCTGAGATGTTGAACTTTATTATTCCAATTCAACACAGATGGATGACATTGTCTACTATGAACCACTACAACAAATGGGTCCATCCACCAGCTCTGCACCGGCTCCTGTGTTTGCACAGACTGCTTCTGTCTATTTCATCAACATTGATCACTTTTCTTCTGACGCATCTGCTTCTGCAACTGATACTGTATCAAAGACACTTAACCTCTTAGCTGCTGGGCCTTCCCCCCCCCCAGTGCTGAGCCCTTTTTTGGCTATTTGCTCTCCCCTTTCTTACGAAGCCTTCCCAAACGTGAGGAAGGCCGTTTTCCCCATCGGAGCAGGAAGCGGCCGCAAGACTACTTCCTGCTCCGATGGGGAAATGAACATTGTTACGAGGCGCGCTGACGTCACAAAGGGGTGGGTGGGGGGAGACACAGAAGAGCTGTGTCTCCCTGAGAGCAAAAAATAAGTCGCACCCGAGGATTTATTAACCCCCTCCCTGGTGTCGGCCACTGGTTGTGACCCGCACCAGGGAGGTAGTGCGGGCGTCGGCCAGTGGCCGACGCCCACATTGAAGGGGTTAAGCTGTACATGTGGCTTAAAAACAATCACTTAATTTATCCATGGTATTATCTGTGGATACTACTGACATAGCTTGCCTTTCTGCTTTGGATTGGTTTTGTTATCGTTTTTTTCCCCTTCATAAATGGTCATTATCTTCCTGAATGCTCTGCAGTCGAACCTCTGGATGAGTTTTTGACTCCTTACCTATCTTCCGATGAGGTCCGAAGAGACTTGTCCCTTGTGAACATTTCAGCAGTTCCAATTCCAAATGAGATTGTTTGAGAGAAAGCATCATTTGAGAGATACGGTCCTACTGAGGTCATTCAAATTTCTTAAGTGTTTCAGTAAGTGATGTTATTGCACCTGGTATTGTTTCCAATGACTGGGATGTTTAAACAGTTGATTCCATGCTTTCTGAGCTTGAATATTATACTGTATTTGAACGTGAAGACGTGTATATGAACACAGCGAATTATGGGGAAATGTTCTGTTATCACCATTACTAACATTACTTTCTGTACCAAGCTAGGGCTCCAAGATTAGTTTATAACTACACACCATGGGAACATTGTTAAACTCCACCTGTGGGGAGTTCCAAAAAGCATTTAAATAAGTTGGCATATTTTACTGGGCATAACACTAGAAATGCTGAGTCATATTATTTCAATTTGCAACCTTCTAGAGTGAGGAAAATATTGCTAACCAACACAAAATTGATCTATTCAGGTTCCTTTGTTTTCCAGCTTGCTGTTGAAGGATATAAGTATTGGAAAAACACTATTAAGTTGAAGAGTGTATGGGGAGCAAAAGAATGGCAGATACAGCGTAGGGAAGTTTTGTTTAGAGCATACCTTATTCCCCTTAATTCCTAATTTTCAAGTCCCATTGGGGGGTTATTAAGGCCAATAGACACAAATGGTTGCCAGGCACATTTTGTTAATTCCTTAGGGGTTTCAGAGCAAGCTGACCGGACCCCTGCTTTATCTCTGCTCAACATTCAGGTATCATTAATACATACAGTGTGGGTAAACTGTGCCAGCAATGGTTAACTTCTTCCACCTTAGCAGCTGTCAAAGAACAGCTTGGTTTCTTTTCAGAGAATGTTGATTTACAATATTTCTTGTTAAGACCCAGAAAGCCATGCTCAAAACGCTTCCTATATGCCATATATAACGAGATCTGAAAACTACACCACAATCAGAGCCAGCTGCGTTCCATCATGCAGTTAAGTTGGACACTGCAGGTTCTCAAAAAGGGCTGTGTGCCTTGGCAGCATGTTAAGGGTACTCAATTGTTTGCTGCTTCTAATTTGTCCAGACAGCAACAGATAATGGCTAAAAAAGAAGCTAGTTACATCATGCTTAACATTGAGAAGCTGGAAAAATTGCCTTTTACTGTAGCAGAAATCTCCTCACCAGTATAGTTAATACATAGAGTAATAAATCTGCCCGTTTCCACCTTTTGTTTTACAAAATGCTATAGCATTTTGCAGTAGACAGGTTTGAGCAGCTAGGAGAGTTACATACACAAAGTGTGGGAGTTGCCTTTCGATTTCAAGTGTCTGAACAGCAAAACAGAGCTCTTTCTTAGTGAAAGTGAATATGAGACTACTGTTAGTCATTCTATGATCTGTAAGCAGGTGTCCTTGCAAGGCCTTTGCAACGCGAAGATTGCAAATTTGGCATACTATCTGAAGGGTACTCTTTGATTCATCCAATATTTCAGATACTTTCTAATGAAAGTTATGTGGTCCTGAACGATCAAAGCTGTTGTGGAATGAAGCCAGGAATCTCTTATGGGATTTTGGTTACTCAAATAATAACTTGTTGCAGTCATGTTTTATTCCCGCCATACAACAGGTAAAAGTGGCAGACTTGTAGCCCCATGTTGCTACTTCTAATGTAAACTTTGACAAGCTGACCTGACTAAAGGTCCTACTATTCCAAAAACATGTGGCTCTGACATCAGCAAAGGAGACCTATGATCTCCAGATCGCAAAGTCATTAGCTGAGGCACAATCCCTATTAAATACCAACTTCCCCAAGCACTTTGGAGAATTGGTGACCAGAATTTTCAATGCATCAAATACTGCAGGGGTTGTACTCTTTTTTTAAAGCTATTGGTTTTGGATTTGTCAGCACCTTCCAGACTGTGTTTGGTGTCATCCATTCAGCCATACATTCACTCTTTTCTAGCGTCTTTGGCAGATTCCTTATGGCTTTGACATTAATTTGTGGAGTTCTGCTGCTGCTATTTTTGATACCCTTGTGTCCTATCTTAGCAAATTGGAGTGATGGAGCCACAATCAACCCAGCTGTGTTAAGATCGCATGAAGCAGTATTTTGGAGCTTCCTTGCTGAGGAGCCTGAGCTAGATTGGCCATTGGCATCACAACCAGTCTTGACGTGTGTTCAGCCGGTTTTCCATTGCACTTGGTGCCTCTTTGAATGTGGACCGATAGTGTGCCTTGCCGTGCAGCCCCTGCCTCCTGAGGATACGAATCTGTTAATGTTCACGAACATGCCCCTTGAGACTGAGGTTGATTCGCGAGCCATCCTATGACCCACCACTTGTAGATCTACTGGCTCTAGTGACATCTGGCACATTCAAAGGTGTGGAATTTAATAAAATATCTACACATACATGGGACAGGTTGCTTCTCAAATCTAATTGCCCTGTAACAAAATCCAGTTGCCCCTTTGGTGCCATGTAGTGCGGCAACAAATTATGGCAGCGATCTCATTGTATAAGGCTGTGATAATAACCTCTCTGATTATGCCAAGGCTCATACTATAGTAGGGTATGAATAATAGTTAATCCCTTCTTTTGCCACCTTTCCACAGATGTACATACTGGGGCTGTAGGTAGCAGTAAGTAATAGTGCCAGCTCTTCTGAAATATTTCCCATACTGAGAAAGCTTTGAAATATATGTTGGGAAAAAAGTAATTGGAGAGAAAGTGAACTTGTACATGCTCAACAGATTTTCGCTTGAGAAAATCTACACATACATATTTGTACGAGCTAAAATACAGTTCACAAATATTTTCCAGAAGTACCATTTCCCGGCCTACTTCTGTAAATGCTTGGTAATTCATGAGTCGAAAATATGCACTCATGCAAGAATATATACTATGGGTGCACTTTTGTGACTTCCTTTAAAGAATTGGGCAACTAATTAGGTCTAGCATTAACCAAGGCCTTTTGTTTTTCTTAAAATTCTGCCTCTGTCTGTCATTTGGCTGACTTCTCTGTGAGTGACAGCATTGTGCTATTTGACAAGGAGCATAGTGGCACACAAAGTAGCTTTATTAAATGCCAAGAACGACGGTGGCAATGTATGCTTTTTGAGACCAGAAATATTTGTGGTTTTTGCCAGTGTTTGTTAGAATAGCGAGGGGCCAGCAGCTCCCACAACAATAGAGTTTTACCAAAACCATGTCAAAACAAGACATGCATTGACAAAACGAAGACTGACAAATACGTTTCAACCTACTTGCCAATGCTTGTTTATTTTCATGTTTCTCATAACCTTGTTGAAACTAATTACACTGATTTAAGCTTGTTACATAGATTTTTCTATTATGGATATATTTTTGAAAATGCTAGCATGCATCACCACATTTTACTAAATGATACTTAAAAGAAATGGTACCGAAAAGTTCACAGTAGTTTAGCAAAATGTAGTTTTCCTAGTTCCATTTTTTAATGAACGTTTTGGTTTTGAAATCAAAGAATCCTCAATATTGCTTTTAAGCTGCTGCAAATATCTGCATCTAATTAGAGAGCATTCTGGGGAGAAGTATATGTAGCCTCATTGTTAAAATTTGCAAACGTGTACACATTTTTATACTGGAACTACTAGTAGTGTAGTCCGAGCTTACAACATTTCCTTAGCCCACTCTCCCTAATAATAGAGACTTTGCATTAATGAATCATAAGTACAAGTTTGTACAGCCTTAAGATACAGACACAAATTTTACCTTTACTGTAGACAATGCCCTTCTCTGATCCATAGTGTGGCACTGCAAACTGGCAGACAATGTGTTTGTGCTGCATAGGGTTGGACCTAGTTGTCCCAAGGACAACATGAATATGAAACCTTGTTGTCTTTAACCCCCAAAAATATGGCGTGGGACTATAGGAATTCCACACCTGCGCTATAGGAATTCTACACCCCTGCACAATGCATTGCAGTTTCTGCACAATTTTGCTCCATGGATCCCTCTGCCAATAAATATATTGACCAATCTGTCGGCTGCCGCTGTGGAGTCCTTTATGGTCTCAATCTTCCTTGATGACATTGGAGATTATCTACAAGACCATAATTACTGTTAAAATATGACCATTGGCTTTTTCAAAGTGTAAAATGTGACACCAAATTGCCCTTTTATTCGTCCTGTCTGTTGGCCTACTTTGCTTGTTGACTTAGATATTTTATCTTTTATGTAAGATTCTATATATGCTTTTTGTTTTTTAGTTAGAGCATTTTTAGGCTTTGGACTTTGCACCCTTGTTTCAGCAATAGAGGAGAGTGTTGTGGGTCAATTTTACCTCCTTGTCTGGAAACAGTATTTGGCTTAGCTTAGGCTTGCAGCCTGTACTATTTCACCCAGATAATATGTCCTGTTTTCATTTATTTGATTTTATTCGTTTTAGCACAACTTGTTTTAGTAGTGATGTTTTATTTTCATAATCCCTTGCACTTCTGCGAGTGTCATTATTAGTGCTATGCATGACATATTGTATCATGTTCTTTGGCCCTGGTTGACAAGAACAGAATGAGAACACAGGATAATACTTTGGTAATGCCACCACAAGACTGCGCAAACAGTCTAGCACTTAGGTACTTACCCGCATCAGGCTTATTTTGCAAGAACAAAATGTCCCTTACATAAACACCTTGTAGGACAAATGATGTTAGAGGGGTACCAGCCAGGATTTCCATCTACACTGCATGTCAGTTTCCAGCTGATCTCAGCCTTTGTGTCTCTACGAAGCCTTTCTGGAGACTGAAGGCCTGACTGTGTACTAAGGTACCAGGGGTAGGGTGTGCCTTTCATGGACACTGCACGGGCAGATTTGACTTGCACTGCCATGCTCTCCCTAGAGGCTAGAGAATAGGCTTTTTGTAGGAATTGTACATTCATGTTTATTGCAATATGTTGGGGTTGTTCATTTTTATATCTCTGATCTTCACAGTCCTGAATTTGTTATTCCTCATTGTTCTAATCATTGCAACTAATGCATTTTATCGTTGATCGCAGTCTTCTCAATAAATGCATTGAAAACTATCCTGCATTTTCTTTCTAGCCTATGTGTGTGTAAGAAACTTGTACTTGGAGAGAAAAGGGTAAGGCTTGTTTACCACGATTTACCTGAGGGGTATTCAGAGTTCCATGCGCTAGGCTGCCAGATATCACCTTTACCCTTTGAGTTTGGGTGAGGTGCTGCTAAGGATCAACAGCTGCCAGCTGGTGTAGGAGTGACTCAGTCACCTATAAGCAGAGGTGCTGTCACCCTAAACCAAGGAGTCTCGTTGAAATACAAGAGTCGTTACGACAAAAGAAGATGCTAGATTTAGGAGAGATTAAACCCTCTGATTGTCCCTGGGCCATCCCAGTAGTACTTGTCCTCAAGCTCACTCCAAAGGTGGGAAAACTGAGATGAAGGTTTGTTTGGATTATTGAGGGTTGAATGCAGTCACTCAAACAGATGCACATTCCATTCATATTGCAGATGAGCTGATTGATAAACTCAGGGTAGCCCAATTCCTAAGCACCTTTGACCTAACATCAAGGTATTGACAAATTGGACTGGCACAGGGAGCTAAGGAGAGGTCTGCATTCTCCACCCATGAGGGCCACTTTCAGTTTAAAGTGATGACTTTGGTTGGACCTTTTCAGAGGTTGGTGAACAGAGCACTATCAGGTTTGGAAGACTTTAGTGCATCCTATCTAGATGATATAGCTGCCTTTAGCTCCACCTGTGAGGATCACCTCGTCCCCCTCAGAGAAGACCTACAGGCCCTGCAGCAGGCAGGCCTCAATATCAACGTCAGTAAGGGCTGGATAGGGCAGCCTTCTGTTGTCTACTTGGGCCACCAAGTAGGTGGAGGCCAAGTTAGACCCCTCCAGACCAGAATCCAGACCATTCTGAATTGGCAGCCTCCAACTCAGACCAGAGCCTTTTGAGACCTGACAGGATACTATAGGAGGTTTGTGAATGGGGTATGGCACCACTGTAGTCCTCTCACTGAGTTAACCTCTAAAAAGCAGCCCAAGGAAGTAATTTGGACCACAGCCTGTCATAATACCTTTGACACCCCGAAAGCAGCAACGTGCTTAGCACCTGTCCTAAAAGCACCTGATTATGGGAAACAATTAATTGTCCAAACAGACGTTTCTGAACTGGGGGGTGGGCAGACCAACGATGAGGGTCGGATCAGCCAGTAGCTTTTATTAACAGACGGCTATTTTCCATAGACCGGCGTTAGCATGCCTTTGAGAGGGAAGCTTTTGCTGTGGTTTGATCCTTGAAGAAGCTGAGACCCTACCTGTTTGGGACTCACTTCAAGGTTCAATCCAACCACAGGCCTCTCAGGTGGCTGATGCAGATGAGAAAAGAGAACCCCAAATAGTTGAGGTGGTCCATTTACCTACAGGTGATGGACTTTGTAGTGGAACGCAGATGGCCTTCCCAGGTTTTTCCACTTAGAAGATGAGGACTATCAGAAGGGAGGATAGTGCTCATCCCCTTTCATCTGGTAGGGGGGTCATGTTGTAAAGTTCCCTTTTTGGATTGTCATACCCCCACTTTTTGCTGTTTGATGCTGTTGTTTCTGACCTGTTAGTGAACTAAGGCCTGCTAACCAGACCTCAGTACTTACGCTCTTTTCCTGAAACTGAATGTTGAATTGCATAGACCAATTGGCAAGCACTTTACCACCCCTATAAGTCCCTAGTATCTGATAGAGACTTCTAGCTGCAGATTCCTTACCTTAGAATTACCTGGCGTCAGCTTTGAATCTGAAAGTTTTCTGTTCACACAGTCCTTAAAATGATTTAACTCCTGTTTTGTCTTTGGGTGGAGGACCCTCAACAATGGCTTAAATTAACCCCGGTTTTGGGTGGATACCATGGACAGAAATTACATGTCCTAAATACTCCACAGATAACTTCAAAAATTCAAATTTTTCTCTTTTCAGAACAATACCATATTGCGCAAACATTTTTAGAACCTGAGTCAAACTTTTGTTATGTACCTGTCTGGGGCATGACTCAAAACATCATCTTGAAAAATACAAACATTAGAAACACCTTTAAGTAGCGTGGTCATTATTTTCTGAAAGACAGAAGCCAGGAATGCAAGCCCAAACGGCATGCAGCAAAATTGGAATGTTCCTGATGGTGATACAAACACTATCAAGTATCTACATTCTTGTGTCAACTCTAACTGATGGTATGCTGAGGATAAATCCAGTTTACTGAAAATGTTTGCATCTTTTATAGTAGACAACATTTCAGTTATTTTTGGCAAAAGATGTGAGTCTACCCATATCTCTTCATTTAGTGAGCTCAGATCGACACATACCCTCAAGTCCTTAGGGCCAGATGTAGCGACTCACAATTTCCGATTCGCAAAATCGGATGCAGTACGGTGTCTCAGACACCGACTGCGAGTCGCTATGGGGTCGCAAAAACCCACCTCATTAATATTAATGAGGTGGGTCGCATTTTGCGACCCCATAGCGAGTCCCTGCACTCACAGGGATGGTGGGCTGCTGAAGTCAGCAGACCTCCATGGCTGTGACTGCTTTTGAAATAAAGCATTTTTTTGTTTTATTTTGCAGCCCGTTTTCCTTAAAGGAAAACGAGTTGCAAAATAAAAAAAATAAAGAAACCTTTTGGTTTCGGTTTTTCAGAGCAGGCAGTGGTCCATTGGACCACTGCCTGCTCTGAAAAACCCTTATTGGCAAAATTCACAAAGAGGAAGGGGTCCCATGGGGACCCCTTCCCTTTTGCGAATGGGTTACCACCAGTGTGACACTGGTGGTAACTGTGAATTGCTTTGCGACCGCATTTGCAGTCACAAAGCAATTTAGCATAGCGATGCGAGTCGCAAATAGGAAGGGAACACCCCTTCCTATTTGCGAGTCGCATTTACAGTTTGCGAGTCTTGTACTGACTCGCAAATTGTGAATGTGCATCGCAAAAGGCTTTTTGCATGCCGCAAACTGCGATTTTCGCAGTTTGCACAATGCAAAAAGCTTTCTACATCTGGCCCTTACTGTTTGAACAATAGTGAGATTTGAATTTGGGTTTCAACCAATGAGCAGACTTCCTAATAAGAGCCTGTGTGTCTTCTTTTTTCTTATTATCCAAACAAGGCACATTTGTCAGCACCAGGACATACGGGATACAGTCAGGCGGTAAATGCAAACTTTCTGCATGATTTGCAGATTTATTCAATGAAGGACGGTTTAGCTCAGGGAGATGAACATCATTAGAGATTACTTGAGGCCGATCGTTTACAGTATTATCTTGGCCGGAAGTGACAAAAGAATTGGCCAGGGGTATATCATACTGTTTAGGTAACAATAAGGGTAATAGATTGTCTTTTTTTCCCCCACTTCCTGTATGTATGCATTCCCCACACTTAATAATCGTAATTTAACATTCTGGGACAGAGTACTAATCACATTATTACAGAAGCAATCAAGCCTCTTAGTTATCATGGTCATAAGTTTCTCCTCTAGAGTTGCACAAAAAGGTTTAAGTATATAGTTTATTAAGACAGTGGAATCACTAAGAACATCCTTGAGCATAGGGTGTTTGATAGTTTCAGCCAAAACATCCGAATCACTGGCACTTATTGCCGGCGAAGAGTAAATTCACTTGTTGGGGACTGAGGCCTTTTTCGTAGTTTTAGGCTTTTTGCCCACTCGCCTTCTCTTCAGTGGGGGGTAATCTGCCTGAGAGCATTCCAAAGCTAGGTAATCTCTAGATACAGGAAGGATAATTAGATCTTGCACGGGCATTTCGCAAGGGACAGACTGTGTAATATTTATAGGCAAAACCGGCGGGGTGGCCCTTCATTTGGTTTGGTGTTGATATAGACAGAGGGCTCCAGAGGAATTAACTGGGCTGATTTATGGACCGCCCCAATCCTTTCCTCAACTTGCTCCAATTCAGATTCTATAGCATCAATCACAGAGGATAGATAGCTAGTAATAGATGGTTGGGCGGAGCAGCCCAGCCCACCTTCCCCGTTCTTGGGACTTATCTTTCTTTTCCCCATACACACAGGACCCCAGATAATAAGGGCAACAACAGTACCTCAAATAAAGAAGTCCTCAGTTCTGTGATCTTCTTGATGATTTATGCTACTGCCGTATATAGGGGGGGCCAGCCCAATCTCTTCCTGTCGATGACGGGCATAGGGCGTGTCCCGCCCACGCGCGTCCCGTGAAGCGGGAGCACAAAGTAAATTTCAAATGGGCTCAAGGTTCCGCCCCCAGCCGCAGTCCGATGATTGTGCGCGTCACGCTAAGCAGAAGCGCGAAGTCAATTTCAAAGGGGCTCAATGTCCCGCCCCAGCTGCCGTCCGATGATTGTGCGCGTCCCACCCCCAGCCGCCGTCCAATGATTGACTTTGTGGGATGCGCACAATTTCAAAGGGGCTCAAGGTCCCGCCCCCAGCCGCCGTCCGATGATTGTGCGCATCCCGCGAAGCGGGAGCGCAAAGTCAGTTTCAAAGGGGCTCGAGCTCCCGCCCCCAGCTGCACTCCAATGATTGTGCTTACTGCCAAAGCTTTCAGCTTGGGTTGGTGTTGCGGCACCAAGCTCAAGGGTGGGGCATCCGAAACAGGTCTCTCTGTACCAACCATGGCCACAGGACAATGGTGGACCAAGGGCCTATTGATCAGAAGGGGCTGTGTGTCTTTTAGAGTGTTCAACACGGTATTGAGGGTCAGGGGGTACAGTACTCAAAGTTTGTCGACATGGTGTAACTTTCTGCATCTCCAGGTCAACTTCGAGGTCAGAGGGAGAACTGCCCTCAGGAGAAGGCCTCTTCCTCCGCAACAGATGTTTCAGGATATTGTTCTTCGTTGACATCTTCATGGCCAATGTTTTCGGTAGTATCCTCAATGCTTCTGTACTAAATTTTGCGTCAACCTGCTCTATGGTCTTGGAGGGTTTTCTTGGAGCGGAAAGATCGACAATCCTCACAATCCGACTCCCTGTGTTCTGGTGACAAACACAGGTTACTGACCTGATGTAAGTCAGTCAGGGGATATTTTGTGTGACAGCGAAGGCAGAAACAAAAGGATTCTGTTCCATCACCAGGGAAGTAGATGGAGACTGAGGAAGATTGCTCCTGAGGGGCAAGGCCTTCTAGGGGTCACAGTTGAAGCATATCAACCCGACAATGGATTTAGCGGTTCCTCGATACGCAGAATAAGAGAGCAAGATCGAAACAATACCGATAAGGGTGTAGCACAAGTCGTAAAGATCACTTTAACGGTTTGGAACCGGAACGTAAGCACACATGTCCGAACCAGGCGGCAGAAAGAAAACAATCTTACAGTGGAATTAATGCCAATGTTCATTATCACCTAGAGGAGTCACTCTACCTCATGACTCGAAAGAGTTCTTAAATGAAAAACAACTTGGACACATCCAGACCCAACACTAAATGGCAGGAGTATGAGAAACGTGTATCTACAGCCACACATGCCCTGGGTGTACCATTTTTGTACAATCCCATGTTTACTGACCTCAGTAAAAATGGGATTGTATCAGAATCCATGGGTGGATACGTGGGAATGCTTATGCTCTACCCAGGGGGTGCCTGCCTGACACAAAGTAACGGCAGGCAGATCTATGCGCTACATTGCATGACTTTGTCTTTACTAAACCATGCAAAGTGGCTGTGCGTGGCTTAGTAATCCTAGATAAGGACTTTAGTTATTGAGTTGTAATTTCTGCATTATGGGTATTGTGCCGCTCTCACTTGTTGCTGCATTGTGGCCCTTTTTTCCTTAAATGCACTAAATTTCACCTTGCACCCTGAAAACAGGCGTCCCTCACATTTTAATGCATTCTCATGCTCTATTTTAGTGCATTGTGACCCCACTTCTTCAGTGCATAGGGTTGCTCTTCTCCTTCCAGTGCATTATGTCCTTCAGTTTTCTTTGGGACATTGTTTCCTACTCTCACCATAGCAGTATCTTGCACTGCTTGGTGCATTTTGTGTTTCAACATCATTAAGTGCAATACTTCCTGCTTACCTCTTTTACGTGCCCTGTTTGCGTTTTATACTTACCTAAAATTTGCTGCATTCTATTTTAGTACAAAGAGAACAGATGATGAACGTATGTGCACCAAATCAAACATTGACCCCCAGTAACAAACGTGGGTTTAATCTATCATTTTTTCTGCCCACAATGCTTGTTTCCATTCCAGGGAGAACCTGGCCCGGCAGTTCGGGCTGCACTGTTCCGAGGGGAAGCAGGGTCAAGAGTGATTTTTATTTGGCTGGGTCCAAACTGGAGTGGCATGGCAAGCAAAAAAGCTGATGGATTAAACCCAGATCTATGACTGGGGGTGAGTGAATGTTTGATTTGTTGCTCATTCCATTTATCGTCTGTTCTTTTTGACTATTTTAGAACATCTTACTCTTTGAAAAGTACTTCTAGCTCCCTTTTGCGCACATTGTTCATTCTATAGTGGGGGGGGGGGGGGTACTGCCAGGGTAAAGAAATAGGTGTCAGACTTTATGGATGCCTATGGGTTTCACATGATATGCGTCCAAAGGTGCAGAAACAGTGCTATTCCACAAAATACATATGTGTGCAGTGAAAATATACACAAAGGCAAGACTTATAGTCACACATTCACACACCGACCCCCAGAAACCCATACAACATGCATGCAGACAATGCACAGTGCATACAGATGCCCATGCCCACACAGGCAACCCTCTGTGCACTTGTGTGCTTCTATGATTAACTAAATGTGCTGCCTTCTGGGATGTTCTGTGTGTTGATTTGCTTGTAGTGTTGTCACCAGGTCTATGCACTGCAGATAAAGCCAAACATGTTGGCTTTACCAATGCTTGTTTTCCATCTGGTCCAAGTTACTTGAAGGTGCCATGTCGCCTTAAGCTATTATGTAAATACATAGGTTTTGTATTTCTCTCTAATTTTCAACCTCGATTATCTTATGAGCATTGAAGAGCTTTTGAAATGTGGCACCATCAAGATTGTAGCATACTTTTTGGTGAAGTATAAGGTTGTTGTCAGCTCAAGGAAATATTGCAACAAAAATCTTGAAGAAAGGTTTACACAATATTATTTGTATTACAGTGTTAAAAATAAGCAAGTTTATCGAAATCTGTAAAGAACACTAATCTTTCATTTTTCTAGAAACTTCAACATTTACAGGATGAAAAAAACAAGGAAATTGAAACTCTACGAAACACTATTAAAAATTTGCAACAGCAACTTAGCATCTACCAAGGTTCACAGCTAAAACGCAAGCATTTCTGATCAGTCATCATGTTTGCCTCTATATGTAATACATTGTTACTGTACATTAAAAATAAATCAAAATAAGTAAAAAATACATTACAGGTTTATAGGTCATGTTTTATTAGATGAATATTAAGTGACATTTTGCTTTTCTTTCATCTTTCTTACTTCTTTGCATTCACCATATGATTTTTCAGATTTTCTAGGAGGGGCAATTTTCCTAAAAACCATCATTGAATATGGTAAATGCTGTAAAAGCATCAATTCACGTTTTTCTTTTGAGCCTTTCATGAAAGGCTACAGCATTTAATCTAGTTGAAAACACATACATATTTTAGTAAAGTAAGTCAAACAGGAAGGTAAGAGACGTGTTTCACACATGGGAAATTAAGCGAAGAAATAGACACACTCAGACAATGCAACTGTACTTTTGTTATTTGTTGTACATGATATTAAACACCATTTAAAAAGTACTTCTTCACTAACTACTAGACTCAATTATTGTTTGGAAAAATACATTCACGAAGTAAAGTAACTACATTAATAAAGAATCGTCTATTATCTGCCTCAATTCTTTTTTCTTTACTTTTTTTCACCCTACAGCTTTTCGCGTTTAATACTCTAGGTATTTAATTCATAAGGTTTGTGATATTCATTTCAGTGTTCATTTTATTTTTTAGTTCTGTGTATTCTGCTGGTTCTTTGTTAAGTCCTTGGAGGCATGGGTACTAAAATCGGTAACACAATTTGTTTACCTGTTAAGTAGTGTCAGCTATCAGGTATACTTTCAACCACGATTACGTTTACTTTCACTTCTGTACACGTGTAATCAGATGTTGATCTTAAGTATATGAAAAGTGCACTCCCAAATTCTGTTATTCTACCCAAAAAAAACAGAACCTGTACTTTTTCATTATTTCAGTACACCTTGATGAAATCACTATGCCCGTAATCGTTTTTGGAACAGGAACGAGTAATGCTATTAAATAATTGAATTTAAAGAAAATACAGTTTCATTAATGTGAAACAGGAAAACAAAAACATTATAATGTTTTTAAACGCAAGAGGACTATAGTAGGATATAAAGAAAAGTGGTCCAGGGGTATTCTCTGGCTTCCGCCCGTGCTTGCCTGCTAAGTATCAAACAGAAGCCCCTACGTCATAGTTTATGCTTCTGTCATCATTAAAGCAAACAAGGCTTTAGGAGATAAGCACAAGAGTCATGCAACTAAAAATTACTGTCGTATGTTCTGCAACAGTAATTTATGGTCACGAGCTGCTCTCAAATTGAACAGTGCTTGACAGGAGTTGCTTTGTTATTTGTTATTTTGAATACATTCAACCAAAATCTAAATGCCTTCGCATTTAGCAGAGGTGATTCTAAAATAGATTATCCAAAATAACGCATGCAAATTATTGTGTGAACTTTGCATGTTTACTTTGTGACTACCTGTCATTGTCAAGAGCCTGTTGCTTCAGGTCACTGTCAAGCAACACTGGGGTCTGACACACTGGGCAACTGTTCATCTAGCTGGTCTGTAGCTATTAAAAGTCAAGCAGCTGGAGGCAAACGTCACTGTCAAGATTCAGAGGCACTCTCTGACAGCAGTTCCTGTCACTTACAGGAAGATGGAAGCTCATTGTTACACTGTCAGGTGATACCCTTAGAGGACTCGGAAAATGACAGTTGTCGTCAGTGTCAACATCAGCTCGACAAAGTTAACCCTAACACGTCTTGCCAGTTTCACATGAACTGCTTTTGTCAGCTCTTTTGTTTCTTTCAAGGTCTAATGTGAGTTGGAACTTTAATTTCTCTTTGTGGGGATAATCCCACCAGATCTTTTTGGGGATAAATATTTACAACTTGCTGGCCACTTCTTTGCCCTTGCCTGTTATGACCCACTACCCTGTTACGATTGTGAGAGTGTCGCACTGGTTCATGAACCGAACCCTGGTGATTCTTATCTTCTGAAAGATGGTCACGTTCATGGTGGGGATGTTGGTGCCCATGACCTCTATGTTTAGCTGGGTCATGTGGGCGAGCGTTGTTCGTTGTGGGGGGCTCCTCAGGTTGATGTTCCTCAGTTGGACCTTCTGTTGGTACGTTCAAAGTAGTGTTACACACGTCAGCAGCTATTGGGATCTACAACAAATACACAGCAGATTGAAACTGATTAACTGACATTTAAATACATGTCAGCAAGCTTTAAAACAATTATAAAACTGAACAAATACATTTGTTTTCTGCTTAAAGTTTGTTATCACAGTTGTTTTCTCCCTACTGTGTATTTCTATTAACATGGGTTGTATGCATTATGTATGATAGCATTTGGATGGGCATGCATAAAGATGTTGAAGATGGTTTGTTTTTTTGCACACTGCAGTCTTTATACCCCATGAAATATAGGATTCTCTCGCACAAGGTGTGATAATCTAAGAAAAACAGCTTGCCGCATATTAACAATAGAAAGGTATATCATAGCCGCAGAAACCCTGCAATGTTGTGTAAAGCAGAGTAAATAAAAATATGTATGATACCAAGTGAGGCACAACTAGCTATGCAGGGTGCCTCATGCACTCCTTCTGAACTCCAGTGTTGTACAACTTTTGACTAATTTACTTTTAGTTCAGCAGAGACCTTGACCCTGTAAACTTTAACGTTCTCCCTCTGTTTTTTTCTGCTCTTGATCTCATAGTATTTTTACACTCAGATAAAGGTAAAGGGGCATACCAAGACAGCAATGTTTTATCTTTATAGCCTATAATGAAGTCAACAGTTTTTAAACAACTTGCTGCTGGTTAGAGACCTTAATGAGAACTGAATATGCATTATTTTGCTCTACTTTATTTGCATCTAATTGTTCCTTTTACAGTATCCATCATTTTGTCTCAATTGAGGTACTAATGCTACTTTGATCGGCGTTACTTCTTAGTTGTTAGTCTTATCGTGTTTGACATTTTTTTATTTTGGACATTAAGGACCGCATTTGAAAAGTTTTTTTGGTGTGATTAAATTCAGTTTAGTGCCATAAAATTATTTTTGCAGTAGCAAAATCAATTTCTTGATTCAGTGAGTCAGGAATGATGAGGCTTTACCTCTGCAAATAGGATTTGCTCAAACGGAAATTCCTCCACTTACTTCATTTCTAAATACCTTTATTCTGCAAGAAGGCCATAATAGCAAATGCATACTACATGGTGAAAATAAGCAATCAGTGAATACATACAACAAATTCACAAAAACACAAGAAGTTAGAATGATAATATTATTAAAAACAAATTAGGACTTCTTTAAAATAATGTTCAGCAAAACAAACAAACCGAGGAATTTCTTTAAGAGCCATAAAAACCAGAGTGTCATTATCAGCAGTGATAGTCCCTAATAAAAATACATTCACTGAGAACTATGACGTAGGCAGCAAGGCTAGCTATTTAGACTAAACATTGCTTGCCTTGAGGGTAATAATAAAATGATATGCCTAATACCTAAAATGGTATATAATGTGACATAAGTGAAGGGTAAAATATGCAACAGGTCGACTTGTGGTTGCACAACACAGCTTATTGTATTCCAAGCTATGTCAGAAAAGGCACCATAAGCTTTCAAAACCTGTCTGGCAGATGATATGTTAATTAGCTTTCCTGAAAAGCAGCAGAAACACCTCCAAATTCGGATAACAAAAACCTGTAGCTAGGGGCCACTATGTTGATCTAAAACATGGGGATTAGCCTGCATTTAAAGTCGCTAAAAGGTGAACACCATGGCTGTGAGAACCCTTGGGTCACCTACGACTAAATATTTCATCACATAGGGCTTATGTGTTTCCTGAAGTGGGTTGCTCTCCATATGAGAGAGGCAACACAGACAGATGTATTTGGGACCCCCAAGGAACCTAACAAGCATTTGCAATGCAATGGGTCTCTCGTTTGCTCGAGTTAGAGCTATTAGCGTTGTAAATTCCTAACTGGACTTTTCTTGCCACATAAATTGAAACTGGAAAGTAAAACAGTTGACATAAGTGAGCCGATTCAAAGCACCACGGCCGCCATGATCGTCAGGGAGAGACACAAAAGGAAAAAGAAGTTTGCTGACAGTCAAACGTATTGGCAAACGTGCAATTACCCACATAACAGGGTCAATGGCCAAAAGGGACAAACGTAAAGCATTCACCAATGATAAAAAAAGGATTTTTGAAAGGCAAGCCCATGAACGAGTCACATTGATGGGAGTGCGGTGGGTGTGATTAAAAGCTCACAGATAAATTACAACAAGCCATAGTGTTTGCATGCTCGACCTAAAAATTGAGGAGCCTTAAGACAAAGGTGGGCAGGCTGCTGTTCGTGAGTTGCAGTGTTGTACGTGTATGATCTTACTAAAGAAGCCAATGATAGTACGGGCATGCAGAGAGCAGGATACTGTTTCCTACAGGTGATTATTCCAAAGTGTGAAAGATTTAATGTGCATGAAGTCTAGACTATTTCACCATACAGTAAAGAAATATCTCCAACTAGATGCTATGGTTCAATTGGGGTTGGGACTCCAGTGATTACTTCATTTCAAATGTCATTTCCCCTGCATAGAAGTTCAAAATTAAGCCTGCATGAATCTGCCAGTTCCTTCTGGAATCACACATCTGTCATTTATTCGTGCCTTTTGTATGTGACTTGCTTGTATGTGTATCTATTTGTATGCCTGCAGCTGTGCTGTTAGTGTCTGTATGTGTCTCTGTGTAGGATGGCAGCTGCATGTAAGTTGTTATTAAGCATTGGTCAAGTACATCTGTTAGCCTGTGCATGTGTGCTCGTATGTTTGTTTACCTGTACAAGGAATCTCGAATGTTTGTTGACCTTTGTGCGTGAAAGTCGGTATTTGTTTTGGGGATTATACTTGGCTGCCTGTATTTCTTTCTGTCACTGATCATTCATATGTGCCTCGTTGTGTGTTTGCTGCAGTTGTATATGTTTTTATCCGTGCTGCGTGCAATTTACATGAATCAGTACTGGGGGTGTATTTGTCCTCCGCATGTTGTGTGTCCACCCATCGCTTTTGCCTGTACTCATCCTTGTGTCTGGCATTCTCTGTAAGTCTGTTGATCTGCAAGTATCGTGTCTATGTGCGACTGTATGTATGTGCCTGTGTGTCAATTTTTCTGTTTAGAGAGGTGTTTGGAGTTTGTTCACGCGAGATTTTGATCTATACACACATAGATGCCAACAGATTTTCTGGTCTGCATGCATGTATGATTCAAGGCTTCACAAATTTTTGTTTAGTCTGTTCGCATGGTATTTAAGATAAAACGTATTGGCTTTTTCAGTGCTAATCTTTAATGACGTCTTCTGTGAAAAGGCAACACTGTAGGGTGATGGCGACTGTTCTGTGACGCATCAAACTCCTCCGCAGTCACAGTTATAATCATTTCAATCTGCACGCGCGTTTTAATGTTGCATTTTCTTAAAGAAGACAGTCTTGAGGTAGTGACTCGAGCCCGTTCATTTATGTAGGCATGAAGGTGGGTGAACTGAAATGATGTATATCTGTCAGTTCTTCAGTCACCCCGCTTACTAACGACACCCTACATTCAAAATGTACTCTGCACATTCCCGAAACAACCCACGCGCAGCCCGCACACACCTGTATACTTCACTCCCTCCCCCACAGACGTACACCACACAAATGACTGCCATTACTAATCCAAACAGACGTACAAGCAGTGCTTAATTTGTAAATAAAACCGTGCCGGTGCCCAAATTCCCCTCCTCTTAAACATGCGGCTGCTGCAATTAAATGTGCGAACACGGAATACTAAAGCAGCGCAATCCTGAAGCCATCTCGGGCCTCTTTAATCCATGCCCCTTCAGCTCACTCTTGCATCTTTCTCCCATTGTGACGCTTTTTCGTTTTTCTCTTCCTCCATCCTTCCCATATGTCGTTTGCTCGCAGTAAATGCGTGAGGCAGAAAAATAAGTGCCTGCCCTCAAAAACAAGTGCCGGTGCTCTGCACCAGAAACAACAAGCACAAGTTAAGCACTGCATACAAGGCGTTCCTCCATCAAAGGACTGTTTTTGCGCTTGGCATCCATTCGAGTACTTCTTTGGGGTCCCTTCCTGACGATCAGTTGTCACTGCACAGACAGTGCGATTATCCACTGTTCAGAAACACAGGCTCATGCTGAATCTTGCTGGACACTGATGTGTTCTGTCGTCTTCTTTTCCCTGCCCTCCCTATATTCTGCCACTTCTCACCTCAATTGTGCACACAGCAATTATGGGACTGTGGTCCAAGGAGAGGGTGCTTAAGGAAGAGAAGGACAATTGATAGCTCTTAACCTTAAATTAGCATTAGCACCAGCCTTCCTAATCTCGCTCAAAATAAGGAGACAAAGGGGCCAATCATCTCTTTATGGCAGTGGTTCCCAAACCTTTGACCCGCAGATCCCTTGACCTACTGGCCATTGGTCGCGGCACCCTATTATGTCACATTTATTATTTTATTTTTTTAACAGGTGGGGGGGGGGGAGGTTTAAGCCAGGCATCAGGAGCACTTCCAATTTTCTCTCTAAAATAATTGGGATGAAGCCGATAAAGGGCTTCTGTGACAGGGACTTGTCTTAAGTGACTTGGAGTACACACTGCCAGTAACCTGATGCTGCAGGCCAGTGCACAACATTTTTGTCACGCTCTGCCTGCCTGCCATAGCGCTTTCTCCTTGCAGGCTAAAAAATAAAAAAGCATATTAGCATTTTCGATATTGGATCCTGCAGCACTTGCAAGTCCCACACATGACAGTAGACCTGATTTATGGCCTCAATGGGAGAAATACATGCTCCGGATTCTTTTTTTAAAAACTTCCCACTTTCCTCTTAAATGTTGGCATATATGTGATTTCATGATTACCTGCTTTTCCTGAGTAGCTGAAGAACATGTACCACAATACCACTTCATCATTGTCCTGATTGTGCTTGGCCCTGCCTAAGGGACATGCTCATTATTTATTAGGCAAGACATCAAGCACCGGTCCAAACCCTTCCAGACACTGACATGTGTGGCTTCCATAACTCTCCCACATGGCATCCCCACATGGGTTACTCGGGGCCACAAATGCACATTACAAAAACCTAACAGGTGTGATTTATTTGCACTGCGATTCTTTATTTTTCATACTACCGTACAGCTCTGTTCTAAACGTACCATTTTTAATACGGAGCTGTACGAAAGAGAGAGACTCACAATGCAAATAAATTAAACTAGGTTAGGCTTTTGCAATGTTTCCACTAAAAGTCTTTCTCTTTCACACTACTGCGCTGCTTTGTTAGCTGTACAGTAGTAGGAAAGAGAAATACTCGCAGTGGAAGCAGTGCTGAATTTGAGACAGTGGTTTCTGGTGGGGGGAACCAACACCAAATTTTGAGGGCTGGCACAGTTTTCTGCATCAAGCATGTACTGCAATCAAAAGACACATATGGGAAGGACAGAGGAAGAGAAGGATGGAAGAGCTCCACATTGAAGGAAATCAGAAAGCTCTAAGAGTGAACTGAAGGGGCAGGTAGAGGCTGTAAATGGATTAAAGAGGTCCAAGATGGCTTTAGGATTAATGCTGCCTCAGTATTCTGTGCTTGCACATTTAATTGTAGCAGCCGCATTTTTCAGACAAGAGCTTTCAGCACCAGCACGTTTTTTATTTATAAATTAAGCACTGAGTGGAACCAAAAACTTGAAGGGTTTTACAATATAAAATTGCGCAAACCTAACAAGGTTGATTTATTTGCACTGTGATTCTTTCTTTTTCATACTAACTACGGTATGAATCCGTTAGTCTTTAGAATGGAGCCGTGCCGTAGTATGAAAGAGAAAGAATAGCAGTGCAAATAAATCAAACTTGTTAGGTATTTGTAATGTTAGGATGTAAATTGTAAAGCCCATCAGGTTTGATTTATTTACACTGTGAGTCTCTCTTTCACACTACCATGCGGCTTTGTTAGCTGTACAGTAGTAAGAAGGAGAACGACTCGCAGTGGAAACCCATCAAACTTGACATAAATCAAACATGTTAGGTTTATGCAATGTTACAATGTAACTTGTAAAACCCATCATGTTTGATTTGTTTCCACTGCAAGTTTTTTGCTTTCATACCACTGTGAAAGCATTTCCAATGTTCCCAAGAAGTGTGCGGCGCCCCTGGTGAGTTCTGACTGCGCACTGGGGTGCCGCAGCGCACACTTTGGGAAACACTGCTTTATGGTAAATGACCTACTGAGCCAATAGTGTATTCTAAGAGCTCTGATTCGCTTAACCAATGGCAACATTTCATAAGGGATTCTAATTTAACTCTCTGAACATACAACTTTACTTTCTGTGACACTTTACTTACCACAATGGTCAACTAGACTCCTATCACAACAGTAGTCTTCAGCCATTGCTGGCCCATCAGCACTCAACAAGCAAATACTTGCAGTTTTACTTTCCCTGCAACATGTACCGGTCTACCGTAACCAGTATGCTTAGTGTTGAGGACTAGCAAGGCGGCTCTAGGCAAAGGAGTGTGAGGCAGTGTGCTCCCTTTTTTCTTTTTGTCCAATGACTGCTCCCTTGAGCTAACGAGCTGACGAGCTCTGGTGAGGCACCTGTGCGCCAGTGAGTGGTAAATAAACCTGAGAAGACTTTTGGCGGCATTTCAAGCAACCCCACAGACTTTGGCTGCTCTTTGCTGATGACGGGCTAAACCTAGAAACACGTGTCCAGAGATACACAGCACTTGCTGCACCTACTTAGGTGAAAGACTTTTGATTACTTTTTCAACACAAAACAAAGTGACTGCATTTACCATGATGCATTGGGGCTAACTTTTTGCTGGAGTGTGAGGCAGTGTGCTCCCTTTTTTCTTTTTGTCCAAAGACTGCTCCCTTGAGCTAACGAGCTGACGAGCTCTGGTGAGGCACCTGTGCGCCTGTGAGTGGTACATAAACCTGAGAAGACTTTTGGCGGCATTTCAAGCAACCCCACAGACTTTGGCTGCTCTCTGCTGATGACGGGCTAAACCTAGAAACACGTGTCCAGAGATACACAGCACTTGCTGCACCTACTTAGGTGAAAGACTTTTGATTACTTTTTCAACACAAAACAAAGTGACTGCATTTACCATGATGCATTGGGGCTAACTTTTTGCTGGAGTGTGAGGCAGTGTGCTCCCTTTTTTCTTTTTGTCCAATGACTGCTCCCTTGAGCTAACGAGCTGACGAGCTCTGGTGAGGCACCTGTGCGCCAGTGAGTGGTACATAAACCTGAGAAGACTTTTGGCGGCATTTCAAGCAACCCCACAGACTTTGGCTGCTCTCTGCTGATGACGGGCTAAACCTAGAAACACGTGTCCAGAGATACACAGCACTTGCTGCACCTACTTAGGTGAAAGACTTTTGATTACTTTTTCAACACAAAACAAAGTGACTGCATTTACCATGATGCATTGGGGCTAACTTTTTGCTGGAGTGTGAGGCAGTGTGCTCCCTTTTTTCTTTTTGTCCAATGACTGCTCCCTTGAGCTAACGAGCTGACGAGCTCTGGTGAGGCACCTGTGCGCCAGTGAGTGGTACATAAACCTGAGAAGACTTTTGGCGGCATTTCAAGCAACCCCACAGACTTTGGCTGCTCTCTGCTGATGACGGGCTAAACCTAGAAACACGTGTCCAGAGATACACAGCACTTGCTGCACCTACTTAGGTGAAAGACTTTTGATTACTTTTTCAACACAAAACAAAGTGACTGCATTTACCATGATGCATTGGGGCTAACTTTTTGCTGGAGTGTGAGGCAGTGTGCTCCCTTTTTTCTTTTTGTCCAATGACTGCTCCCTTGAGCTAACGAGCTGACGAGCTCTGGTGAGGCACCTGTGCGCCAGTGAGTGGTACATAAACCTGAGAAGACTTTTGGCGGCATTTCAAGCAACCCCACAGACTTTGGCTGCTCTCTGCTGATGACGGGCTAAACCTAGAAACACGTGTCCAGAGATACACAGCACTTGCTGCACCTACTTAGGTGAAAGACTTTTGATTACTTTTTCAACACAAAACAAAGTGACTGCATTTACCATGATGCATTGGGGCTAACTTTTTGCTGGAGTGTGAGGCAGTGTGCTCCCTTTTTTCTTTTTGTCCAATGACTGCTCCCTTGAGCTAACGAGCTGACGAGCTCTGGTGAGGCACCTGTGCGCCAGTGAGTGGTACATAAACCTGAGAAGACTTTTGGCGGCATTTCAAGCAACCCCACAGACTTTGGCTGCTCTCTGCTGATGACGGGCTAAACCTAGAAACACGTGTCCAGAGATACACAGCACTTGCTGCACCTACTTAGGTGAAAGACTTTTGATTACTTTTTCAAAACAAAACAAAGTGACTGCATTTACCATGATGCATTGGGGCTAACTTTTTGCTGGAGTGTGAGGCAGTGTGCTCCCTTTTTTCTTTTTGTCCAATGACTGCTCCCTTGAGCTAACGAGCTGACGAGCTCTGGTGAGGCACCTGTGCGCCAGTGAGTGGTACATAAACCTGAGAAGACTTTTGGCGGCATTTCAAGCAACCCCACAGACTTTGGCTGCTCTCTGCTGATGACGGGCTAAACCTAGAAACACGTGTCCAGAGATACACAGCACTTGCTGCACCTACTTAGGTGAAAGACTTTTGATTACTTTTTCAACACAAAACAAAGTGACTGCATTTACCATGATGCATTGGGGCTAACTTTTTGCTGGAGTGTGAGGCAGTGTGCTCCCTTTTTTCTTTTTGTCCAATGACTGCTCCCTTGAGCTAACGAGCTGACGAGCTCTGGTGAGGCACCTGTGCGCCAGTGAGTGGTACATAAACCTGAGAAGACTTTTGGCGGCATTTCAAGCAACCCCACAGACTTTGGCTGCTCTCTGCTGATGACGGGTTAAACCTAGAAACACGTGTCCAGAGATACACAGCACTTGCTGCACCTACTTAGGTGAAAGACTTTTGATTACTTTTTCAACACAAAACAAAGTGACTGCATTTACCATGATGCATTGGGGCTAACTTTTTGCTGGAGTGTGAGGCAGTGTGCTCCCTTTTTTCTTTTTGTCCAATGACTGCTCCCTTGAGCTAACGAGCTGACGAGCTCTGGTGAGGCACCTGTGCGCCAGTGAGTGGTACATAAACCTGAGAAGACTTTTGGCGGCATTTCAAGCAACCCCACAGACTTTGGCTGCTCTCTGCTGATGACGGGCTAAACCTAGAAACACGTGTCCAGAGATACACAGCACTTGCTGCACCTACTTAGGTGAAAGACTTTTGATTACTTTTTCAACACAAAACAAAGTGACTGCATTTACCATGATGCATTGGGGCTAACTTTTTGCTGGAGTGTGAGGCAGTGTGCTCCCTTTTTTCTTTTTAGGATGACTTAGTGTTAGGGTTACACTTTTACGCAAAATTCTTGAAATGATGCAGCAAATAATTACACTGCCGCTTGACGCAAAATTATAGAGTTAGAGAATGAGAACAACGTGGACAGCCAGAAAGCAAGTGGTCATTATCTATCGTAAACAAAAAAAAAGGATGAAAGGACACATTTGGCATTTCACCCAAATACCCATAATTTCACGGAACTCCGCAAGAAGCGAATTACACAAATTTGCACACCCCTCACTGGTGTACCAAGCACCTAGGATTGAGCTAGCGAATCCTGCTCCTTCTCAAGCCTAGAACTGCAAAAGTGGTTGTGACTTTCTGGCCAACGCCCTTAGAGCACTCGTATCGACCATACTCACTGCCGAAGCCAACAGGGATGTCACATTGGTCACGCCAGTCACAAGAGGCCATTATCACAGTAGCTTTACATGTCATACAGGGTATACCATTCATTAGAGGCCTGAGGGGAGGAGCGGAGACAGGGAAGGGACAGAAAGAAGAAATATATATATATTTAAATTAGTGCGATCGCACTGTAAAACCTTGAATTTGTGAAGGAGTGCTATGATAAACAAAAGAATTCAACTAGTAGTCATGAAAAGCTCTCGATTACTGCCCATTAAGATTGTGCTGCCTACGAAATGAAAAGAAAACGTAGTCCAGAAACTATACGGAAAACATGGAGTCTCGTACGTTTTCAGTAGTCGTCCAGTGCGCTCGAGAAGGGCTAAATACCAGAAAAGGCATGACGTATGCATGCCTTTCACTAATGAAATGAAGCGAATTTTGAAAGGCAAGTCCACCAACCAACAAAACTGATGGGTGGGGCATGGGAGTGGTTAAAAGCCCATAGAGAGATTACAGGGGCCAGGGCGATTGCATGCTCTACCCTAAAAACGAGAAGGCTTTGTGATGCCTTCCAATGTCATGTGCAATAAATTAAGGTTTTAAGTAACATTTCCTAATGTCAGCATAAAACTACTAAATACAATAAAATGCTAAGTTGATTGAGACGATCTTCCATCATTTCACTGTCTCCTCCGGCCACTGCTTCTTTTTGGGGAATGGATTATGCCGAAACATAGTATCGTCAGGACAAACTGGTGTTGGTTCTAGACAGCTAATACGTCTGTAGTCCCTCATTTGGTGTCACAGGAAGATATGCTGCCACAGAGGGCCTTAAGAAAACATTTGCAAATTTGATAGAACATGGTTTGGGTAAGAACAAGCTTCAAATCCCTATTGCTGAAGCACAATATACTGTCTGGACAATGTAGGGACAGAGGTCGTCAAGCCGAGCCAACTGTCTGGAGATATGAGAGCAACAGAATTCTCATCACCCTATCCAGACTTAGACAATCTAATGTAATTATTTCATGAACCCAGTCTCCTCCTTGCACCAAATAGAGTGCTACGACAGTACAGGTTTCAATAAAAGTAGATTTTAAAAATATGGCAAACCCCCCCCCCCCCAACTCACTATGTACTATGCTGATATGGATGGAGGAGCAGCAAGTAGGTGCTGTAGAAAGATGTTCTACTGAGTTTGTAGGCTTGTGTGTTTAGCATAGCCCCACAACCTGCTCACATAGGAGGCTGCTGATGCACATTTGGCTCTAGAGACTGTGACCATTTATTACCCTGATTGGTTTGCAGCCTCCAGTCACAAGCTGGATGTCACCAGAAAAGGTAAGAGCTTGTGATTATTCAAACATTTTTAAATAGTTTCCTGTGCTGAAATGTGTGCAGATGTAGTACTGTCAGGAGTAAATGGGAATGAGTCATGAGTACACCAGACATTAAGTTTATGTGGAAGGGGTTTCTACAGGAGTACATTTTCGGAAAACAGACAAAAAAAAAACGGAATGGGTTAGTCTGCCAGCTTATTTTGAACTAATTTTGGCCTGAGTGCAAGCCAGGAAGACTAACAAGATAACTGATGGCTTTGGAGAAAGTGGTGAGGACACGTCAGTTTGAAAAAGGCACAATAATCAAAATAAGACATACTAAAAGAAACCAGACATTCTAAGCATCTTCTGGAGCCTGTGGAGAGTATAGCATAAGCTGACATTACTTTTATTGAAAAACAATGAAATGAAATAACACTACATGTAAGATAGGATATGGAAAAAACTATATGACCCTACAACTGTCACTGGACAAATAGCCCTTAAAAGAGCAGATGCTACAGGAATGAAACTTTGGTTGGCATTTGTTTTGAAATGTAATACCGAAGAAAATAATTTGTAATTGCACTGAAGCCTCATGATTTTCGTAAACAGGTTTAGGATCAGAAGATACACACTGGATGTTTCCCAAACAGAAATGTTAGTTGACCACCTAATGGAAAGACTTCTCCATTTATCTAAACAGCTTCACGGTGCATTTCAACATCAAAACTTCCAATTGATTCTGGTGTAAAGGTTGTCTAACTTCTATTGGTAGAATGACCTGTTGCAACTAGTTCCTGACATTAGTGCCAGGTGTTTGCTGGAAACTGTTAATCTTGTGAGTATGCCTTATAAATCCTTGGATAATTTAAAAGAAAATTTGGCAATGTCCTAAAACCTCAGAAATGTGCTCCAAATGTATGTGAACTCCAACAGCAACAACTTTTCAACTTCTCTCAGGAATCGTTTAAAAATTGGCACTTATGTTTATTGCTAAAGTTGTCTTTAAAATATGAATTATATAGTTGACCCTTTTGGCAGAGGGGGTAGCAGGTGCACAGGGTAAGTAGGGGCTACTTGGTCACGTCTGGGGTTCTTTGCCTCGGGTGTCCGTGGGGCTTTTTTACTATTACTCTGAAAACTGATTCAAGCGCAAACCTTTCAGCACTTGACTTTCAGTAGTAGCAATAGTGATCAGTGACAAGCTTCTCAAGGAGGTTAGTGTAGAAATACTACAGGCTCAACATTCAACAGACAACCAGTACTTTATTACAATGTAAACTCAACACTACACAAAAATATTGTGTAATCAGAGTCTCTTGAGAAGGACCATTGCCTGCTGTTGAAGATGCCCTCTTTTCCACCTCCTGTTGTCTAAGGAACCACATGGTAGATTTTAGCACAGGTGTAGCACTCCTACTCCTTCTCCCCCTTCTTGTCTGGTACGTACTAGCAAGCACTCAATCTCTTAGTGTTTGGCTTAGATGCAATACAGGTTTGTGGTAGGCCTCACTCTGGCCTCCTACTCCTCAGTCCTGCTCCTTCCACCATCGAGGGACATGAATCGGCCGCAGGTGCGGCTGCTGTGTTCAGTCAGTAGCCCTCTTCCAGGAACTCATTGTTGGCAGCGGACAGACCCTCAGGACCTCTTTACTCCTGGACTAAGTGAGTCATTGATTCAGTGGCTTGGTCCGCCATATTAGCGGCAGCAACATGGTGCACTTATGGCACAGATCCAGAGATGACAGCTGAGCCGCTTCAAGGAACTTTAGTGCAACAGTGGTTGTTGGGCATGATCTGACACTTCTGGTCAGTATTTCGGCACGCGCTCAGTCACTTGGGCACCCAATGGCAAGTGCCTTAGGGAAAAAGATCACTTCAAGTGGAGTAGTCCATGTGACCACAGGTTTGAAAAAATGCCATGGGGCTAGCGACAATACAGATCGGTTTGGACATATTTGCAGCAAGTGCTACAGGCTTAAATAGGTTTCTTCTTCAGTGGTGCAGACTGCTTAGACATACCTGCGTCAGATGCCAAGGCTGTGACAGGAAAGTCACTTCAGGCATATTTGGTGAGTGCTGCGATTTAGCAATAGTCTCCTCTTACAGCAGTGCAGACTGCTCGGTCCCATTTTGAAGCAGAGTGTCATGGCTGTGACAGTATGGTTGGCAGGGCAATCTGCTCCACCACACTTTACTAGTGTGCCAAGGTGACAGACTCAGAGCATGGGGTGTGCCTGTCATGCTTCTACTAATCTGTCAGATGGACACACAGCACCATGGTCAGCTGCTTTTCCAAAAACAGTAGTCCACTTTTTAGGGTTGGCTCACTCCTTCCAGGTACGATGCTCCAGGCATTGCAGGTCAAGGAAAAAAGCTATTCCTTCAGGTCACACTCCAAGTGATGCCCCTTACCTCTGGGAAGCTGGCTTACAGGCAGATAGCAGCACTGGCTACTTAAAACTTCTCTGGGTATTCTGTGGATACACCCCTCCTTGGCTAAAGAGAACAAGTGGGTCAGCAGCTCCAACTCTTATGTAGGTACTGCAGAGTAGAGAGGTATCTGTCTGTCTTGCAGAAACAGTTTGGTTCAGTTCTTCTTTCGTGTGTCCTTCTTGGGCTGTTTTCCAGACTCAGTCTTTGTCCACAGTGATGTTCCTCAAAGCAGGGACATCTCCAGGCAATAAAACCCAAAACAGAGGCACAAAGAGGAGTAAACATTCTGCACTTAACTATCAAAGTCGCACATGGCTGTGATCAGGACGGAAGATAGAAAGACGGATCCCTTTCTAAAGTATCCTTCACACTGTTTACCACAGAAACTGCAGTCCCATCTTTTACCCCTAAATCTACCTAACTGCAGTATCCAGAAAGACTATTCAACAGTTCTCTATAGCAAAAGGACCTCACTGAATTTATAAGGAACCTTGTCTCATCTTTCCTCAATTCAGTATCTGGGTGTTTCCCACACTTAGTAAAATTCATCTCACTTCCATCTTGTGCACATGAGAAGGCCGTGGTCTTCCAAAATAGAGCCCAGAAACTTTGGTTCACTCGGACATACGCAGTGTGTGTAACATATACACCACACACATACAAACACAAATGCACTCAGGATATCAGCACAAGGATTCAGATTCACGTATAGCAGTGGAAAATTACCGGAGCGGGCAAGTAGGCTAACATTCCTGTAACAGATAAAAGACTGGCCACATCAGAAACTTTATACTATACGCTTTCATGGTATGCTGCCACCACTGCGCTACATGCTTGAACCTGTGACAGGAACAGTGGTCCCCTATAACTATGGAGAGCTTGCTAGGTGCCCTCCCGCAGGTCCGAAACCGGTTCATAATCAAACTTCTATCAAAAGACAGGCTTAGGCTTTCATGCATCTGATGGATTAGTGTGCGCAGGGCAAAAATCCAAAAAGCTGCATACCAGCTAGTTGCAGGTGGGTACTCGGGGCAGTGTACAAAACTGTACACCATACAAAGCACATTCTTGTCCCAATAAATATGTCATGAACTAAGTGTATCATTAGTTCAGTTCGATGATAACAAACCAATTTGTGGAGGAAGTGATACATCTGAAGGATAATCTGCTGGCAGAATTTCCTCCTCCTTAATGCCCCTACGGAGAAGAAAATCTCGATTTAGCACTTTTACATCAGACTGTTTTCTGTTACCACCCAGCTATAAAGCCGGCTTTAATCATTGAGCCCCTGCAAATGATGAACAATGGTTCAATGTTGCTGGAGGAATATTCTGCGAGAACAGATACTGTGAGAGCTTTGTTAAGTCCTTTATGGCCCTGCTTCTTTTAGCACCTGTACAAGTGTATTAGCTTCCACACATTACTGTAAAATGACTAATGTGTATTCACCTAATACAGCAGCAAGGCATCAGTAACAAATTGATAGTATATTATATGAAACAAACATTTTAAGTGCTCTCTGAACCAAAACATCTCACGTTATAGATGTATAGTGTATTGACTAAAAAAAAAAAAATAGTGTGATAATTGCAATATCACAGTCAGTCAATCTCAGCACCTGAGCATGAAGACAAAATGCAGTGTTTTTTTTAAAGAGACTGTAAAGCACCTGCCAACTAAAATGTGTTTGTGCATGCTTGCTGAGCCTTATAAAAAAACTCATACTTATGTTCTTTGATCATTCAGATTTCTGTGATAGAAACGCTATACATTTTGAAACCTAAAATAAGTGTGAAAAGCACTGTGCTGTTTACTATATGCTAGTATCTCTGTTAAACAGCCTTGCAAATGTGTCCCCCGTCTATGCCCGCATGAGAGATTTAAGAAATATGAAGAGAAAATACTCGCCGACAGGTTAAAACCAGGACCTATTTCATTATTGCGTTGGTAAAAAGACACTTCTGTTTCACTGTTTTTCAATAATAAAACAAATAGACATGAAAGTACCGTATTGTTGCAGATGCCACATTTGTTTTCACAGTACGCGATTCTGATCGATTCCTCCACGTATGGAAATGAGAGAAAGGTGTACGGCAAACCCAAGTGGGATACAAGTCGCCCACATCTAAAGCGAGACAAAAATAGTACATTAACAAGCAATTAATATTGACAGTATTGAGGTATAAAATACTAGAAAGACCACCACAAGACCTACATTCACTTTATACCTGCCCTGGGACTATGGAACAGTTTAATACTTGCACATGAATTTAAATCCTTGATACCAGTGTGTGATGAATGTGGCTTGAAGCTTTTATTCATGTGTTGCTACATGTTTGGGGAAGGAGTGGGGTGGAGAAATGCCAGTGCGCTTAAAATAAAATGCTGCATTACGGAATGGGGAACAAGATTAACAGCCATGAACATACAACGTAAATGTCGTTTGTACCATTCTTCACATGGCTTCCAAACGCATTTAATCTGTCAAAGTGATGAGAAATATAAAGTAGTAGCTGTGTATATATGCACTAGTGCCTAGACGCCCACTGTCACGAAGTTAATCGCTGTGCTATTATTAGGTGTATTTTGAATACACTACAGACCTGTCGTAAACCAGAAAATCATCCTTGTTTCCGTTTAGAAGGCTCCAAATGTCAGGCTGAGTTTCATCCTGCTGGTACACAGAAATGTTTTCTGAGACTCTCTCTTTCAAAAGATGGTATTTTAATTGCGAAGGCTTTCCTTGGTGATTCACGACAATATATGAAATGTTCACCAGACCATCCTTCTCCAATTTCAAGCGCAGTTCTTCCAATCTAGATATAAAAAGATAATTAGCACAGTTATAGAAGTTTTCCGAGGTGTTTTAGTTTGTGCTGTTACCTGTTTGATAGCACGTTTTTTTAGCTATGATTTTATTTGTACCTCGTGGCACGATCGTACTTTACTTGAGGAACATTTCACAGGGTGTTTCCAAGTACCGAATTAATTTAGCTTCACTATTACACGTCACAAAGGAGTTTAGTGCTTTATACTCGTTTAAAAAAAAAAAAAGCCCAGAAAATTTGTAGCATCCGAATAATCTATAGGCGAGTGCATTATTCTGTACGTGGCAAGATGACAATGGTGTTCTGTGTTCCAAGAAAATAGATGGTGGTTTTAATTAAATAGTTTCAGTGTTTAAAAAGACTGTCTTGATGAGGCCTCTCCAGAGTCAGCTTTAGCTGTCTGTTGCAGACAGCATTATAACCAGTCCTCTTTACCATATCCTTAAAATTAGTTTTTGGTGTGCTCCTTCTTCAGGATTGGATGGCTTCCCTGTCTGTTTCAGTGCCCTGCAACTGATTTGATAGCTCAACTACCTATTATTGTACTTTTCTTGCCCCTGGCGCATTTAGATTCAACGATGCTTATTGACTTCTTGTGTGTGTCCTTCCAGGGCTGATGCGAGGGGACTCCTTATTTTTGTGTTTTCTGTCATTTGAGCTTTAATGCTCAGTGGATGTGCAAGCAGTTTTCTTTCCTACGCTACCTCCTCTACTACCGTCACCGAGCACTGGTGCGGCTTTGTGTTTTCTCACGTGCCTCTCTCCCTACGCCCGTCTGAAGCATGCTGTAGCCGCTATTGACTTTGCCAATGCTTGAAGAACTGCACCTGCAGTGGCTAGGCCAAAAGCGGTGCCTACCAGCTTGGAATTGTATCTTCTATACTTATAAAATGGTTGTGGTGTTCCTTCTAGATGGAAACTCACAGACTTAAAATATAGAGGGTGTCTTCTGAGATATCTGAAATAGAGAAGGCTGAATAGCGTGTTTATGTAGAGTACATTCTGGATGATCTATTTTTGAATCTTGCCATTGAGGATGTGGAATTGTAACATATTCTTAAATTTCTGAGGTCACAAGGAGACCATTACAACGGTAGTACCCATTGATTTGTTGCAAACCCAGACACATTGCTTTTCAGTAGCTAGAGCTGCCTGTGTTTTAAGAGGCATTCTAATTTCCTTCAGGAAGACACTAGAGTAGTAAAGGTACTTTTTTCCTGTTGTACAACACTGATGCCTATGGGCTACTATATAATTAGAACATGTCTAAGACTATGGCGGGTCTAAGGCACTCAATATAATCCTGAGCTTAGGAGTTGCTTTTATTTGTGCTGCCATCATGTCTAGGTACAGTTTCCCTTGTGTATGCAACTGTGAGTGATGAATGTCCTCAAAGGAGTTAGGAAATGAAGCTGGGGTACAGACTTTTTTACCTCGTGCTAGTGCTGTTGTCCCTAGACCCCTGGTTAACGCTTAGTGACCAGGGCCTGCATTATATATAGAGTGCACAGTCCCTGTTCATGCCCTGCACACCTTTAAATGGGTGCGCCGGACACAGGCATTGACAGTGTGTTCAATCGCAGTTAATGTACTCCCCCCCTATCCCAAGTATAATCTAGCGCCTGACCTCGGAGTATGCATCCGCCCTTCATCGTGCAGGTGACAACTGGGCCTGCACTGGTCTGCAGGCAGACGCCGCGGCTGGAACCATCCTCCCCGTTATCTTAGACTTCTTTGGGGGAAGAGGGCGCACTGACTATGCCATCGTGATGTTGCACAGAGTCGTTGCACAGAGTCACTGCAACTCTTGACAGCTTCTTTGCTCACGGGCCCAGGCCTGTAATCTGGCATGAGCAGAGGGAAAGATTTTCCTCATTTGCATGAGGCCACTCCGCTTTGAGTTGCCACTGCTCTTACTTGTGTGTAGGCTACAGAAGGGGTTTCTCTAGCATTTGTGGCTTCTGTAATACCAAAGTGCCCCGATTATGCAAAGTCAAGTTCCCCTGGGGCCCTTAATGTAAGTGCAACAAGAGTATTTTAACATAAATGAATAGATTTACTTTAGAATTTACTAATCACTGCATGTGTAGCAGATATATTTCCGAATTATTTGTTTACAAATAAGTTGTTGCGTTTAGGTTCAAATTGGATAATACGTAAATAGTACTTTAAAAAAAAAATATTCTAATCATGTGCACCATATGAAAACTATACTTTTGATACTGGCATTTCTGCCCATTAGTGATCTACAGTGCAGGGACCAATGGGTGGTAATATCACCATATATAGTATAAATGACTAAAAAGCTGAACTCACCCCTTTGTATGCTTTTGTTTCCTACCTCCTAAAAGGACGCGAGAATAACTCCATGGACATCATTTAGGGTCCGCCAGGGGTCGCAGTAGTGACCCCTGGCTTGCCCCTTGCGAACCCTGCCACTGCTTTTGCGACCCATGGCCTTAGAGATGGCAAAATCAGTCCCCGGCACATAAGAGCAGCTACACTTTCCTTTATTTGCCAATTCTTTATTACACTAGTAGTGAATAATATGTTAATATTCACTTACAGTGTAATAAAGAATGACTTACAATTTACTGGTGTAGTAAGCTGGCCTGGTGTGTGGTGAGCACCTATGGTGTTATCACCTTATACCAGGTCCAGCTATCCCCTATCAGTGAAGTATAGGCAGTGTCTAGGAAGCCAGGGCTCCCTACAGGTAGCTGTGAATGAGCAGCCAAGACTTATCTAGGAGACATGCAAAGCTTATGCAATACCACTATAGTCACACAGCACTAGCACATCCCATAGCACACATGAAATAATACACAGTGTTACCCAAAAAATAATACAAATAAAAATAAAAAATAAGTACTTTTATGGTTACACAGATACCAGAATACTATTAGGCAGTCCCCCCAACTGGAGGTAAGTAAACACACTATTATATACACACTAGCAGTCTGTAAAGAGCATAATAAGCATTGGCAAACAGTGTAGGCCCTAGGGGAGGGCCAAGCCATATACTAAATAAGTGGAATGTGAGATAGAGTGTCCCACCCACGGATGTGGAATCGGTAGAGAGGAGCTGGAGGAACTAGGAACCCCAAGAGGAGCGTACCAGAGTGACCCCCAGCGACCAGGAGAGCAGAGGTAAGTACCTGGTATTCCCCAAACCCAACAGGAGGACTTTGGAAAAGGATTGTGCAAGACCTAAACAAGACTAGAAGAACCCAAAGTTGAATTCTGGCAGAAGAGGACCTGAAAAGGAAGGGGATCAAGTTCATTTCGTGATTGAGTGTCCGGTTGTGGCAGGAGCCACTACTCACCCTTCTGTGGATGCAGGACCAGGTCGACAGGGGATGAAGATCAGCTGTGCAGCACCGGAGGTGAAGAGGAGTCCCTGAAGTGATGCAGTCGGTGTCCCACGTCGGCTGTTGGGTTGCAGTGGGTCAATGGTGCAGGAAGACCAGCAACAAGCCTTGGCAAATGCAACAGAAGAAAAATATGTTTTGCGAGGCTGAAGAGGACTAGCAAGGCCCAGGGTACTCGACCCAAGGAGTGGAGTCCGGGGTGACCCTCAGCAGTCGGGAGAGTCACAAGAAGAGGAGGCAGCCCCCACAGGCAGCAGGCACAGCAGTCGCAGTGAGGCCCACTTAGCACACCTGAAGAGGAGTCCCACGTCGCTGGAGCAGCAGAGAGAAGACTGTGCTCTGCAGAAAAGTGCTGAGGACAGGGGATACACGAAGCCTGAAGATCCCCTGGAGCCTTGGTAGCTACAAAAGTCATGGTGCCTAGGGGTACTTTCTTGCAAGGAGAGGCGAGGGCTTGCCATCTCCCAAGTTGGACTGCTGGCAGAGAGGACCAAGGGGACCACTGCAGACCACCACATGTGATGCAGGAGACACGCAGTTCCGGAGGAGAGCAGATCCATGCAGCCAGTCATCGTTGCAGTTTGTGCCTGCAGATGCAGGGGAGTGACTCCTTCACTCCAAGGGAGATTCCTTCTTACTTCTTGGTGCAGGCTGAAGTCTCGTCGATCTCAGAGGATGCACAGCCAGGGAAATGTTGCAGTTGGTGGAAGGAGCCGGACAAACAATGTTGCAAACTGAGTCGTCGCTGGAGTTGCAGACTGTTGGTTTCTGTACAGTCCAGTAGCGGTTCCAGTGGCCAGAATATGAAGTAAACATTGCAGAGGAGTCCTGCTGGAGTCTTGCACATCTGAGAACCCACCCAGGAGGGAGACCCTTAATAGCCCAGGAAGGGGGATTGATCACCTACCTGACCTGGCCACTCAGATGCTCCCAGAGGCCTCTGCCCACCTTGGATTCAAGATTGCAGAATCAAGTGGCCACCTGGGGGAGCTCTGGGCACCACCCCTGGGATTTTGATGGACAGGGGAGTGGTCACTCCCCTTTCTTTTGTCCAGTTTTGTGCCGGAGCAGGGACCAGTGGTCCCTGGACTGGTGCAAATCAATTTATGCAAGGAGGACACCAAATGTGCTCTTCAAAGCATACCGGTGACATTGAGAAGCTACCCCTCCCAAGTCATGTAACACCTATTTCCAAAGGAGAGGGTGTTACCTCCCTCCCACCGGTCTGCCCAGTAGCAAAGTTGTATTAGGCCCAGTGGGAAGACCTCAAGGACCGGGGCGGTCTTCTCACCACGGGGATGGCTGGCTGATGGTCGGCACACCAGCCTCATAATGAGGACCTAAATGCACTTGCTGTAGTACTTTGGAGGAGTCCTTTTTTCATTTAGCATGGGGACATGTCCGACCGTGGCCTCATTTTGGTCTAAAACTATGACGGCACTGTACGACATGATTGACCAGGCATTTCAAAACCCCCCCTTGTGATACTGTTAGGATATGTTAAGGATAACCCCAAAACATTTTGTTGTCCTAACACTACTCCTGGGAAAATGCAGAGTGGTGATGCCCTGGGGCCGTATGCTCACTCCACGGTTTAAAGACTGGCTGAAAGATATGTCAATATGTGAGGAATGGTCTGACCTATATGCAGTAACGCTACCCCCAGCGGCACGCTCTCGTGAGTTTTGAGAGCCACTGAGGACCTACTTGCTGAAACTCAATCCAGACTGATGGGGCGCACTCCACCTTTAGGATATAAGCTATGGGTACTAACTTCACCAAGATTTTGCTATTGCTCATCACCTACCATGTTGTCGACACACACCTGGAGTGGGGTGATTTATGTTGTAATGGTTTACTGGTCCTACCGATTAATTGTTGCGTCTGTGAAATGACCATTGATGACCACGCACATGTAACAATGTTAACTGCTCAGTTTGACTCAACTGGTCACCGTGTCACACTATGTCACGTGGATATTACTCTTGTTATTGCCGTTTTGTTAGAGTGGAAATTCAATAAATAAAAGGAGAAAAAAAAGGTTAAATGGCGTGTGATTTCACCTCCGCCTGTATTGGAATTTTGGTGAACGGATACTCATGAGTAACTCTCCAGCATTTAGTTTGTATTCTTGAAGTAAGTATTGTTTTGTTGAAAAACATACCTTTCTTATAAGAAAGTTGTGCCATTGTGTGTTTTCTGAGTTAACTATAATTTATAGCTTTATAGAAAAAAATGCAAATTGTAGCTATGCTGCATCAATTATTCCATTGCTGCATACATTACGTGTCCCAATCCTATTGTGTGTTTTCTGAGTTAACTATAATATATAGCTTTGTAGAAAAAAATGCAAATTGGTAGCGATGCTGAATCAATTAACCCATTGCTGCATACATTACGTGTCCCAATCCTATTGTGTGTTTTCTGAGTTAACTATAATATATAGCTTTGTAGAAAAAAATGCAAATTGGTAGCGATGCTGAATCAATTAACCCATTGCTGCAGACATTACGTGTCTCAATCCTTTCATTGTGTTGTGTTTCAGAGCATGTGTTGTAAAGATTTATGTAATAGCACAATATACGCCAACCATACCTGGAAGCCTGCAACACACAAAGATATCAGCTAGCCTGCAGAAGAGCCACCACTGTCACTGATCCAGCAGAATCCAGCATTGGGCTGCGGTCCTCAACATACCAGTCTGGGGGCTTTTTGCAGTGGTGGTTTTCACCCTGACTCTCTGCTCCTCCACCTGGGAGGAGACAGAGAGCCAGGACGATCCCCAGCCCTCCTCCCCACATTGTGGGGGTAGTTGCACCTGCACAAGAGAAAATAAATGTCTTACTATAGTAGAATATCTCATAGCGTTGCAGTGTATGATTCACAGTTGCAGAATGAATTTTCATTCTACAAAAGTTTGTTTTTTAAGCTAGAGCCAGTTAGTAAGAAAGAAGGTTACAATTATAATATTACAGATACAGTGCAAACCAAAATTACAATTTGTTGTAATTGTCAAAAAAAAAAAGTCTAGGAGAACTCCCATGTATAGCATTTACACATTCGCAAATGTACATGATTTTGCTATTATGAAGTATAAATGCTAGGAAACGTGCACTTACACATTATGTTTTCTTTACACCGTGGGAAAACATTTTTCCACGTTCAGAAACTCTGCATCAAACCCCACACATTTGAGGTGTTTCTCAGCATTCCCGCTGTTGATGGGGGACTTAGGGCCACATGTACGAATATTAGGGTTTGCGACTCGCAAAACTTGATGTACAACAGTATCAATGACACTGTTTGCTATTCCCAATCGGGGTTGCAAATGACCTACCTCATAAATATTCATGAGGTAGGCTGCAATTTGTGACCCCGTTGTGAATGGCTGTTCTTACAGGGATGGTAGCCTGCAGAGGACAGCAGACCAACATCTATGTGACTGCTTTTAAGTAAAGCTTTTTCTTTTTTTTTTTTTTTTTTTCTTTTTTTTTTTTTAAATGCAGCCCATTGTCCTTAAAGGAAAACGGGATGCAGTTAAAAAACAGCAATGAAAAGTTTATTTTTATTTTTTCAGAGCAGGAAGTGGTCCGAAGGGGACCACTTTCCCGCTTGCGAATAACTTAGCACCAATTTCAAATTGGTGCTAACTGCAATTATTTGGGACTACAATCACAGTCAGAAAACATTCCTACATTGCACTGCGATTCACATTTAGGAAAGGAACGCCCCTTCCTAATTGTGACTAGCGAACCTATTTTGCGATTCGGTAAATAGATTACCGAATCGCAAAATAGGGTCTCTACATACTAAAATGCTTTTTTCTTGTGGCAAACGGCCCGATTCTGTGAATCAGGCCGTTTGCCCCAAGAAAAAAAAAAGCTACGTACATGTGGCCTAAAGTCCTGCCCTTGACAGAACCAAACCTTCAACAGTATCACGTTTGACTAGCGGGCAGGGATAGAAATTGTTTATGCCTACAGAATGGTTGAGCTAATCCCACGTAATATTTACATGACCTAACTTGACAGTAGTGTAATATTACATGTGAGTGAATTCGTTTATGAGTATTTTATGTTTTCTGAATACAAAATATATCTGCAATCATAAAGCATGCCTTTTACACGGGTGTTAAACTGAGGTGCACTAAAGGCTTTGCAACTGGACCCTAGGCATATTTGTAAACAATGGTTTGTTTTTTCAAAAGCGTTTGCAGATTTTGAGTTTTTAAATGGAGAAATTCCGTTAAATACTTTTACAATGTTGGGAGTAATATAACAAATACTCTTTTTTAACCTGTTGTAATGATTTTCTTTCCATGAAAAGAAAACACTGCCCATCTACTGCTGTTTTCTCTTGGCATCTAATGAACTCATGCGGTTTAAATTTCAGTTTATTCCGCTCAATCTTGAAATTGGTTATTGCTGTTTAATAGTGTATTTTTGATTCGACAAGTTAAAAAAAAAAAGTCCACTTTTTAAACACAACTAAAAGACCATTCAAGACGGGTTTGAGCCAATGTTTAAATGTCAAATCAGAAAGTTCCACACGGTGGCAGCATCATGTAAAAAGCTAACAATGCTTACACCGACCCACGGTGAGAGGTCTGGGAAAAAAAAAAACACAAACTTTTGAGGGACGTCAATTACAAGTTAGATAAATGTCAACAAGTTTGTCAAGTTCTGAAACACTAACACAGACAGGTACCTTCCACCACCTCCCTACCGCCACTACGTGTGCGCTGTATTTAAAATACAGTGCACCATGGTGCAGGGTAGGGAGCAATAGCTTAATTTTAACTTTAACGCTATTGTTGTACTCTGCAGGAGTAGCGCCAAAATGTTGGTGCTATGCCTGCAGAATACATAGGAGCCCATTATAAATAACGGAATGACCCTTTTAACACCTGTTCTGAGCAGGTGTTAAAAGTGCCGGACGAAATTGCGCATGGAAATCTCTTAGATTTCTTTACGCCATTTTTTCTGACCCCCTAACGTGGGAACGCCCCTCCCTTGCATACATTATACCCAGCATGCATTGCGCCTATTTGTAAATATGGCGTGGGGAAAATGCCACCTTAGCGTAAAACAAATAACGCTATGGCAGCACAAAGTTGGCACTAGGGACTCTTAAATCTACCCTTAAGTGTTGAAATGGAAAACAGGGACACCATCATATTCTGTAGCGAATTTGTAAGAGAACAAATAAGAAAACAGCCAGTTCTCCCTATGCCAAGCTCTTCTGATTTTACTATTTGCACTGTTGCCACTTCAACAGCCCAAATACTGTTGAGTAGGAGCGCCCATCACACTTGCTGATTTAATCACCAGGGTACATGTTACCTTACAAGCTATTTGAAATACGTATTTGGCTGTTAAAACTTTAGTTATCAAGTGCCTTTTTGGTGATTAAATGCAAAGTAACAACAGTCCTTGAAAGTACAAGGCATTTTGAGGCACAGGGAAAGTGTACTCTTGCCCAGGTCCCTAGCCTTTCAGGGGTCCCCTTATAGAGCTATCTCTGTTCTGCAGAGACTCCTTCCCGGATGACCTTGAGTAATTATTAAACAAATTGTTTTAAATACCGTTTGCCTTTAACTTATTTTTAATGTGAGTGATAGGCATATTACAGACATTTGGCAGAGAAATGCTGTGTTTATGTTTCATGTGCAACCATAAAAAGTTTCGTTTAGATCAAAACAGAACCTCATGAGAAATGGGAGGGTGTCACAGAGATTATTTGCAGTAATATTAGTGAGCTGCTGCTGTGTTATATATCGAAAACACAATTCACTATCCCTGAATCTTAGATGTAAGCACATTTCAAATTTAGTTAAGCGTGCCTGTGCATTTTTCGCCTGGCCAAAGAGGACATGAAGGAGCTGAAATTGGATCATAAATTCAAAGCTCTTCTGAACAGGGCTCCCCAAAATCCGTTTGGCCCAGGGCCCCCTTTCTTAAGATCTTCCTGCTGAAAGTAAAGCAAATCAGTGCTTTGCAGTACTTCCATGGGTGGAGGGCATTCCATTGGCACATGAACATTTCCAAACACAAACCCGTGGGTTTTGATGGAACCCTCTATCTACTAACAATAGTAGACACGGTGCTCAACTTGGAAAAATTATTTTATTACCCCAAATTTGTTTCCCACTATGTATGTGTGCTGCACTGTACAGGATATATTCAGAGTTTAAAGTGTGTCTAGGCAAAATATTTTGTTTTAAAAGCGTACCCTCCAGCATGAAACCCAAGTTAGAAATCGCACTCACACAGCCTTGCACTAAGGTGTAGAGCTGTGTGCATGGTGGTAAGCATCGTAATAGTGCTGAGCGCTAGGAAGGAGAGGGCAGGACAGTGCCATGTCTTAGTAGACATAAGGCTTTACAGCTCTCTCCCTCTCACGCAACGCAGTGCCAGCATGTTTTTTTAAACTAAATGTTTCACAGCTCGAGGACAAAAAACAGGGGATCGGCTCTGTGTAGACCACTCATGATACGGCCACCTGCAGCACAAGGCCTGAGCTGCTTCAGTCTCACTCTTAAAAAACAAAAGTGATTAGACTAAAATACCTCGTCATGTACTGCAAACAGTCTTTGTTTGCATCAATTTACAAAAGTAGCCGCTGTGCCAAGTAACTCAAAAATACCTTTTAAATTCATATGCATAAAGTTTCCAAAGATTCTAATGAACATGTAAATCTTTCTTGTGCGATGGCTTATTGTAAACACTGCAACCAATTACAGCAGGAAGAACAAACACGCCCAGTACAATTTATTAAGAAATTAGATGAATAGCGGCAGATGAATACTTCAGTACTCACTTCTCTACTTCGTTTCCCTCTCGCTGCTGCTGAAGTAAACATTCTGAGAACAGCTGCCCCGTCCCATTTATACCGTGCTTGTTGTTCAGAGTCCAGGGGGGACAAAGTTCAACAGTTTTATGTGGCATGACCTTGCAAGCGAAGCAAATACTTTACCTTTAGCAGACAGCGCGCATACAAACCAATGACACCGATCTTTACAGGTTTTTAAGTAGTTGGAACAGTTAATAGGTCACCAAACGCGAAAATAGTTTATATCGAATGAAAGTTCCGCCCTTTTGTCTCCCACTCTGAAGCAGTTATTGGTACAGCCCGTTAGGGGAAGGGAGGGCCTCGCATTCTTAAATTGCTCAAGCGAACTTAGAAGCCCGATTGCTGTGTATGCATTTATCTTGTTTAGTTTATCTCGTCTTTGAGTTACAGCTGCGACGTGCTTTTGTCTGCCTTATCTTCGGCTTGAAAGCTCTGACTGACATTGCCAATATTTCAGTTTAAAAAAGGCTCTTTTAAGTAGTATGTACCCTAATGTACTAGAAAAACAAAGTGTTAAAATTGCATTTTCCAAACGCGTGAACTGGTGACTTTCAAACGATCACCAGAGGCGTAGCTTCAGGGGATATTTAAGGTGTTATCTCCCCACTAATACATTTATTTTCTGCCAAATAGTGGGGTACATGTAATAGTGGGGTACATGTGCTTTCAGTCTGGTATGGTGGGGTGTCTGTCAGATTGCAAAAGTAATTTTTTCATGCACACAGACAAAAAAAACACACACTCTTCCCTCTCTGTTTTAAACGTCTTCAACAATGTTGCTTATTTTACAAATAATGTGTTTTCTCTCACTTCGTCCTACTAATCCATATTCGTCTCCCTTTCCTTTGCCCCTTTAGCCCCTCTGTAACCTATTATAACATTATACGCCAGTGACATTGTTGGAAAATCCGAACCTCACTCCCCCCCCCTTTAATCTTGCTGACGATTATCATTTTAACTAAAGTTAAAACTAACAATGTTATATAATCCTGAATGTCTTCTAAAATGATACTTGTTGCATTCAAACAAGATAGCAGCTTTTTTCTTGGCCACTATTAGTGATTTTTCTGCTATTTACTCGGCAACTGGCAAAATACTAGAAATTATTTATTATTTGACCAGGCCCTGATAAAAGCAGAGAAACTTAACTATTGACCTGGTTAAGTATTAGAGATTCTGCACTGTTTGTCCGACTGCCGAGCAAGTAGTAAAACAAAAAAAACATTATTTACCTTGCCACTGGCTAAATAGTAGAGACTCTACCCTGTTTTGCCTGTGTCCATGCAAATAGCAAAAAAGCCACTTTTTACTTGGCCTCTAGCTAAGCAGTAGAGATTCTACACTGCGACTAATGGCCATGCAAATAACAGAAAAACTTTACTATTTACCCAGCCACTGGTTAGATAGTAGAGATTCTGCACTTTTCTTCCGGCAGCTGTGCAAATAACAGGAAAACACATAATTACCCAGCTGCTGGCTGAATAATAGAGATTCTGTGCTCGTCGCCTGACAGCCGTGCAAATAGCACAACTTCAGTATTTACCCGGCTGTTGGCTATACAGTAGAGATTCTGCACTGTTCGGTTGGCGGTTTTTAGAAAACTCACTCCTTCTTCCAAGGCTGCCAACATTGTGTCCTTAAAGGGCCCCTTGCCCTTTACAAATTAGCTACCACGCCAGCTTGGGGTCATTAGCTCATCAATGGGTTGTGACAGCAATTGCAGTCACAAACTATCAATAAATTCCTTTCTGGATTGGAAAGGGGAGGAAGGAAACCCCTTTCATGAACTCTCCTATTTGCAAATCAGAAAACAATTGAAACAGTTCTTTTACGAGTCTAAAAAAATGTCCAACTAATAAAAAAAGGTTTTATACAAAATGATAAGTATTTTTGTGTTTACAAACCTTGTGATTGTGTGACGTGAGTCCATTAGTGCCAAAACTGACTTACATGTAAGTGCCAAATTATAGGTCTAAAGGTCCCAAATGTTTGAATGTTATTTTGATAGACATAGTGCAGAATAGGAGGCCTTTTATTGAGCTGTCTCATGCTCCACAAATGCTCCTATTCCTTTACATTTTCATGCAGATGTGACTAACGATAAAGATGAAAAACTTTTTTAAGACTACTTAAAACTGTTTAGTCCTCTAATGCTATAAACTCACTGTCCCTCACAAAGCCATGAGAATGTACAAGGCCCAGATATAGGATCACCAAAAGGCTCCATGTTATGAAATAATACTATTTTTTTGCAGCAATTCAGTGCACTCTGTAATTATTCATTCTGGTTCAGTTCAATAAAACAAACCAGTCTTAAATACTTTAAAAAATGATTTGTAAAAGCAAAAACCAGAAATGGAAATGTTGTATTCCAGTAACATACAGCCATCTAATATTTAGGGTGATATGATCAAAATAGAAACAATTTCTTAGGGCCCCTTATAAAGTGACCAACACACTACAGTTGAAAAGCTTAATTCAAATCTCATTATAGAAGCAAGAAAAACAATGGGCCTTATTTAGAATTTTGAGGACGGGTTAACTCTGTTGGGATGGGGGAGGATAATACCTCTAACACCCTGAGGGACCTTTGCTCACCCAATTTAGTTGTCTGCTTGCCTTATAGATAACTCTCTACATTGACAGGAACTGCTTTCATGTCAGTTCCTATATATATATATATATATATATATATATATATATATATATATATATATATATATATATATATGTATGTATATATATATATATCCACAAAAAGTATTGATACACTGCACTCCAGGAAAGTGTCCATACCATACAATTTTATTTCAGTATTAGCTCATCACCTTCACCACCACGACGCGTTTCAACTCCCAAGACTTGCTCACCGTGAGCAAGACTTGGGAGTCGAAACGCATTGGTGGGATACCAAGACTTTTACACCGGCCCAAGATGAAGACCACTCTGGCTTGGGAAACCCCCACTACCCAGACAGAGGTGAGAGCTGTCTTAGGCCTCCTTGATTATTACAGGAGATTTGTCAATATGTGTGGCACCCTTGACAGAGCCAACTTCTAAGAAACAGCCCAGCCAACCTGAAGGAGGCCATGATTCCTGACCTCTCCACAGAATTCATTATCCAGATTGAAACCTTAGAGCATTGTGTAGGGGCCCTGCTCTCACAGCAGGGTTATCAGTAGGAGGTTACTTCTGCAGGAACAGAGGTAGAGTGCAATAGAGAGTAAAGCCTTTGCAGTGGTCTGGGCACTGAAGAAGCTGAGACCATACCATTTTGGTGCTCATTTCCAGGTTGAAGCAGACCACAGACTGCTCAGATGGCTAATGTAGATGAGGAGCGAGAATCGCAAACTGGTGAGGTGTACCATATCCCTACAGTGAATGCACTTTACAGTGGAGCACCGTCCTGGAACAGACCGCACCAATGCTGATGTTCTCTCCAGGTTCTTAGAACTACTAAGAGAGCATAACCTGGCTTTGTCATTATGTTTCTTAAAACATGAAATTAAAGGGTGGTTGTTTTTCCTCATAACATGAAAATGTTTCCCATTTAAATATGGTGCATCGAATTTCATACAAGTAAAGTGCACAAATGAATATATTGTCTCATGTATGCCACATTTAATCATCATTCGAAAAATGTTTGTTATAGTATTTTAAGCACTATTATTCTTTATAGCCATTTTATATTCAACATAACAAAACACACAGAAACCATTTAATTTGAAAGTGTACTTGTGCACATTTAGCTTGGACAGAGTGAAGGCCCACATTATTCCTGTGTTTTAATTTCAATGTGAAGTTTGCTTTTTGCATGTTTTTCTGAAGCTGCAGGTGCTGAGACTAATAAGGAGCCCATTGTGCGTGAGAGATAAAAGAGTTTAAGAAAAGCTTTACAAGGATAGAAGGAGTATCCTGAATTCGCTGTTTGAAATTCCTGAGTGTGAGGCTGCACCAAGGCCACATAGAAGAAACTTAAAGTAGATACTGTCATTGTAGGAAAGTACCATCTTGCCTGTCATGTTACTTGTTACTTGTATGTATGCTTGATTTTGGCTGTGTCACTGGGATCCTGCTAGCCAGGACCCCAGTGCTCATAAAGTGTGCCCTGTATGTGTTCCCTGTGTGGTGCCTAACTGTATCACTGAGGCTCTGCTAACCAGAACCTCAGTGTTTATGCTCTCTCTGCTTTTAAAATTGTCACTGCAGGCGAGTGACTAATTTTTCCAATTCTGATTGGCACACTGGAACACCCTTATAATTCCCTCGTATATGGTACCTAGGTACCCAGGGTATTAGGGTTCCAGGAGATCCCTATGGGCTGTAGCATTTCTTTTGCCACCCATAGGGTCTTACACAGGACTGCCACTGCAGCCTGAGTGAAATAACATCCACGTTATTTCACAGCCATTTTACACTGCACTTAAGTAACTTATAAGTCACCTATATGTCAACCCTCACTTAGTGAAAGTTAGGTGCAAAGTTACTAAGTGTGAGGGCACCCTGGCACTAGCCCAGGTACCCCCATATAGTTCAGGGCTGTTTCCCCAGACTTCGTGAGTGCGGGGACACCATTACACGCTTGAACTACATATAGGTCAATACCTATGTGTAGCTTCACAATGGTAAATCCGAACATGGCCATGTAACATGTCTAGGATCATGGAATTGTCACCCCAGTACCATTCTGGTATTGGGGGGACAATTCCATGTATCCCCGGGGCTCCAGCATAGAGCCCAGGTACTGCCAAACTAGCTCTCTTGGGTTTTCTCTGCAGCTACCGCTGCTGCCAACCCTCAGACAGGTTTCTGCAGCCCAGTCCCAGGAAGGCAGAACAAAGGATTTCCTCTGAGAGAGGGTGTTACATCCTCTCCCTTTGGAAATAGGTGTTAAGGGCCTGAGAGGAGTAGCCTCTCCTGGCCTCTGGAAATGCTTTGAAGGGCACAGAGGGTGCCCTCCTTGCATAAGCCAGTCTACACCGGTTCAGGGATCCCCCCAGCCGTGCTCTGGATCGAAAACGGACAAAGGAAAGGGGAGTGACTACTCCCCTGACCAGCACCTCCCCAGGGGAGGTGCCCAGAGCTCCTCCAGTGTGTACCAGACCTCTGCCATCTTGAATGCAGAGGTGTGAAGGCACAATGGAGACCTCTGAGTGGCCAATGCCAGCAGGTGGCATCAGAGACCCCTCCTGATAGGTGCTTACCTCTCTCTGTAGCCAATCCTCCTCTGGGGGCTATTTAGGGTCTCTCCTGTGGATTTCTCTGGAGATAACGAATGCAAGAGCTCACCAGAGTTCCTCTGCACTTCTCTCTTTGACTTCTGCCAAGGATCGACCGCTGACTGCTCCAGGACGCCTGCAAAACTGCAGCAAAGCAGCAAGAAGACTACCAGCAACATTGTAGCGCCTCATCCTGCCGGCTTTCTCGACTGTTTCCTGGTGGTGCATGCTCTGAGGGCTGTCTGCCTTCACCCTGCACTGGAAGCCAAGAAGAAATCTCCTGTGGGTCGACAGAATCTTCCCCCTGCTAACGCAGGCACCAAACTTCTGCATCACCGGTCATCTGGGTCCCCTCTCATCCTGACGCACGTGGTCCCTGGAACACAGGAGCTGGATCCAAGTGTCCAAAACAGTCCAGTAGCCCTTCTCTCCAAATTTAGTGGAGGTAAGTCCTTGCCTCCCCACGCCAGACAGTAATCCTGTGTACTGCGTGAACTGCAGCTGCTAGGGCTTCTTTGCACTTTTGCAAGACTTCCTTTATGCACAGCATAGCCCAGGACCCCAGCACTCCATCCTGCATTGCCCAACTCGCTGAGTTGGACTCTGACTTCGTGGGACCCTCTTTTGTTGTGCTGAGACGACCACCGTGCTCAGATCTTCTGAACGCCTGTTCAGGTGCTTCTGCGGGTGCTGCCTGCTTCGTGGGTTCTCTGTGTTCCTGAGTGCCCCCTCTGTCTCCTCCTCCAAGGGGCGACCTCCTGGTCCTTCCTGGGCCCTGGTAGCACCCAAAAGCCTCAACTGCAACTCTTGCAGCTAGCAAGGCTTGTTTCCAGTCTTTCTGTGTGGAAACAACTCTGCCTCCTCTAGCACGTCGTGGGACATCTTCTGACCAGAGGAGAAGTTCCTGGCACCTTCCGTTGTTGCAGAATCTTCTGCTTCTTCCACCCGAAGGCAGCCCTTTTGCACCTTCATCCAGGGTGTAGTGGGCTCCTGCCCCCCCTGGACACTTGCGTGACTCTTGGACTTGGTCCCCTTCCTTTGCAGGTCCTCAGGTCCAGGAATCCATCTTCAGTGCTTTGCAGTCAGTTGTTGCCTTTGCAGAATCCCCTATCTCAACTTTACTGTCTTTCTGGGGTGGTAGGGTAACTTTACTCCTACTTTTCAGGGTCTTGGGGTGGGGTATCTTGGACACCCTTAGTGTTTTCTTACATTCCCAGCGACCCTCTACACACTACACTAGGTCTGGGGTCCATTCATGGTTCTCATTCCACTTTTGGAGTATATGGTTTGTGTTGCCCCTAGGCCTATTGTCTCCTATTGCATTCTATTGTGTTCTACAGTGTTTGCTCTGCTTTTCTAACTGTGTACTTACCTGATTTTGGTTTGTGTGTATATTTTGTGTATGTTACTTACCTCCTAAGGGAATATATCCTCTGAGATACTTTTGGCATATTGTCACTAAAATAAAGTATCTTTATTTTCTGATGGATACACCTACCTGTGGATTCCTCACCTAAAGAATTTCCCCCACACGCCAGCTTCAACGGAAATTTTTCTTCTAGCTCTGCATGTCGACGATGACGTCACAATTGGCCGACTCCACGCGACGCCGTATGACGTCATCCAGGCAATAAGAAGCCCTTGTCGACATGCAGACGTAAGTTCTCTTTTTTCTGTGCCTTCAAGTAACGTTTTTTCTTTGAGGCTAACAGGGAGCTACAGTTTAACTTCGGTGTTACTATGTCTCAGCCGAGAAAATCTGGTTTTAAACCTTGTAACCAGTATGGGGGTCGAATGTCAGTCACGGACCCCCATGAAAATTGTTTATGGTGCCTTAGATCCGACCATGAGGTTGAGTCATGCGGCTCATGCCAACGCATGAATCCTAAGGCCCTTAAGGAACGAGAGGCAACATTATTTCTTGCCCGTTCAAAGAAGAGGAAGGAGAGGCGTCATCGCAGAGAGTCTTCTTCCTGATCTTCAAAGACTCATCAACGCCATGGGGACTCTCAGCGTCATCACAAATCACGGCGCCGATCGAGCAGGGACCGATCCAGATCTCCGTCAGCTCGGCGCTGGCCGACGTGGGAGATTAGCCCGACTGTCACGCCTCCACCCCTGACGACTCCGGCTTCTCCGACGTCTCCTCTGTCGGTGTTTGAAGTCAAGCCTCATCAGGAGCCGACGGCTTTTCCGGAGCAGGAGATGCCTGGTCCATCATCGGCTTCTCCTCTGGTGCTGGTTCCTTAGACTTATCCGACTTTCCCAGCGCCGGGTACGGATCCCGCTGCATTTTTAAATGCAATGTTTAACATCTTTGCCACCACGGCGCCTGGTGGAGGGCATGCGGGTCCATCGGGCCTTTAACTTGGGTGCTCCAGCTCCGTACAAGCCGACACCCTTTATTCCCTTTCTTCCTTCTGGAGCTGCTTCAGCGCCGATGCCCTTGGCATCGCCCAGAAGGCCTGTGACGCCGACAACGTCTGCTGTCCCGGCGCCAATGGATTCCCCACGGATCCAGTCTACTGTGAAGTTGCCTGTGGCACCGGAGGGTCCGGTGTCGGATGGATCCGAGGAGCAGCGCCGACGAAGATCTTCGGCGTCGCCCGACGCCTTATCGACGCCGGGGGTCGAATCCATACTCCGATCCAGGAGATTGGCTTTACGGCTCCTGGAGGAAGAGGAGCATAGCAGACAGCATTTGGAGGAAGGTGAGATCATGGAGCCTTCGGGGGACCTACAAGGCTAAGACACAGCAAGTGGCCTGGACACTTCCCCTGAATGGGATCTGGCTGGAAATGGGAAGGGGAGTATACGGAGGAGGCTGCTTCATTTCATGCTGTTGTGAGGAAGGCTGCAGACTTTTTTGACCTTCCTCTTCCTGCTGCAGAGGTGAAAACAAACCGTCTGACCGAAGTGCTGCATCCAGCATCGGCGGTGCATCTCTTGCTTTCAATGAGGCTCTTTTGGACCCCATTAAGGACATCTGGAAGAAGCCAGTGACTTCGGCAGCCGTCAACAGGGTGGTAGCGAGACGCTATCATGTGGCCCCAGGTGATCCGGACTTTCTCACCAAGCATCCAACTCCGGAGAGTTTGGTTGTTCAGGCGTCGTGCTCCTCCTGTTCAGCTCCTGGTTCGTTCCCCGGGACCCCTGCGGAGAAGGAGTCTAAGAAAATGGACCAGGCAGCAAAAAAGGCCTTTTCTTCTTGAAGCATGGCCTCAGAGTCTACTAATGCGACTTGCATTTTGGGGCGTTATATTCATGCCCTTATGGAGGAGGCTAAGGGTCACCCTGGTTTGCCACAGGAGGTATTGCACCTATTGTCGGACCCACGTGATTCAATCTGGGCTGGACACCTCGGATTCAGGGGCAAGAGCTATAGGCACAGCCATAGCGACGAGGAGGCAAGCTTGGCTGCGTTCATCAGGTTTCTCCCTGGATGTACAGACTACTCTCCTGGACCTGCCATTTGACGGAGATAAACTTTTTGGGGCAAAAGCCGATTCTGCTCTTGAACGCTTTAAAGAGAGTAGAGCCACAGCGAGGTCGTTGGGACTTCAGGCAGCCACTTCCTCTACTTTTAGATCTTTTAGGAAATTTAGAGGTTTTGGTCGTGGCACCTCCTTTCGTGGCAGGCTCCATGCAGCAGGACAGCAACCTGCAGGAACGCTACCTTACAGATCCTTCGGGGGCAGGGGTAGAGTACGACCTAGAGGGGCCACCCAGCAGCACTCTGCCTCTTCCTCTTCCTCAGGAGGGGTGCAGCAGGGAAAGCAGCCTTAGACCTCCGCCACTCCCTGCTCACATGTCTCCGGTAGGGGGGAGACTAGCCCACTTTCTTCCCATGTGGGAGTCCATAACATCAGACTCCTGGGTCATCGGCATCGTGAAGAAGGGGTATGCTCTTACCTTTTGGGAATTTCCTCCTCCCTTCCCTCCCCGTCCCTCCTTCTGTTCGGACGACCATCTTCTGTTATTGCAACAGGAGGTGATGTCCCTTTTGTCGAAAGGCGCAGTGGAGTTGGTTCCAGAGCAGAAGAGGGCCAGGGCTACTATTCAAGGTACTTCCTGATCCCCAAAAACGATGGTCGGTTACGTCCAATCTTGGACCTGAGGATTTTGAATTGGTTCCTCAACAGGAAAAGTTCAAGATGCTGACCCTATCACAGGTTCTTTTGGCATTGAACGAAGGAGACTTGATGGTGTCTGTAGATGTGCAGGATGCGTACTTCCATATTCCGATCCTCAAGTCGCACAGGAAGTATCTCCGGTTTGTGGTACTTCCGTTTGGTCTTACTTCGGCACCCCGAGTCTTCACAAAGGTGATGGCGGTGGTTGCAGCAGAGCTCAGAAGAAGGGGGATAGTGGTATTTCCTTATCTGGACGATTGGTTGATCAAAGCCAAGTCTCCAGAGCTCTTGCGGCGTCACCTGCAGTCAACAACTCAGTTATCTCAGTCAATGTGCCCAAATCTCACCTGGAGCCCTCTCAACGCCTCCTGTTCATAGGGGCAGTACTGGACACAACATTGAATCGGGCCTTTCCTCCGCCCAAGCGGGTTCAGGACATTCAGGCATTGATTCCAATGTTTTGAAATGGAGCGGTAGTTTCAGTCCTCAAGGTCCTTCGTCTGCTCGGTCTGTTAGCTTCTTGCATTCTGCTGGTCACTCATGAACTCTGGCACATGAGGGCTCTTCAGTGGTGCGTCTGCAGGCAGTGGTTTCAACACAAAGGAGATCTCGAGGATTCGATCACGATCTCCAGAGACACTGCAGCAGATCTCCAATGGTGGGCTGCGGTCGGCAACCTGTCGCAAGGAAGGCCGTTCTCGCTGCCTCCGCCAGTGGCCACAGTTGTGACGGATGCTTCCACTCTAGGGTGGGGAGCTCATCTGGGGGACCTGGAGATCAAAGGCCTTTGGTCTCCAGTGGAACAGAGGTTTCACATCAATCTGTTGGAATTGCGGCGATACGTCTGGCTCTCAAGGCCTTCCTCCCTTCCCTTCCCGGTCAGTCAGTTCAGGTCCTGACGGACAACACTACCGCGATGTGGTATATAAACAAGCAGGGAGGAGTGGGGTTGTATCTTCTCTGCAGAGAAGCTCTTCGACTCTGGTCCTGGCTTCAGCACCACGAGATTTGCTTGGTAGCAAATCATTTGGCCGGAGTTCTGAACGTGCGTGCGGACTTTCTCAGTCGGCGCATCTCGATCGATCACGAGTGGCGTCTTCATCCAGATCAGGTTCTTTACGTCTTCTGGATGTGGGGATTCCTGCGGATAGATCTGTTTGCCACTCAGGAGAACACGCACTGCCCGTCGTTCTGCAGCCTCCAGTATCCGGTGCAAGGAGCTTTGGGGGAGCGTTTCAGATGTCCTGGAAGGGTCAGTTGCTCTACGTGTTTCCCCCCATACCCCTGATTCCTCGGGTTCTGAAGAAGATTCGCCAAGACCGGGCCCAAGTCATCTTAATAGCCCCGGATTGGCCAAGAAGGGTGTGGTATTCAGACCTTCTCCAACTCTCTCTGTGCCCTTGGCTCCGTCTCCCTTACAGGGCAGACCTCCTCTCGCAGTCGCAGGGGCAGATTCTACACCCCCACCTTCAGAGCCTGCACCTTCTTGCCTGGAGATTGAACGGGGCAATCTGAGTTCCTTTTCTCTCCCGCCGGAGGTGGTGGATGTTATTTTATCGGCCAGGCGACACTGCACCGAATCGATCTATGCAAGTAGGTGGGCCAGATTTGTCAGTTGGTGTGGAGAGAACCAAATTAATCAGTTGAAGGCTCACTTGTCTGACATGTTGTTATTTGCTCTTTCCTTGGCACAGAAGGGGTGTGCAGTTGCCACAGTTAAGGGCTATTTATGAGCACTGTCAGCTTTTTTGTGCCTCCCAGACCAGCCCTCTCTGTTTAAATCACCTCTGGTATTGAGGTACATTAAGGGTCTCATAGATAAGTTTCCGCCCACTCCGTTTGTTATGCCACAGTGGGATCTTAATTTAGTATTGACATTTCTAATGGGATCGCCATTTGAGCCAATGCACTCTTGTTCCTTACGTTTCTTAGTTTTAAAGACTGTGTTTCTAGTGGCCATAACATCGGCCAGAAGAGTGAGTGAGCTCCAGGCTCTTAGTGTAGAATCCCCATATCTTTCCTTTTTTAGAGACAAAGTGGTGTTAAGGACCAAGGCGGCTTTCCTTCCGAAGGTTGTTACACCCTTTCACTTGGGGCAGTCTATTACTTTCTCTTCCTTTTAACCTCCACCTCATCCATCCAAAGAGGAAGAGAGGCTTCACCGGTTGGATCCACGAAGAGCATTGAGCTCCTTTGTTGACAGGACGAGGGAGTTCAGGCAAGACGATCAGCTCTTCGTTGGATACGTGGGGAAGAGGAGAGGCAGAGCAGTCCACAAGAGAACGCTGTCCAGGTGGGTCATTCTCTGTATTAAACTTTGTTATTCCTTAGCAAAGAAAGAACCACCTGTGGGGCTTCGAGCTCATTCCACCAGGGCTAAGGCTGCTTCATCAGCATTGGCCAGGGGTGTTCCTGTGGTTGACATCTGCAAGGCGGCAACTTGGGCATCCCTCCATACTTTTGTCAACCATTTTTGTTAGGACTCTGAGGTCAGGAGGGATGGCCATTTTGCACGCTCAGTGCTGCAGGATTTCTTGGTTTGACCATTCAGACACCCACCTCCAGAGGTAGTACTGCTTTGGGATTCTATTCTTTAGGTGAGTAATCCACAGGTAGGTGTATCCATCAGAAGAACAAGTTACTTACCTTCGGTAACGCCTTTTCTGGTGGATACATTAAACACCTGTGGATTCCTCACGGTCCCACCCGCCTCCCCATTGCATGAGTGGTCTTACCACGAACTCCTTGGGTGAGCACCATTTCCTTCTATATTTGTATATAATGATGGCATGTATATATGTATTTCTTACTATATATGGTATTTTTCAAAGGAAACATGTTTGAACTTGGCTACGTATATATGTTTCCATATGAGGGTGTTATTGCCATTAGTTTAATTTTATCTTATTGCAATAAATGTTGCTACATAATTTTACTTGATGTGATTATATTTCTCTTCAAGGTCAATGTTCACCTGTTTGTCTCAAAGGCACGTAAAAAATGGTGATAACTGACGTCTGCACTTTGATGAGGGCTTCTTGATTGCCTGGATGACATCATACAGCATTGCGTGGGGTCGGGCAATTGTGACATCATCGTCGATGTGCAGAGCTAGAAGAAACATTTCCGTCGAAGCTGGCGAAAATTCTTTAGGTGAGGAATCCACAGGGAGTTAATGTATCCACCAGAAAAGGCGTTACCGAAGGTAAGTAACTTGTTCTTTAGTAACTCTGAGTATTGTGTTTCTTATGATATAGTGCTAAGTGAAATAAGTGGTATAGTAAGAGCTTTGCATGTCTCCTAGTTCAGCCTAAGCTGCTCTGCTATAGCTACCTCTATCAGCCTAAGCTGCTAGAACACTACTAATCTACTAATAAGAGATAACTGGACCTGGCACAAGGTGTAAGTACCACAAGGTACATACTATAAGCCAGGCCAGCCTCCTACAGTCATCAATTATTCATTTGATTTGCGGCTTTTTTTCAGAATAAGAGTTGAAGTAATGTTTGGAGGGATTGAGATTTAAGTGTGGTTTTCTTATTTAGTGGTCCCTTGACCAAAGTGGACCTTTTTGAGACCTTATGCTGCACACACCTCCCTACAGAGGTTCTGTTATGCTGACATTTCTCTAAACCTTTTAAAATATAAAAATAGTTACAAATCTAGATTCAGTGATTAGGCAAGAGAATTTGATTTGGGATTTTAAACATCAGGCATTTCTCCTGATTTTCTGCCTTGTCGCTATTGAGATATTGATATTCCATATGCTAATTTGATTGAATATTGTGCGACTATTCAACTCTCTGTATACCTATACCATGGTTTTGAGATTCATTTATGTAAGTTTGACTTTGAGTTTGTAACAAAGCCCTTTCAAGCTTTCAACTAGTCTACGAGATTGAATGTGTGACCATTTGTTTACATTGCCATTTATCTTAAAGAATTTGATGTGAGTCTCTCCACCCCTTGGAACAGAGAAGGAAAGATTCACCGTAGTCAATATTTGTAGATACAGTCCAAGGTGGATCACTACTAGGGGGGTGAGACCTAGCATCATAGGTATGGTGTTCTCCCTAACATTTTGCCTTCCGACCTGCTGTTTTTACTGACTTTGCTTTTGCTAGCCTTAGAACTCTACACACTTTACCACTGGTAACCAGTGCTAAAGTGCGTGTGCTCTCTCCTAAAGACATGTTAGATTGTTGTAGGAAAGTGCCCTTTTTGGCATGGTTACCTCCCACATTTTACCCAATACTGATGCTGAATTGACTGAGAGTGTGCAGGGATCCTGCTAACCAAGCCCCAGCACCAGTGCTCTTTCTCACAAAATGTACCATTGTTCCTACAATTGGTATACCCCTGGCACAAAGTTAAGTCTCTTGCAAAAGGTACCCATGGCACCAAGGGCCCCGTGACCAGGGAAGGTCCCAAAGGGCTGTAGCATGTATTATGCCACCCTGGGGGACCCCTCGGCAAGCCCATGCACACTGCCATTGCAGCTTGGTTGTGCTGGTGGGAGAAAAAGACAACGTCAGCATGGCAAACCTCTGCCTTTGGCATACTTAAGTCACCCGTCTAGCAGGTCTTACAGCCCTAAGGCAGGGTGCACTATACTACAGGTGAGGGCATAGTTGCATGAGCATTATGCCCCTACAGTGTCTAAGTCCATTCTTAGACATTATGGGGGTCATTCTGACCTCGGCGGTAAAAGGCGCCTACCGCCGGTCAGAAATCCTCCATAATCCCGCCGCGGTCGCGGAAACCCGCCACGGTCATTCTGACCCGCAGAAGGCAAACCTCCGAAAATCCGACCGCCACAACAGACCGCCAGACCAGCGGTCGGCGGAAAGGTGGAGGTGACCAAACCTCCACCGCCACGCCAACAGAAATACGCCCATCCCATTACGACCCACGAATCCACGCGGCGGTCATTCAAACGCGGTATTCCATTGGCGGGACACACCGGCGCGGTCAGAATACCCACCAACGAACAAAACTCACCCACATTGGACGATTTGAATCCCACACACCTGATACACATACACACACCACTCCCACACACACAATACAATATAAAACACCCACCCACATCACCCACAAACCCCTACGCTTACAAAATCGTAAAGAAGGCAAGAGAGAGACACCAGCATCCAAAACATAACAGCCACAGCCACTCAACACCATCACCCACACACTATCCACACACAAAACAACACACACCACCACACTCAACTCACTTAAATACACATACTCCACCCCACACATCATACACACCACCCCATGGCACCCCAAAGACAACCCCGCTTCACAGACGAAGAACTCAGGGTTATGGTGGAGGAAATCGTTCGTGTAGAGCCCCAGCTGTTCGGCACACAGGTCCAATACACCAGCATTGCCCGGAGGACGGAGCTATGGCAGAGGATTGTCGACAGGGTGAACGCAGTGGGACAGCACCCCAGAAATCGGGAAGACATCAGGAAGCGATGGAACGACCTACGGGGGAAGGTGCGTTCCATGGTATCCAGGCACAACATCGCCGTGCAGAAGACTGGCGGAGGACCCCCACCTCAACCCCCACAATTCACATCATGGGAGGAGGAAGTCTTGAACATCCTGCATCCTGACGGCCTCGCAGGAGTCGGCGGAGGAATGGATACTGGTAAGTTGAAGCTTCAATACTGCTTCCCCCCCACCTGCATGCCAAATCAGACCCCAACCCTCACCCCCATCCTCGAACCCCACCCTCACCCCCACCCCCATCCTCACCCCCACCCTCACCCCCACCACCATCCTCACCCCCACCACCATCCTCACCCCCACCCCCAGCACACCTATTCCCCGCCAATGTCTCACCATCACAACCCACACATCCCAAAACCTAGGCCTGCATGCGTCCACTAAGCATGGACACCCATCACCAAAGCATGCCCAATGCATATACACATCCCCCCCACAAGCCACCCTCACCAAAGCCCCCACACACGAATGCCAGCACTTGGGGACACGGGAACCCACAGATACACCCATATGCCACACATTGAAACTATAACCATACCTCTATACCCCTGCAGGACCCGACCGTCAACACACCGCGGCGGAGGGGCCAGAATTATCCACACCCCCCACCCAAGAGGCCGTCAGCGATGACAGCAGCTCTGTCGATCTGGACACCGATGACCAGCCCGGACCATCGGGGACCTCTGGACAGTCGGTTCCCCTCACACAGGCACAGGCCACTATAGACCCTAACCCCTCTGGGAACACCAGCACAGCTCCCACCCAGCGGGCCCATGCCTCTGTCTCCAGGGCGCGTCAATCTGCGGTGTGTCTACCACTACAGGGCACCCAGGATAACCCACCACCCCAACAACAACAGGGACCTGGGGGCAGTGGTAGTGGGCACACCGGCCAGGGGGCAGAGGCCCAGGGAAACAGGGCAACTCGGCGGGCACCTGTGCGACAGGGGGGGGAGGAGAGGCCCAGGGAACCCACTCTCCACGAGGTCCTCACCACCATCATGGGAGCATACAACCGCTCCCAGGAGACGATGGCGACGGTACTGGCCCGGTTCCAGGAGATCCAGGTGCTGCAGGAGGAACACTATCGGGGGTACAGGGAGGACATCCGAGCCATCAACACCACCCTGGTTACCATGGTAGGGCTGCTGCAGGACCTCGTAAACAGCAGGGCGGACACTGAACAACACCCAAGGGCCCCTGCCACTAGCCGGGACCAAGAACAGCCATCCACCTCCGCCGGCGCTAGTGGACAGGAGGCCCCCGCACAGCAGCAGCCCACCAGACCCCCACCTCCTGCAGGAGAAGAACCACCCCGCAAGAGGGCCCTGAGATCTCGCAAGACAGAGTAGGATGTCAAGACCCCCGCCAGCAATGGATACCACCTGATGTCATCCCACTGTCCCACATTGTCACCCTGTCCATCCTCGAACTGCCCATGCTCCATCTCTCCACAGGCCTCTGGACAATGCACCTGTGTGACTGTTACTCTGGACTCTGCCATGGACATTCCTTCACCATAGCCCCCACCCACTTGAAACCACCCATCCCATTTTGAGCACTTCAATAAACACCTATTTTGCACCAAAATATCAGGAGTCTGGCTGTGATTTCAATAGATTGTAATTGACATGACAGTGCAAATATGTCCTTGTACATGGTGAAGTCAACAAACAGCTGCCACAAAGCTGTAGTCCATGGGGAAACGAAGCACAGGACTCGTAGTGGGGACCCCAGATCTGAAATAGGGAGGGAAAAGCCAAAACTCAGTCATCATACACTGGGGCAAATAGACAGGCAGCAGAGATGCTGCAGAGTAGTTAACTTTTACTAAATGATCTTTGAAATGTTACCTGTGTCCTATTGGAAGTACTGTTCAATGATTCTGTCCCTGTTGTCTGTTTCAGCCCCGTCGTCTTCCTCCTCGTCACTCTCCTCAGGTTCCACCGCTGCCACAACACCACCGTCTCGACCATCCTCCTGCAGGAAAGGCACCTGGCGGCGCAAAGCCAGGTTGTGAAGCATGCAGCAGGCCACGATGATGTGACACACCTTCTTAGGTGAGTACATTAGGGATCCCCCGGTCATATGCAGGCAGCGAAACCTGGCCTTTAGGAGGCCAAAGGTGCGTTCGATCACCCTCCTAGTACGCCCATGGGCCTCATTGTACCGTTCCTCTGCCCTGGTCCGGGGATTCCTTACTGGGGTCAGTAGCCACGACAGGTTGGGGTACCCAGAGTCCCCCACTAGCCATACACGGTGTCTCTGTAGCTGTTCCATCACGTAAGGGATGCTGCTATTCCGCATGATGTAGGCGTCATGCACTGACCCTGGGAATTTGGCATTTACATGCGAGATGTACTGGTCAGCCAAACACACCACCTGGATGTTCATTGAATGGTAACTTTTTCTGTTCCTGTACACCTGCTCCCTGTCTCTTGGGGGAACCAAAGCCACATGGGTCCCATCAATGGCACCAATTACGTTGGGAATATGTCCAAGGGCGTAGAAATCACCCTTCACTGTAGCCAGTTCGCCCACCTCAGGGAAAATGATGTAGTTCCTCACGGATTTCATCAGGGCAGACAACACTCTGGATAACACCTTTGAAAACATGGGCTGAGACATCCCAGAAGCAATTCCCACTGTTGTCTGAAATGACCCACTTGCCAAGAAATGGAGTACTGACATGACCTGCACCAGAGGGGGAATCCCTGTGGGTTGGCGGATGGGGGACATCAGGTCGGGCTCCAGCCGGGCACACAGTTCATGGATAGTGGCACGGTTAAGACGGTAGGTCAGGATAATGTGGCGTTCTTCCATTGTCGACAGGTCCACCAGCGGTCGGTACACGGGAGGATTCATCCGTCTCCTCGCCCAACCCAGCGGACGGTGCCTAGGAAGGACAACATGGAGCACACAGTCAGGCAACCCACAGGTACGTACTCACAGCTAGCACAGTATACGATTCTCTATGCAGTGAATGGCGTGTATGAGTGGCTATGCAAGGCCTAGGCCTGTGTGACGCAGTTGAAATTGAGCCATGTGGGCCCTGGAAATGGCGGCTGCCTGACCTGTGAAGTGTGACAATGGGATGTGAGGTCAATGCGCTGGCGTGGCACACCGCGGCGGGCGGCGGGCCAAGACCGCGGCGCGAAGCCGCATTGGTTAACATTGAAGCCTATGGGTTTCAGGAGCCAATGGCGAAGGGCGCCGGCGGTGGCGGGACGCACCGCCGCGGTACGCACCGCCGCGGACGTGACCGCCATTTTCTATCTACTTATCCACTTGCGACTTGAACTTTCACAGGAGAGGACCTATACTGCAAGTGTTGCTGTGACCTCGGTCTGGAAGGGACAATGGCTGCTGCGACTGGGGAAAGGGCCCCTGCCTTCACTGGAGAGGAGTTGGAGAAACTTGTGGATGGGGTCCTCCCCCAGTATGCGCAACTCTACGGTCCTCCAGACCAACAAGTGAGTTTAATTCTATCTGGATTTGGGGCCACTGGCTGGCTTGGGGGCCTGGCGGGGATGGGGTGCATGTTGGGGCTGGCGGGGGGCCTGGCGGGGATGGGGTGCATGTTGGGGCTGGAGGGGGGCCTGGCGGGGATGGGGGGCATGTTGGGGCTGGCGGGGGGCCTGGCGGGGATGGGGTGCATGTTGGGGCTGGCGGGGGGCCTGGCGGGGGCCTGGCGGGGATGGGGGGCATGTTGGGCATGGCGGGGGGCCTGGCGGGGGGCCTGGCGGGGATGGGGTGCATGTTGGGCATGGCGGGGGGCCTGGCGGGGGCCTGGCGGGGATGGGGGGCATGTTGGGGCTGGCGGGGGGCCTGGCGGGGATGGGGTGCATGTTGGGGCTGGCGGGGGGCCTGGCGGGGGCCTGGCGGGGATGGGGGGCATGTTGGGCATGGCGGGGGGCCTGGCGGGGGGCCTGGCGGGGATGGGGTGCATGTTGGGCATGGCGGGGGGCCTGGCGGGGGCCTGGCGGGGATGGGGGGCATGTTGGGCATGGCGGGGGGCCTGGCGGGGGGCCTGGCGGGGATGGGGTGCATGTTGGGCATGGCGGGGGGCCTGGCGGGGATGGGGGGCATGTTGGGCATGGCGGGGGGCCTGGCGGGGGGCCTGGCGGGGATGGGGTGCATGTTGGGCATGGCGGGGGGCCTGGCGGGGGGCCTGGCGGGGATGGGGTGCATGTTGGGCATGGCGGGGGGCCTGGCGGGGGCCTGGCGGGGATGGGGGGCATGTTGGGGCTGGCGGGGGGCCTGGCGGGGATGGGGGGCATGTTGGGCATGGCGGGGGGCCTGGCGGGGGGCCTGGCGGGGATGGGGGGCGTTGGGCCACTGGAAAGGAAAATGCTGAGTAACTTGAACGTGGTATTTCTCCCTCCCTGTACGTGTCACATAGGTCCGCGCCCATGAGAAGATTGGGATTTGGCGTGCCATCGCCAAGGAAGTCCGGGGCCTGGGGGTCCACCATCGACGGGGCACCCACTGCCGCAAGAGGTGGGAGGACATCCGCCGCGGGACCAAGAAGACCGCCGAGTCTCTGCTGGGGATGGCCTCCCAACGTAGGCGGGGTGCCTGCCGTCAACTGAGCCCCCTGATGTTCCGGATCCTGGCGGTGGCCTACCCTGATTTGGATGGGCGCGTGAGGGCAGCACAGCAGACACAAGGGGGTGAGTAGAAGCATCATCTACTCTGTTGTCGTGCAGTGGAGGTGTCTGGGTGGGGGAGGAGGGCTGTGGGTCCCCCTAGGCCAGGGCGATATCTGTAGGCTGGGCACCCCCGTAAGCCCCTGTGTCCCCAGCCACCACCCTCAGTAGTGTGTCAGTACAGCCATCCCTGGGCCGTGTCATCCATGGGTGCAGTTGACAACTCTAGGCGTGTAGGGCATGTTCCACGGAATGCGTAGCGGACCCCAAGTGCGCAACTTAGTGCAGGGGGCATCTGTGTCTGTCATGTCCGCTAACTGTACCGGAGATCCATGTACTCAATATCCCTTTATTTCTCTCTCCCCCCCCCTTTTTGTTTGTCTTTCTGTGCTTGTGTGCATCAGCATCATCAGGCGGAGGAGAAGTGGCATCGGGGCAGGAGGGAGCTGCATCTCACATGGCCCAGGAGGGCCATGCCACAGAGTCAGACTGGACCAGTGAGACGGAGGGCGAGGGGAGCTCCACGACGGGGACGACTGGAGCCTGCAGCGACACGGACACGTCCTCGGAAGGGGGCTCCCTTGCGGGGGTGGCACCATCCGTGCCCCCCGCCATTACAGGTACAGCCGCCACCCAGCGCACCATCTCCGCCCTCCCAGCAGCCCCTCCGCGTTCGCCCCGTGCCCGCTCTGCCAGGAAGCCGGGCATCTCCTTCGCCCCAGGCACCTCAGGCCCTGCCCCTGTTACCCCCGCTGCCCTCAGTGAGGAGGTCATTGACCTCCTCCGAACGCTCATTGTTGGGCAGACTACCCTTTTGAATGCCATCCAGGGGGTGGAGAGGGAGGTTCATCGCAGCAATGCGTACCTGGAGGGCATTCATTCGGGTCAGGCTGCCCATCAGCGATCGTTCCAGGCTCTGGCCTCAGCACTGACGGCAGCCATTGTCCCTGTCTCCTGCCTGCCTCTACTAACTCCCTCCTCCCAGTCTCCTGTTCCTCTGCCTGTCCCACCCACACCATCAGACCAGCCTGCACACACCTCAACACCCAAGAGAAGCTCATCCAAACATAAGCACCACAGATCACCCAGACATTCACACACGCAACATTCCGATGCAGACATGCCAACAGTCACTACCACCTCTGTGACCCCCACCTCCTCGTCTCCCTCCTCCCTCCCTGTGACGTCTACACTCACACCTCCATTCAACTCACCATCAGCCAGTGTTTCCATCACCAGCACACCCTCCACTCCAGTCCGCACACGTGCAGTCACCACCCCCACTGCCATTTACACGTCCCCTGTGTCCTCTCCCACTGTGTCTGTCACCCCCTCTTCCACACCACACAAACGCAGCCACCCACCCACCCAACAGCCATCCACCTCACGACAGCCTATCCCTCCTGCACCTGCACCCAAAGACAGCAAACGTGACTCACCTACAACCACATCCTCTCCCTCCACTCCCATTCCCACTGTACCTACCACTCTCCATTGTCCCAAGAAGCTCTTCCTCGCCACTACTAACTTCTTTCCTGACCCTGAGCCCCCCCCTCCTTCTCGTCGGGGTAAGAAGAGCACCTCAGCCACCACCAGCCCTGCAGCCCCCTTGACAAGGGTGCAGGGGTATTGGAGCCCGCCAGCCCGCATGTCTGGATCTTCACCCAGCAGCAAGGGGACAGCCAGCCCACCCCCTGGGAAGAGGAGCAGAAGGCGGAAGGGGCGCCGCAGGAGCCCGCCTTCTACATCCCCCCCGGACACCACCCAGAGACAGTCACCAGCCACAGCTCCAAAGGGAGGCAAGGGCCACAGGCCGACGACTAAGGAGGGCAAGGGCAGCAAGTTGGAGAGGTCAGGCAGCAGGCCTGCTGCCCAGGAGGAGCCCACAACCCCCATAGCCGCTGCCCCGGGAGAGCCCACCACCACCATAGCCGCTGCCCAGGGAGGACCCAGCCCAGCTGGCCAGGAGGGCCCCACCACCCACAGCCCAGGTGGGCAGTGAAGGAGCACCATCCCCGCTGCCCAGGAGGGCACCACCATGCAATTAGCAGTTGGCCATAGACCGTCCGCCGTCTCAAGAACCGCTGAACTGGGCCCCGCCGTCTCAAGAACCGCTGAACTGGGCCCCGCCGTCTCAAGAACCGCTGAACTGGGCCCCGCCGTCTCAAGAACCGCTGAACTGGGCCCCGCCGTCTCAAGAACCGCTGAACTGGGCCCCGCCGTCTCAAGAACCGCTGAACTGGGCCCCGCCGTCTCAAGAACCGCTGAACTGGGCCCCGCCGTCTCAAGAACCGCTGAACTGGGCCCTTCAAGGCAAGAACCGCTGAACTGGGCCCCGCCGTCTCAAGAACCGCTGGACTGGGCCCTTCAAGGCAAGAACCGCTGAACTGGGCCCCGCCGTCTCAAGAACCGCTGGACTGGGCCCTTCAAGGCAAGAACCGCTGAACTGGGCCCCGCCGTCTCAAGAACCGCTGAACTGGGCCCCGCCGTCTCAAGAACCGCTGAACTGGGCCCCGCCGTCTCAAGAACCGCTGAACTGGGCCCCGCCGTCTCAAGAACCGCTGGACTGGGCCCCGCCGTCTCAAGAACCGCTGAACTGGGCCCCGCCGTCTCAAGAACCGCTGAACTGGGCCCCGCCGTCTCAAGAACCGCTGAACTGGGCCCCGCCGTCTCAAGAACCGCTGAACTGGGCCCCGCCGTCTCAAGAACCGCTGAACTGGGCCCTTCAAGGCAAGAACCGCTGAACTGGGCCCCGCCGTTTCAAGAACCGCTGGACTGGGCCCTTCAAGGCAAGAACCGCTGAACTGGGCCCCGCCGTCTCAAGAACCGCTGGACTGGGCCCTTCAAGGCAAGAACCGCTGAACTGGGCCCCGCCGTCTCAAGAACCGCTGAACTGGGCCCCGCCGTCTCAAGAACCGCTGAACTGGGCCCTTCAAGGCAAGAACCGCTGAACTGGGCCCCGCCGTCTCAAGAACCGCTGGACTGGGCCCTTCAAGGCAAGAACCGCTGAACTGGGCCCCGCCGTCTCAAGAACCGCTGGACTGGGCCCTTCAAGGCAAGAACCGCTGAACTGGGCCCCGCCGTCTCAAGAACCGCTGAACTGGGCCCCGCCGTCTCAAGAACCGCTGAACTGGGCCCTTCAAGGCAAGAACCGCTGAACTGGGCCCCGCCGTCTCAAGAACCGCTGAACTGGGCCCCGCCGTCTCAAGAACCGCTGAACTGGGCCCCGCCGTCTCAAGAACCGCTGAACTGGGCCCCGCCGTCTCAAGAACCGCTGAACTGGGCCCTTCAAGGCAAGAACCGCTGAACTGGGCCCCGCCGTCTCAAGAACCGCTGGACTGGGCCCTTCAAGGCAAGAACCGCTGAACTGGGCCCCGCCGTCTCAAGAACCGCTGGACTGGGCCCTTCAAGGCAAGAACCGCTGAACTGGGCCCCGCCGTCTCAAGAACCGCTGAACTGGGCCCCGCCGTCTCAAGAAGCGCTGAACTGGGCCCCGCCGTCTCAAGAACCGCTGACCTGGGCCCTTCAAGGCAAGAACCGCTGAACTGGGCCCCGCCGTCTCAAGAACCGCTGAACTGGGCCCCGCCGTCTCAAGAACCGCTGAACTGGGCCCCGCCGTCTCAAGAACCGCTGAACTGGGCCCTTCAAGGCAAGAACCGCTGAACTGGGCCCCGCCGTCTCAAGAACCGCTGGACTGGGCCCTTCAAGGCAAGAACCGCTGAACTGGGCCCCGCCGTCTCAAGAACCGCTGAACTGGGCCCCGCCGTCTCAAGAACCGCTGGACTGGGCCCTTCAAGGCAAGAACCGCTGGGCCTTTGGCAGACGTGGCAGGGCAGGATCTATCTCGCGCAGGGCTGCAGGATGTCCTCTGGCCAACTTGCCTCCTCCAGTGGCAGTGGGGTCTGTTATGGACTGTTTGGACTGTGGCTTTGCTCTCCCCAGGATGGCCCAGTGGGCAGGCCACCCACTGTATGGACTGTATGGACTGTGGCTTTGCTCTCCCCAGGATGGCCCAGTGGGCAGGCCACCCACTGTATGGACTGTATGGACTGTGGCTTTGCTCTCCCCAGGATGGCCCAGTGGGCAGGCCACCCACTGTATGGACTGTTTGGACTGTGGCTTTGCTCTCCCCAGGATGGCCCAGTGGGCAGGCCACCCACTGTATGGACTGTATGGACTGTGGCTTTGCTCTCCCCAGGATGGCCCAGTGGGCAGGCCACCCACTGTATGGACTGTATGGACTGTGGCTTTGCTCTCCCCAGGATGGCCCAGTGGGCAGGCCACCCACTGTATGGACTGTATGGACTGTGGCTTTGCTCTCCCCAGGATGGCCCAGTGGGCAGGCCACCCACTGTATGGACTGTATGGACTGTGGCTTTGCTCTCCCCAGGATGGCCCAGTGGGCAGGCCACCCACTGTATGGACTGTATGGACTGTGGCTTTGCTCTCCCCAGGATGGCCCAGTGGTCATGGAGTCCCCTCGTGGATCTGGCGTCGTGTACTCAAGTGGCTGAGGTGCCCCCCCTTCCCTTCCCCCTGAGGTGCCTGTCCTATTTTCTTTCTGATGCCCCTGCAGTGTTCTCTCCGTGGAGTTCTTGTCGTGGGACTGGGCCTTGCCCCTTTGCACAGGACCCCTGTGATCCACGGACAGTGGTTGGACTACATTTAGTAGCTGTATATATTTTGTACATAGTTTATTTCAATATATCTGGCCGTTTATGATCTCTTCTTTTGGTCTTTGCATTATTTCGGAGGGGGGTGGTTTGTGGGTTGTGACAGTGATCTGTGGGAATGCATTGATGTGTGTGTTGTAGTGGGTGTGGGTGGGTGGGTGTGTGCCGGTAATCTTTTCCCTCCCCTGTGTCGTAGGTGCAGTACTCACCGATGTCTTCCGCGCCGCCGGGCGTGCTCCTGGTATATGAGGAGGAATAGGAGTGCGGGGATGACCTGCAACTCTGGCTCCATACTGCCGGAATCTCCCGTGGAGTGCGTAGAGGTGAGCGTTTTCCCGTTCGTAGTCTGTTTCCGCCGTGTTCTTATCGGCGGTGCTCCCGCCCCGGAAAAGGTGGCAGATTGGTGGGTCGTAATAGGGTGGGCGGTACTTTGTCTGCCGCCGGGCTGTTGGCGGGAACCGCCGCGCTGCTTGTTTGTACCGCTGTGGCGGTCGGAGTGTTAAGTTGGCGGGCTGTGTTGGCGGTTCCCGCCAGGGTCAGAATGCCATTTTTAATACCGCCGGTCTGTTCGCGGTCCGACCGCCGCCTCTCCGCCGACCGCCAGGGTCAGAATGAGGGCCTATATGTGCAGTGTGGCCATACTGAGTATATGGGCTGGGAGTTTGTCATTACGAACTCCACAGCTCCATAATGGCTTCACTGAAGTCGGGGAAGTTTGGTATCAAGCTTCTTAGCACAATAAACCTGCACTGATGCCAGTGTTGGATTTATTGAAAAATGCATCCAGAGGGCATATTAAAGATGCCCCTTGTATTTTAACCAAACTTCCAGTGCAGGACTGATCGGTATATGCCAGACTGCTACTTTCAGAGAGATTTGCGACTACATGGGGTGAGAGCCTTTGTGCGCTCTGTGGCCAGAAACGAAGCTGGCACTGGGTGGAGATGCTTCACACCTCCCTGTGCAGGAACTGTAACACCTGGCGGTGAGCCTTAAAGGCTCAGGCTTCTTGTTAGAGTGCCTCTGGACACTACAGCTAGTGGAGATGCCCAGCCCCCAAACAAAGCCCCACTTTTGGCAGCAAGTCCAATGGGAAAATTAGGAAAAACAAGGAGGAGTGACCACTTCAGCTGGGACCACCCATAAGGTGTCTAGAGCTGAAGTGACCCCCTCCTTACAGAATTCTCCATCTGTGTTTGGAGGACAGGGACCAATGGGGTTAGGTCTGTTAGGTCTGTGTCTTCCTCCCCAAAAGGAGTGGATACCCGAAGGGTGTAGTCACCCTCAGGGACAGTAGGCATTGGCTACTGCCATCTTACCCCTATACCTCCCCTAAATCAGGATTTAAGGGCTCCCCTGAACCTAACTCGTCAGATTCCTGGTGACCTCTAGAAGAAGGCAGGAAGAAAAGAAGGACTGCTAAGCCGACCACCAGCAGTGAAGACTGAGGACACCAACTGACTTGGCCCCTGCCCTACAGGCCTGTCACCAGCTTCCGAACCCCTGCAACCAAAAGGCGATGTATCCTGCAGGACCAGCGACCTGGGAAAAGCCTCAGAGGACTTTCTGCACCCCAGAGGACTAAGATCTCCTGTGGACAGTGACCCTATTCAGAAAGAAACACCTGCAAAGGACTCCAGAACTGCCGCGGATCTGCGAGTCCTGCCCAGTCTGCACCCAACGTCCACAGCCCATTTCCAGGTGGCCCAACCGACTAGAGCTGCTCCCCAAGCAATTCTGACTTAGTCTCCACCCTGGGTTGACCCCTCCTGTGCAACACGAGGACACCTGCAGCCTACATCCGGAGGAGCCCCCTGACCGCAACAGAACTGGATGAAGATTCCCAATGCCAATAGGTACCTCTGCACCCGCAGCCCCCTGGCCTTGGGTAATCCGAACTTCTATGCAACAATGTCCAGCAGGCACCCCTCCTCCTTGTTGAGCCTTTGGTTTCCCGGACCCGACCCCGACCCCCTGGGCTTCACCTGCAGCGTCTTTGTGACCCCGGGGTCCCACTATAGGAAAGCATTGGGAGCTCAACTCTGTGGTTGCACCTTGCACCCAGTTGCCCCTGTGCTGATGAGGGTGTGTGTTTGGTGCTGACCTGTGGCCCTCCTGTGCTCCTCTAAACCCCCCAGTTCTGCCCTCCAAAGACACAGTTACTTACCTGCAAGGAGGCCTGATTCTGAGTGCCCCCCCAGGTTCCATAGTAGCCCATGTTAAATCAATCTCAACGTTGACCTCTGCACCTGGCTAGCCCCGTATTGCTGGTGGTGGGTGTTTAGGGTTAACTTGAACCCCAACCTGTGGACATCTTAACCCCCAGAGACTGGAACTGTAAGTCTTGTACGTACCTCAAAACTGTGCTAACTTTTCTTCCCCCCTAGAACTGTCATTGAAAATTGCAGTGTTGACTTTTGAAACAAATTATTGCTATTTATTTAAAAAACGTATAACTTGCCAATTTGAAACAAAGTGGTATTGATATATATATATGTTGGATACTTACTTGCAAATGTACTTACCTGCAACTTGTATCTTGTGGTTCTAGAAATAAAGTAACAAAATATATTTTTGCTACATAAAAACAATTGGCCTGGAGTTAGTCATTGAGTGTGTGCTTCATTTGTTGCCTGTGTGTGTACAACAAAGGGTTTGCACTACCCTCCAAGAAGCCAAATGCTCAACCACACTACCACAAAAGAGAGCATTAGTATTATCTACTTGAAACTCTGTTAAGCCTCTGAGGAACCCCTGGACTCTGTGCACACTGTATCTCATTTTTATATGGTATATACAGAGCCAGCTTCCTACAAATGGCTTATACCCAGCTGGCATATTTAATTTACTTGTGAGTCCATGGTATAGTGGCACTACCTGTGCCCAGGGCCTATAAATAAAATGCTACTAGTGGGCCTGCAGCACTGATTGTGCCACCCACTCAGGTTGCACTTTAAACATGTCTCAGTCTTGCCGTTGCTGCCTGTGTGTGCAGTTTTAAACTGCCATTTTGACCTGGCAAAGTAAATCTTTTGCCAGGCCTAAACCTTCCTTTGTAATACACATGTCACCCTTAGGGTAGGCACTGAATAGCCCATAGAACAGGGTACAATTTATCTAAAAAGTAGGACATTTACTTTTAGGTTTTACTTGTCCTAGTAGAGAAAAACTCTTAAATACATTTCTCTCGACTGCAAGGCATACCTCACACATAGGATTACATTGGGCTTATCTTATTACCTTTTATAAGTGTAATTTCCAAATGGGAAGAGATAATTAGTTCATGTTTGGTGACTGGAATTGTAATGAAAAATCCTAACCTATGGTGACGTCAGATTTTAAGTTACAATTTTGAAAATTCCACCTTTACAAAGTTGGCAGTTTCTCGTGTTAGCCATTTGATGCCTGCAGCCTTTTTCTGGGTCACATGACTCGGTATAATTAACAGTTGGGCATCCTGTATTACTCCTAGACTACCACACACAATGGGGAGCTTAGGTGTACCTGGATGGGCTAGTGAGATGGGAGGGAGAAGCTGAATCTAGCCCCACTTACACTTGAAAAGGCTTTGTCCTGTCTCCACACATAGGGCTGCATACCCGCAGAAGTTTGTCTGAAGCCAGGGCCAGGAAGGCAGGGAAACTGTCCACTTCAAAGACATGCCACTAGAAGCTTCTCCTCACTTCAGAGGCACAACTGGATGTAAATATTGGACCTTAGACACCACCACTTCAGCACACTTCTGGACCTGTGGATACTCTGCAAAGAAGAAGGATTGCTGTGCTGCTGAAAAGACTGCTATGAAGGCCTGCTGACCTGCTTCTCTCTTGCCTGAGTGAGAATGATTGGACCTGCATCTTATGAACCCAGAATCCAGAGTGATTCCAAGCGCTAGTTGTCTGGCCTCCTGATCTGAGGCCTCAGGGACATAACAGGCGGCTTCCAGCAACCTTGCACCTGCCCCTGAACTCTGTCATGTATGGGTCTACCTTGCCAAGTAGTACCACCCCAGTCCTGGACCACTGGAAGCGGACCTAAGGTGCTTTGCCAATGTGTGTGGATCCAGCAGAACTGATGCATCTTCTCTACTGCATAGTGCAAGCCCAGGCAAAACCAACGCATCTCCACTGCGGCATGGATTGGACCCGTCACACAGACCCGCATCGCAGCCCATCGGAACTGCCGATGTGCAACACATCTTCACTGTAAGACCCTAGCATCTCACACTGACTGCATTGTTGATGATGACACCGGGCTCTGCATCGTAGTCTCGCAGCTCCTCGGAACCAATGCATTGCCCCAACAGCACGCTGCCTCTTCGATACCAGACTTCACATCACAAGCCCCATTGATGGAATCCTTGATGATGATGACACAGGCCTTCACATTGAAGCCTCACTGCACCTTAGAACTGACACATTACTTTGGCTACTTAACGCAGATCCTCACAACACTGTTCAAACCAGGATTTAAGGTACTCGATTCAGTGGACCTGCCTGGGTCCCGGTAGCTGGTCTGTGCTCCATCGTGGGTGGCCTGAACTTGTGTCTTTGTCCTGGCCCGATGCAACCATATGTTTACCATTGGTACTTTGTGCTTTTTGGTGCTATTTTCACTAAAATCTTTTAAATTGCATATCTTCGGTTCCACCAATTAGATTTTTTTCATTTTGGTCTTGTTTTATTTATTAGAAAAAGTACTATTTTTTTCTAACTTGGAGTGGGATCCTTTTTGTGTGGTGTTTTTCACTTTATTACGGTTTGACATGTTGCAAAAATACTTTACACATTATTTCTGAGTTAAGCCTGACTGCTCTGTTCTGAGCTACCAGAAGGTTGAACGCATGTTAATTTAGGGTTGACTTGTGCCTCATCCTAACACGGATTGCGGTTTCTGCTTGACCAGGGCTTCCACCCCAGTCAACCAACAACCAAATTTCTTACTTACTGTATAACATTTCTGATAGAGACTTCTAACCGTAGACTCCTCAGCTTAGAATATTCTCCATGCATCAGATTGGATCCAGACAAATCAATCACACAGTGGGCACGTTAACCACAGCAGACCATGGGCCTGATTTGTATTTTGGCAGACGGGTTACTCCATCACAACAGTGACGAATAACCTGTCCGCCAAAATATAAATTCCATTTTATCCTGTGGGATTTATATGTCTGTTGTGACAGAGTAACTAATCCGCCAAAATATAAATCAGGCCCCCTATCATGTACATGAAGGTAACAGTTGTCATGGGCAGGAACTTCCCAGTGTACTAAATAACCAGTCCTGGGACCCAAAAATTACAATCTTCCTTCTCCTACTCCCATTTTTATCTCTACCTATTTAATAGCCTTGGTAAGTGTGCCCACTTCCCCACACCTTATCCCATTTCTTGGGACAACCCCTGCTGTGGTAGACAACCTGCTCTGCTTATTGGCACCTGTCCATATCAGTTTGCCAATCTTCAATATGGGGGGCATCCCTACCCCATTTTCCCCCAGGGCACACACTATGTTGCGTTTAGCCACCCCTGCAGTCACAACCAGCCAAATCCTTTGGTATCTAGGCCATGTCTCCTTGTCTGTAATGTGTGGTAGGTGCCATTTGGCAACTGGGGGAACCTCCATCCCAGTGTCTTGGGCCATTATCTGCACCACTTCCGTCCAGTAACATTGGTTTAGTGGGCTTTGCATATAATGTGAAAAAGGTGCCCTCTTTTCAGCAGTCCCTCAGACACAGGGCAGAATCACTCCTCCGTATAAGGCCTCTGGGCACTTTACCACTGCTGACAAGTGCTAAAGTGCAAGTGCTAGTACCCTCTATCTAAATTAGATTGGTAATTGGTATATCCATGATTGGCATATTTGATTTACTAGTAAGTCCCTAGTAACGTGCACTAGAGGTGCCTTGGGGCTGTAAATCAAATGCTACTGGTGGGCCTGCAGCACTGATTGTGCCACCCACATGAGTAATCCTGTAAACATGTCTCAGACCTGCCACTGCAGTGTCTGTGTGGGCAGTTTGGAACTGTCAGTTCAACCTGGCACGTGCACCTATTAGCGAGGCCCAAACCTTCCCTTTTGCTTCATGTAAGCATGCCCTAAAGTAGGCCCAAGGTAGCCCTATGGACAGGGTGCAGAGTATTTAAAAGATAGGACATGCACTGGTGTGTTTTACATATCCTTATAGTGAAATACTGCTAAATTCAGTTTTCTCTATTGTAAGGTCTATCTCTCCCACAGTTTAATATGAGGATTGCCTTGAAATGTTTTAATTGTAATTTCCCTTGGGAGCAGATAGAGATCTGAAGTTTGGGGTCTCTGAACTCACCATTTAAAAATGCATCTTATGGTAAAGATGGATTTTAGATTGTAGGTTTGAAAATGCCACTTTTAGAAAGTGGAATTTTTCTAGCTTAACCATTCTGTGCCTCTGCCTGGCTGCCAAATACATACCTAGGTTATACTGACAGTTGAGCTGTTTGTGCATTCACTCTAGACCAGAGGTCTTCAAACTGGGGGGGCGGACCCCCTAAGGGGGCCTCAAGTGATCCCGGGGGGGCGTCACCCTCTTCCCAATATAAACATGTTACAGATAACAGGGCTTTGTTTTAAGCAGATGCATGTTATTGTATTGTTATAAAAGTAACAGTACTTAACTGGAATGTTTAAATAGGTCTAGCCATATTTAAACATTGCAATCTTTATAAAATAATTGCGAAGAATTCTGAGGGGGGGGCAAGGATTTTTATTTTCCAGCTGGGGGGGCGCAGCATTAAAAAATTTGGAGACCACTGCTCTAGACAGTCACAGAAAGAGATCTGAGTTGTGTCCTGCATATCCTGATGTGTCTTCCTGGGCTAGAGTGGTGGGAGGGGCTGACACCTGCACTTGAATAGGGTTGTACCTGTCCTCACACCAGGCAGTCTCCAACCCCCTAGCGTGTGTCTGGGACCAGGACAGGGAGAGGCAGGGCCTTGTGCACTACAAAGACGTTCCTTGGACGTTTACTCACTTCAAAGGCAGAAATGAGTATACATAGTTAACTGCTGACCTCACAACTTCAGAACACTTCAGGTCTGGGGACATTCTGTCAGAGAGAAGAGCTGGATGCTTGAGGAGTTACTGTCACTCTGCCTGTTGCTTTGATGTGCTGGCCTGCTGCTGCTACTTCTGCCCTGAGAGTAAAAGGACTTTGCTTTCTACATCCTGCTTTCCAAGATTCTCCAAGGGCTTGAACTGTGCTTGCTTGTGAAGTCTCAGGGACATCAAGACTTCATCTGCCTGTGCCTGGGCTCTTCTGCTGAGAGACCTGACTTGCTAAGTGGTGCCAAATTCAGTCCCTGGCTTCCTGCAGGGAAAGAATCAATGCATTGCTTACCCGGCGGGGAAAGAATTCACACATGCTTCACTTGCAAGTAAGGAATCAATGCATTGCTTGCTTTTCTGAGGCATCACCTCTCCTGTGGCTTTATTTTTGACGCATACCAGGTACTTTGTGCTAAAACAATGCATCCATTGATTCATATGGAATAACACTCTTTTAACTTTAAAAATGTATATATTTTCTTGTGCATGTTGGATTTTTGCCATTCTGGTCTTGTTTGACTTAGATAAATATTGGCTATTTTTCTAAACTTGTTGTGTTTCACCGTGTTTCACCGTGTTAACTTGTGTATGTACAAATACTTTACACATTGCCTCTAAGAAAAGGCTGACTACTTGAGCCAAGCTACCAAGGAGGTGAGCAGTGGTTATCTTAGGTGTCGACTCCCTTACCCTGTCTAGTGTGAGGGTCCCTATTTGGACAGGGTGTAAACCAACTGCCAACTAGAAACCTTATGTCTAACAAGTAGTATGATCTATGTAGTATCTCTAGTTGGACTAAGCAAAAGTGGGCTTGTATTGCCACTACCCACGGACTCTGCACCACTTCAACACAATCATCCTTAAGTGCCCCAGTATCTCTTTAGATCCGGACAATCTTGAGCAGTGCCTCAGTGTGCCAGTAGGTAGTGTCGATCAGCTCCGCTGTGGCATCATCCACATCAAAAGTGATGTTGCATTGTTCCATATAAGGACTGCCCTGGCACAGTTCCTTTATTTTTCTAGTACTGAATTTTTCATTTATTCACATGCTTGAATCTTCATCGTAATCATGGTGGGAGCACCACAGTATTTAAAATAAGCAGTACTAAAAAGTACATTGACAGGCCACAAAAAGTAAGTGACATTGTTAACCAATTCACATTGTTTTAATAGACCCAAGCTTCATCCAGTCAGGTGTTGGACCTATGACTACTTCTCCCCTGCAGAGCCACCATACCTCAGATTTCTAACCGCACGTCGTGTGCGAGGGAGTCCCCCTGAGCTCTTTTGAACTTGTGACCTCTTTTTCCTTTCAAGGAACTATTGAATTCATCTTTTGAGGTACTGTGCTTTACTTATTATGTCTGAGGGATCTAAGAAGAGGCTTTTCAGGACAAGAAGGTCCAGTGAAAAGGCAAGATTTTTTCCTGAAGATCCTCACAAGGAGTGTCTAAATTGCCTACAGCCTAACCATATACACAGGGAATGTAAACATTGTAGAACTTTTTCTACAAAAACCCTTAAAGACAGAGAAGCTAGATTGCTGTTATGGCTACAAAAGAAAAAAATCCAGGTCTCATTCTGGACATGATGAGAAGGAAGGTCCTAGTCGTTCTTCTAAGGAACAAAAATGCAAAAATGAGTGCTCTACCTCATCTATGAAAGACTCTTAAAGATTGAAAACTGTAGAAAAATCAGAAAAAAACACTCTTTAAGGACTCTTCTACAGCCTCTGGGCATAAGAACTCTCTCACGTCATCGTTCTCTGTGTCTGTCACTCCTCAGAAAAATGCCTCCTCAATGACGGTGAGACCGTCGACGGACCTGTCGATGAGAAAGGTAGCATTGGCTAGGACTTCTTTGACAGCTACACCTTCATCTGTGAGAACAGTCACAACAACAACCAGGACAACAATGACTTTCTGGACGAGAGCAGCAATGACCATGTACGAGGATGGTCGATCGATAACACCAGTCTGCTTGGTTTTGGTTTAGATAAGTTGCCTTTATTGGTCTTTAGACAGTATAAATAATATGGTTGTTGTGTAGTTTTTGTGGGTTGGAGGATTTAAATGTCTTTTCCTTCTGGCCGCTACGCCTCATCCTCTTCTTTCTTTCTTCCAGGGCCTCACGGGAAGCATGTGGAAACAGAAAAAAATAGATATGCTAAGTGTGGGGTTTGTTTTTCCTTCCTCTTGTCTTTTCCCCCCTGTCTTTCCTCTCGACTCTCTTTCCTCTCTTCCTGGTTTCCCTATCGTTCTTTTCTTTTACTATCTTTGTTGTCTTCTCATTGCTGTTCTTTAGGTTTCTTTCTTTCCTGTCTTCCCTTCTGTCCTGCTGTTAGCGGGTTTTCTCTTCTTTGCCCTTCTCTTACTCTCTCGTAATCTTCCTCTCGTCTCTCTTTGTCTTTTCTATGCAATATCGTAAATGCGCTGGTCTCTTTACTGTCCTGGTCTTTTTTTTCCTTCTCTTAGACCTGTTCTCTTGTTTTGCCTCTTTTCTTGGCTCCTTGTCTCCTCCTGTATTCCTTATCCGATTCTTCTACTTCTTTCTTTCTTAAATGCTTATTCCTCTTCCCTCCCCCCTTGTCCCCGTGCTCATAGTGCAGTGCCCGTGTTTCCTTCCTTCCGTCTCCTCCCACCTCCCGCTCTCCCTGTCCCGCACTCCCATACCTCGTTTGGCCACGCTTCTCCTGAAGCGTGGCGGCTCACTCGTGTGCTCCCCGGGGCCAGCGGTCCTCGTTTCTGTACCGGATCTCCACCGTTCTGGATTCCAACATCGGTCCGCTCGTCCGCAGAGCGGTTTCCACGTCTTCTGGGGCAGCGTCCTCCTTAGGCTTCCGCTCCTCGTCTCCTGTCGACTCCTTTGTACACCAACTCCACCACCCGTCGCTCTTCCTGTGAAAGCGAGGAAGCCTCTTTTTGACTACCTTCAATTCCCGCTGTGGCGTCAGGGAACCAATGGGAAGGCCGTCTTCCCGAGTCGCGTCCGTGATGTTAGGGGCAGTGTCAGCACAAGCAAGATCGGAGTGTGGGCCGGACTGGTGCGACCCATCACAGACCACCACTTTGTCAAGGACAACAGCCACCTTTTGATGACCGCTCTGTTAACAACCACATTACCATCAACTCTGTCGATGGCAGTTTTTAAGTCCTTGTCGATGAGTCCAGTATTGGCAACAATAACTATTACGAAGAAATTCTTATCATCAACAACATTGTCAACAAGCCAGTCAACGAGAATCAAAAAGACAACGTTCTTCTCTGAAGATGTATCACACCAACTCTAACCAGCTTTGACATCACTAAGCAGAGTATCCCCAGGGCCTCCAATCCATCTTTGTGATACTGAAGAATCATCAGCTTAAGGGGTCTTTGGGTCTGCTTACAGCCCTTCACAGTTGAAATGGCAGGACTCTGAAGCTGATTATGGTTATATTCCTAAGAAGGACACTTCCAGTTACTTGGAAGGAGACTATTCATTAATGACTAGCCAACAGCCATTCTCTCATTGATACGATTCTTTCCACCACTACCACCAGTGATGACTACATAGAAAGTGATCAAGATGATCAGCCTGAGGAAGGCGAATTACTAAATTACCCAGGTATCCCAGGTCAAGAATGAGATGACTACATAGCTCTATGATCTCCTTCACCTACACCGTCTCTGGCTTGTTCTCCTCCTGGGGATATTAGAGGATTTCATAAAATAATGAAACATGCTTCCAAGAGATTGGATCTGCCTATCCCAGTCAAACAAACAGACTGTTTCCTTTATGACTTTAAAGATTGCACATGAAAATCTTTACGTTCTATCCCAATTGTCAATCGTATTTGTGAGGAAGATCTAAAACTGATGAAAAATCTAGTGAAGATCCGAAACTGATGAAAAATCTAATGTCTATCACTGCTGTGGTTCTACAAATGGATAAGAAATACAAGACCCCAGCTCCATGCCTAGCGTACCTAATAAATCATCCTCAGCCAGTTTCAGTGGTGATGCAAACACATCAGAGATGCTCAAGAAACCTGTCTGCCCCTTGTTCAGCGCCACTGGGCAAGGAAGAACATCGAAAGCATTCGCCATTCTAGCTCTTGCATCTCTTCTTGATCACCTGCCTGAAGAACAAAAAAAGGAGACTAAAGATATTCTGGAAGAGGGTGACTGGGCATCCTCGGCGATCATAGACACAGCAGTGGACATACCTTCTGTCACTTTTAGGCAGATGGCAGGTGCAGCAGTCCGCCGTAAGGAATGGTTGAAGGCCACATCATTTTGCCCTTAGGTCCAGGCTAAGATATTGGACATGCCCTTCGATGAGGAGAATTTGTTCGGGAAACACGTGCATGAGGCCCCTCAGGCAATCAAAGCTGACACCGACAGCGAAGTCCTCTAGGAACGCTCCAACAAAAACGTTTTCAACCCTTTCGTGGAGGAAGAAGAAGAGGACAATATTTATTGAGGTCTTCCTTCCATTCGTACAGAATCCAACCGTACACACAAGGAAATAGACCGCAATATGCTGGGCAACAACAGCAATACAGAGGTTCTGACGCTGCATATTCTAAACAGTCAGCTAGAAAGAGGAATCATTGATGGGGGGAAAAGTCCAAGACTCAGCAAGAAGACAGTGACATTTCTTTGGCACAGGTCACCTCGCACCGCTGCAGAAAACATCCGAACCACCACCTCTCAGCCCAGTGGGTTTTGGATATCATGCGTCAAGGTCACACCTTAGAAGGGGGCGTGGCTAAACAACCCATGGAGTAGGCAGCAGGGCTCCAGAGTTCCGGGTCACGCGGCTACATCGGCCCTCCCACTGTCCATCCTGAAAGGGGTCACCACTCGGGGGTCCTCTCCCAGGCCCCAGAGACATCCAAGGGCTCAGCTATCAACCATCCCAACACTGGCAACTCTCCGAACCCAGGATCTGTGGCGACGAAGCACGGCCTACCCGAGATGGCGGCCGTCCATCCCGGCAGGAACCTCCAATGATGAGGTGAGCGCCAACGGCCACACCGGAGGATCGCTGTAAGCTAGTTGAGAGGCCGGCCCATAGCCCCAACCGCCGAAGAGGAGAGGTAGCGGTTGGGGCCTTAAGAATCGGGGCCCCAGGGTCCTTGTGGACCACCAAGCATTGCAGCCCCGCAGCACCAGCAGAGATCCGTGCTGGATGCGGGACCCTCGGAGGCAACACTCCGATGACTGCCTGGCAACCCAGAGGTGAGAGAAGCACGTCTAGCCCCGGCGGTGAGTGGGCCCTGAAGCAATAGAGCGGGCAAGCAAGAGGAAAATGGAGCCACATGGGGGCTGCGTATGTGACTAGCAGCCTAGACGACATCGATGCGGAGAGGGGAACAGAGCACTGATCTTGGAAGCGCGCCACATACTTACATCAGTGTGGGCCGGTGCCGTATACAGCAGCACCTTGCTGGAGTTGACTGAGGGCCTGGTGCAGAGAAGGCCCAGGTCACACGTTATACAGAGACAAGACCATTGGGAGAAGCCCCTAACAGTAAAATAGTGGTGGGAGAGGAGACCACCCATGGAGGGCATTGGCTGCAGCACGGAGAACCAAGGCTGCAGGCTTTAACTTTGTAAGGCCCCAGGAAGCCCACTGAGAAGCCTGGACTATCTGGAAGGGTGGCCCACCGTGCAGTGACACTGGGTGCAACGGTGACACCCCTGAACAAGCGCTGGGGTCAAGAAACCCTATCAGATAGGGATGGCGCAACCAGAAGTGGGCACAATGACATCAGAGGCCCTGTGGGAAGAAGTACCCCCGCAGAAAGGAGAGGGGTGAAGCAGCAGGGCAACGCGGGACTGTGCACCCGCCTGCTCCATGGGAGATGAGCCGCCCCCCACAAATTTGTACAGAGATGAGGGGAAAAGAGTGAAATTGGTGGTTTAGCAGACCCTCATCCACAAATCATTCAGAACGCGGATAGGTCGCGTCAGCACGACTGGAGCCTACTCACAACCACCCCAGGAGACCCAAGAAGTGCCAGATTTTCAGATTAACCAGACTTCAACAATAAACCACTGCACAGAGGCCTCCTGCAGGGCGCAGGCACACAGCACAAAGGAGGAACCCACGTCTGGTCGTGGGGAACACCTAGGAACAGGAGTCTACCCTCCATAGAATGCCAAATGGGGAAAGCCATCAAGAAGAGAAATGGATGCCCCTTGCGGCCAAAACCAACCAATGGTATGACAGAACCACTAACACCCTCCACAGCGGCGATGACAACCATCGCACCAACCCTACTGGACATACTTCAGGCCATAGCAGCCTCACGAACAGCACTGGAGGTCAAAATAGACACCTTGCGTATAGACTTAAGCCTTCTTCGAGACGACTACCGGCGCTAAGCGGAGGGAGTTACCATGATGGAAAGGGAAATATCAGCAGCACCTCCTGCCTTGGATCAAGCGGATGGTCATTTGACTGCTGTTAAAGCCCGTTTAAAAACACTAGAAAACAGGGCAGAAGACGCTGAGAACAGAGCAAGACGCAACAACATTAGGGTGATAGGACTTCCTGAAAAAGTTGAAGGCCCAGACATGGTGGGCTATCTGGAAGAATGGCTCAAAACTGTGGTGGCCCTGGAGGGCCTCTCACCCTTCTCTGCGCTGGAGAGAGCCTGTACAGTGCCTGCTAAAACACCACCACCGGGAGCTCCCCAAAGACCAGTGGTAACACAGCTACTTCACTTCAGAGATCGAGATTACATACTACGCCAGGCATGACTTCACGAAGATCTGAAGGTTGAAAACAGCAAAATATCAATATTCCCAGAATTCTTTTGAGAAGTTCAACGCCAGAGAGCAGCTTTCACTTCTGTGAAACAAAAACTCAGGGAACTAGAGATCCCATACTCCATGCAGTTTCCAGCTAGGCTCCGGGTGGTCACCCAGACAGGGTGGAATTGTTCAACACGCTGCCGGAAGCGTGAGCCTGGCTAGAACTTTTGCTTGACCCATTCCCAGGCGCCCCTTCTCAGCGGCGAAAGAGGAAATAGATCCCGTAGGAGACAGCCATCATCCAGGATTGATCCACCCACACCTGTAGAAGCACAAGAGGAACGACAGAGCTTGGTGGCGGTGGTTGCATCGCTGGGCAGGACATCACAGAGCACAATGTCCCTGAGCAGACAATTATGGGAAGAATAGACAAACTCTGACAGCGAGACCATGGCTTTGACCCATTTTAGTGTGGTTCTGCCAGTGGTCACCCCAGACACTGCAGATGAACTCATATAGAAGGATAGCAGAGCACTGCAGTTGCGCTCACTTATGACCCTCAGCTGCCAGCATGCAGGCTGGCTCCTGCTGGGTGATATGAAGCTTGATACACCCTACCCCCCACTACCAGCAATGACATTTTTACCACACGATTTTGAAAACTTCCCACATTGCAGATAACAGGACAAGGTGCGAGATGGGAGCCAGCAGGTACCCGGAGCACCCTGCCACATGACAATGGAACCACTACCCCTGCACACAATGTAGCCTGAACGTTAGAGGGCATGAGTATTACTGACTTTCGGTTCTTTGGCTGTTTGGGTGAGAACATTCCGCTTCTTGCCCTGGGGAAGGGGAATTGGGGAGAATGTTGTTTGGTTTCAGAACAAATTATTTTGTGTTGCCTAGATATGTCTTATATGCACATTGATGTGACTAGGGCTCCATTGGGGCGGGCTGGGGCCTCAAAGTTAGCCAATGTGCTCTCCACTATATCTCTAATGGATACTGCACTGAATATCAAGATCCTCAGATGGAATGTTATAGGGATATGATCCATGGCTAAATGACACAAAGTATTTTCATACCTCAATAGGCGGGGAATCCAAATAGCGATGCTGCAAAAGACACAACTAGATGCTGTTGAGGGCCGTGCTCCTCAAAGGCGGTGGAGAGGCCAGGTATACTATACCACTTATTCAGCCTATGCTAGAGGGACTTTAATATGGATTGAACATGGGGTACCATACGAACACACGCCAACTGTCATAGATCCATTGGGACTCTACACTATAATTATAGGAAAGTTAGATGGGAAAGATATAGTGCTGGGCAGCATCTATGGTACCAATTTCGGCCAGGTAGGATTCCTAGCATCCATCTCTGAACATTTGGCTGCCCACCTAATGGGACCTGTATTGCTCAGGGGAGACTTTAATTGCATTGCAGACTCGACATTAGATAGGTCACATCCCGCCCGGCCTCTTCACCGACTACTAGGAAAGCCCACGGGTACCACACTTGACAGCAGGACTTGGGCCTGGTCGACTCCTGGCGCACTCAGCACCCAGTCCATAGGGACTACTCCTTTTACTCACCAATGCATGATCTGCATGTAAGGTTGGATATATTCCTATGTTCACCTGATATACACAAGCTGACACACCTGACTGAATATCTAACCCGAATGCTCTCAGATCATAACCCTGATCTGAGAGCATTCAGGTCCAGGACCACCCAAGCTGATTAAGCTTGGGTGGTCCCGGATCTGTGCACCGGTCCCTACATGGCAACTCCAGACAGCTTTACTGGAGGACCAGGCTTTTACGCACACCATAGGCACAGCGATAGATGCTTACTTTGAGGTCAATGAAGGCCCGACAAATTCAAAATTGACAGAGTGGGACGCGTTTAAGGTAGTCATTAGAGGGAATTTCATCTCGGTACCCGCCGGCGGATGCTAGACGCTGCTACATGATATAACGAAAGCCGAACAGCAACTGCGCACACTTGAGCAGAAACACCCTAACACCCCAGACCTACAGACGGCACTCCTCACAGCACGAGAAACAACAGTGGTAGCAGTCGACAAGCGGTGATGTTACGACTATAAAGCATATATAGCACATACACATTTGGAAGGGGATCGTACATGCTCCTTACAAGCATGGTTAGCGAATCCAGCACATAGGGGCTTAGTTGTAGTTGAGTTAACCCATCCATTGGGGCACTGTATATACTCCCAGACTTCAATTGATTGTGAATTTTATCAATATTATTCTGATCTCTACATGAGCAAAGTCCAACCAACTGAGATAGAGATCCGCAATTTCTTATCACACCTTGCCCTCTGAACAATCTCCGAACAAGAGGCGACGGAGCTGGAGACAGCAATTACTGAAGCAGTAGTGAAAGCTGCCATAGCCAGTATGGCCCAAAATAAAACTCCGGGCCCAGATGGACTCTCAACAGAATTTTATTCCACATAAATATTTAAACTAGGCTCGAGACTGGATGAAGAAGCTAAGGAATGTCATATTCTCCCTACATCAGCTCGAGAAGCCCTTGATTATTCCTCTATTGAAACCGAGGAAACTGACCATGAAGGTAGGCTCATACCATCCCGTATTGATGCTGTCCATGGACTATAAGATAGTGAGCAAAATTCTAGCGATGTGCCGCTAGCGGCATATGCCGCCCCTGGTCCACGTGGGCCAGGCTGGGTTTATCCCAGGGTGCCAAACAGTGTTGAACATACAGCACTTTTTCTTCCTTCTTCATATTGATGCTTATGAAAGCAAAGGGCAATGATTTCGCTATTGATTTTAAGAAAAAGCTTTCAATAGCCTGGAATGGCAATATCGTCATGAGGTGCTCCCCAAATTTGGGCTGGGTGACCAGTTCATCGCATGGACAAGACTGCTCTATGCTGACCTGAAAGCCAGGGTTCACACAGGAACTACAATATCGGAGAGCCATCGGGTGGAGAGGGGGACCAGACAAGGCTGCTCTTTCTCCCCATTGCTTTCCGCTTTGGCTATTGAACAACTAGCTTGCATTTCTAGGACGGGAAGTGCCTATCAAGGCATAAGAGCAGCTAGGCAAACTCACCCCATTGCTCTTTATGCCAATGACCTCCTTCTTTTCTTAAGGGATGCTAGTGACGCTTTACATGGAGCTCGCAACCTGTTAGAATGGTTTGGGAATATATCTGGGCTCAGAGTGAATTGGCAAAAATTCAGTTTATTTCCTGCACTGGAAGGCAATACTGCTCCCCTGGACCCCAGGGACTTACAGTGGGAGCTGCGATGCCTGCCTTACTTAGGGGTTCAGGTCCAACATAACAGCCTAGACCTGTTAGAGGCAAACGTGGCATGAACTCTGCAAAGACGTCGTAGTAATATGACTTTCTGGGCGACCCTGCCGCTATCCGTGTCAGGATGAGTGGCACTCTTAAAAATTATAGCTCTACCCCTCCTGTTGTACTTTTTCACCACTCTCCCACTATGGATCCTGATACCTTTCTTCAAAGAATTGAACTCCATGGTCATAGGCTTGCTGTGGGGGACGGGCAGGCGGCGATTGACACTTACGGTACTACAGTGACCACTCAAAGAGGGAGGACTGGCTGTCCCCGACTTCGAAGCATACTATTTAGCGGGCCAATTACAATGGCTGACCAGATGGCTAGCAAGCCATACAATGCCTGATGGGGAGATTACCCCTTTTACCCCAGACCTTCACTTGCTGATGCTGACTAGGGTAGTCCTCTGACTGGCCCCACCACCTGCCTCCAGCTCCAATGAGCTGAAAGTGATAAACAAATGCTGGTTGCGATATCTCCGCAGATAGCAGTGTATTGCACTGTATGCACCTGAAATACCACTGAAATGTCTACTGACATTACCAAATGGAGGGGATTGGAGGAGAATCTCTCAATGGGAGATGGTGGGAGCAACCACTATGGGCACCCTATATGAAGCGGATTCTCTCTTGCCCTTTGAGAACTTCCCCAACCGATATCGGATCCCCGCAGGCTACTTTCCGCTCTACAGAGCAGTCACTGAGGCGATCGTCAAACACTGGCAAGTGGGACGAGAAGAGCTACCCATATGAGAGGCGGTTCAATATCTGGTGAGTGCCATAGGTACTCATAAGGCAGAAAACAAGATCCACACTATGCAAGCCACTAACAACACATAAGCAGAATGGGAAACAGATCTGAGAGCCCCTATTCAAGATGACGATTGGGAGGGTATATTAGCTCAGACGCCACGGGCCTCTAGGAACGTCCAATTGAAACTTATCAATATATATGTTCTACATAGAGCATACCTGACGCCAGGCAGACTTAGGAGGCACTTCGGTCTTAACAGAGGCCAGGTGCCCTAGATGCGGAGAGGAAGAAGCAGAATGTATTCACATGTTTTGGTCTTGCCCAAAAATATGAGAGTTTCTGAGTTTGATTACACAACACTTAACAGACATGATTGAACGAGAAGTACCTGATGATCCCAGACACTCCTTGTAAGGAGGCTATCACCGACAGGCCCTGCACAAAATCACCAACCAATTCCAAGACTTGGCCCTAGTTTTAGCTAAGTGAGAAATAGCAATGACTTGGAAGGCGACACTGGGCCCCCGAGAAAGTGCATGGAAAAGAGAAGTATTGAATTGGGCAAAGGCAGAAGAGTCAGTCAGACACCGGGAAGCAAGAAGAGGCCAGGGGTTACTAGAGAGGGCGCGGGCATGAGGTGCCTTGGTTTGCGAATGGGAGCGACTGGGGAGGGGCCACGAGATGAAATGACATCCCCCTGAAAACCCTGAGCCGACCTATCGCAGGGACCAAATGACTGAATCCACTACAGACTAGACACACAGAAGCTCTCGTAGGAATAGGAGGGTTGGAAAGCAGACAGAGGTTCCCACCCCACAAAGCAGCAATGGATGCCCGGAACATAGGGACACATCGAATTATCTAGGCACACGAGGGCGGGAGGGAGGAACGGGGGAGGTCAGTCCCTCGACGGGGTGCTTTGCCATAGCAAAATCTCAACTGGATCCCATGATATAATAAGAAAGACTTTGAAAACAGGAGTCATCAGTCGATAATTATGCATGGGATTGCAAACAACTACTTTAAATGTTGAATGGAACAATACTGTAGATATTTATCATCATGTATGAGGCATTGAAAGTACTTAATATGATACAGCACTACTAAAAAGAAGAGCCTCTAAAAGGGTTGTAATGTTTGTATTTGAAAACTAATAAAATATGTTTTAAAAAAAAAGGTCCCACCCTCGATTTTCTACAGAAGCCCCTATATCATCCACCATGCAAGAGAGCAACATCTCTCTCTCCTAAAGAAGAAGATTTTGGATCTTCTATTAAAGGGAGCTATAAAAGAACCTCCTTTCCGGTAATGTGGCAAAGGCGTTTATTCCAACTACTTCCTCATAAAGAAAAAGTCTGGGAAATGGAGACAGGTCATGGATCTCAGACTGCTAAACAAATACACAAAAAAGCAACCCTTCCGCATGCTCTCATTGCAAGAGATCCTGCTCATGATCAACAGAGGAGATTTCATGACCTCTCCTGATCTTTTAGATGCATATTTCATATTTCCACATATCCATCCACATAAATCATTGTTGGTTCTTAAGATTCGAAGTGGCGGGGTGCCACATTCAATTCAAGGTTCTCCCTCTCAGACTATGGTTGGCTCCAAGGATGTTCATAAAGTGTATGGCGCCAGTATCTGCTTACTTGAGAAGGCAGGGTCACCAGGTATTCCCCTATCTGGATGACTAGTTATTCAACGGATGAACATCCCGTACTACAAGAGACTCTACCTTAGCTTGTTGGCAGCTATTCAAGTCTTTAGGGCTTCAACTGAATATGTAAAAGTCATCTCTCACTCCAACCCAGTCATTTACATTTCTGGGGGCCACTCTAGACACTACAGTCGCCAAAGCTTACCCAACCTTGGAAAGAATACGAAAAACAATGCAGATGCCTACTTTCCTCCTGAAATGAAAATCCACTTTAGTGAGGATCCTCAAATCAGTGTTGGGGATGCTATCTTCTTGTATCCCATTAATTCCAAACTGTCGTCTACAGATAAGACCTCTACAAAAACAGCTGGATGCTCAGTGGGTTCAGAGCCCCAGCTCCTTTAATGGCATAATCAACATCACCCCTACAATGAGAAAATCTCTGTCAAGGTGGGTAAAGGAATATAATATATCTCCAGGTCTCTCCTTCGAAGTGACACAGCCGAGTTTCATAATGACAACGGATGCTTCATTGGAAGGTTGGTAAGCGCATCTCCAGGAGCTAGAAATCTTCGGAAATTGGTTGGCCAAGGAAGCACAAACACACACAGGTAAGTTAAAACTGAAGGCTGTTTTTCTAGGCCTCCACTCGTTTCTACCCGGAATTTGCCATTCTTCTGTCCTAGTCAGAATGGACAACACCATCATTATGTTTTATCTTGGCAAGCAAGGGGGCACAAGGTCGAAGAGCCTTTCCTCTCAGGCCCAGCAAATTTGAGAATGGTTACTGGAACACAACATATCACTAAAAGTGGAGCAACAATCTAATTTCAACGAACAAACCTTGCATCCACAAATATAGTCTCTCAATTTGTAAGCATGGCACCTCATGAAAATAGGTTTGGATCCCTAGCTATACCAGTGGAATGTAAATCGATATTGGAACAGCCAGGAGCTTTTCCCGCCAATAAATCTTATGTGGCAAAGTGGAAGACATTCTGCTATTGGTGTATCAAGAATGACATGTATCCTTTTTACTGTTCTCCAGAGCTGCTCTGACTGAATCTTCTTCCTTGGCTAAGTCAGGCTTGGTGCACTGTTCCATCAAAGTGCATTTAGCAGCAATCTGCAGAAAAACTGGTGAAATCTCTCTCCGGTTCACTAGACTGGAATTCAAGAAAGGCCCCTTCAGGGTCTTCCCACCAATAAACCTAGCACCTACATCCTGACAGTTGAGTACAGTTCTTTACCAGCTTCTGAATCCACCTTTCAAACCTATTCATAAGGCAGACATGAAGTGTGTCTCATTTGACCCAGCCCTTCTTGCAGCCCTCACATCAGCCAGGAGGGCTAGCGAGATTCAGGCTTTTATGATCTCTGAGCCTTTTCTGCAATTCAAGGATGTAGGAAGCTGGCCTGGTGTGGTGGATACCCAAGGTACTTACACCTTACTCCAGGTCCAGGCATCCCCTCTTAGTGAAGTGTAGGCAGTGTTTAGAAGCCAGGCTCTCTAGAGGTAGCTGTGGATGAGCAGCCAAGGCTTATCTAGGAGACACGCAAAGCTCATGCAGTACCACTGTAGTCATTCATCACTTACACACATGAAAAAACCAACAGAGAGTTACAAAAATAAAGGTACTTTATTTTAGTGACACAATACCAAAATTACTAAAAAGGAAATTCTTCCTTAGGAGGTGAGTAAACACACTAAATATGTAATCTAGTAATCAGAAATAGGCATAGAAAAGGTTAGAAAATGATGCAAATGTAGATAACCAATAGTGACCCTAGGGGGAGCCCAAACAATATACTAAAAAAATGGAATGCGAGTACAGGACCCCAACCTGGGTAAGTGGAATGTACAGAGGGGAGCTGGAGGTACTAGAAAACCACAGAGGTAAGTAACACAATACCCCCAGCGACCAGAAAAGCAGGAGTGAATCACTGGAATTTCCCCAAACCACCCAAATGGGAAAAAAAGAAGAAAAGAAGACACCCAGACAAGACTGCAAGAAACCAGCAATGGATTCCTGGAGAAGAGGCCCTTTGGAGAGAGGGGACCAAGTCCAAAAGTCACCAAGGAGTCCAATAGGAGTAGGAGCTACTACCCACCCAGCTGTACTTGCAGGAGTTGGTCAATGGTGAGAAAGAACAGGTCAGCACTGCAGCCCTGGAGTCGTAGAAGAGTTCCTGATGGATGCAGAGGATGTTCCGGCTGGAGTGAAGATTGCAGGCGGGTGTCAGTGCAGGAATTCCACTAACAAGCCTTGGCAAAGGCCAACTCGTGGTTAGTGGAAAAGTGTTGCTGACGGGGACCAGCAAGGCCCAGGAGGACTTAACCCATGAGGGGGAGTCACAAGGAGCAGAGGCAGCACGCACAGTAGTCCCACAGGAGTCCTACAGGACAGGGACACAGGAGTTGCAGAAGGAGCCCACGCAGCACTACAGAAAGGGATCCCATTCCACAGGAGAATCATGCAGATGGCTGAGCATCGCAGGAATGAGTGCTGGGGACTGGAGCTACACATCGCCTGAAGATCCCTTGGAGGAGATGCAAATAAGCCTTGGCAGCTGCAAGAGACGCAGTGCACAGGGGTATTGTTCTGCGTGGGAAGGCAAAGGCTTACCTCCACCAAAGTTGGACAGATGGCAGAGAGGACCAAGAGGACTACTCTGGACCTCCAACCGTGATGCAGGATCCATGCAGCTCAGGATGAGAGAAGATCCATGCAGCCGGTTGTTGTTTCAGCAGGTGCCTGTGGATGCAGGGGAGTGACTTCTTCACTCCAAGGGAGATTCCTTTCTCTTCTTGTGCAGGCTGAAGAGTTGCTGTCTTCTGAGGATGCACAGCCGGGGATTTGTTGCAAAGCTGGCAGGAGCCGTGGAAACAAAATTGCAGAGGAGTCTTCTTCGTGGATTGCAGCATTGTCAGTTCCTGGAGGGTCCAGTCACAGTTCTAGTGGCTAGAAGACAAAGTGGAGTTTGCAGAGGAATCCTGCTGGAGTCTCGCAAGCCGAATCTGAGGACCCATCCAAGAGAGAGACCCTAAATAGCCCTCAAAGAGGGATTGGTCACCTAACCAGGTAAGCACCCATCAGGAGGGGGCTCTGACATCACCTGTCTGGCCTGGCCACTCCAATGCTCCCAGAGTTCCCTGCCAACCTTGGAAGCAAGATGGCAGAACCCAGGGACCCTCTGGAGGAACTCTGAGCACCCCCCTGGGGTGGTGATGGACAGGGGAGTGGTCACTCCTCTTTCCACTGTCCAGTTTCGCACCAGAGCAGGGGCTGGGGGTCCTTGAACCGGTGTGGACTAGTTTATGCACAGAGGGCACCAAAACTGCCATCAAAACATACCAGTGGCATGGGGAAGCCTCCCAAGCCAGTCACACCTATTTTGGAGAGGGTGTTACCTCCCTCTTCCGAAAGGAAATTCTTTGTTCTGCCTTCCTGGATTTGATCAGATAAAGCAGCAGAAGGGCAGAAATCTGTCTGAGGGGTGGCAGCAGCTTGGGCTGCCCGTAAAATCCTGTAAGACTGGTGGTCGCAATGCTGGGGGTTCTCTAAGGAGCCCCCGGAGTGTATGGAATCATACTTCCAATACTTGCAACAGTTTTGTGGGATGACTCCGACATGATACCAAACATGCCTAGGTTAAAAGTTACCATTATGTAGCTGGACGTAGGTAATGACCTATGTCCAGTACACGTGTAAAATGGCATCCCCGCACTCACAAATTCCAGGAAAATGGATGTAGAGTTTGTGGGAGCACCTCTGCTAGTGCAGGGGTGCTCACACACACAGGTACCTGCACACTGCCCTCTGGGCTGAGAGTGCCTTCCATAGGGGTCAGTTACAGTGACCTGGTGCAGTGATCTGTAGTGAAAACAGGTGCATGAATCAGTTTCACAGAGACTGCAGTGGAAGGCCTGCAGAACCCTTTGCATGGGCTCCCTATGGGTGGCAGAATAAAAGCTGCAGCCCATAGTGATCCCCTGGAAGCCCAATCCCCTGGGTACCTAGGTACCATATACTAGGGACTTACATGGGGGACCAGTTTGCCAATTGTAGGAAGAAAAAGGTACAGTTACCAAGTTAGAAGGAAGAGAGCATAACCTCTAGGGTCCTGGTTAGCAGGATCCCAGTGGACACAGTTAAACATACTGACAACAGTCAGAAAATGGTGGTAACCATGCCAAGAAAGAGGGCACTTTCCTACAAAGCATGCTAAAGTTCTGTTAAGAACAAACCCAAAATTAATTCCTAAGGTTCCCTTCTCTTTCCGTTTAAATAAAAACCACAATTTTGGCTACGTACTTCAAGAACCCTTCTGCAGCAGCGGAAAAGGCTCTTCACTCTCTAGATGTCAAATGCTGCTTACAATTCTACATTCACAGGATAAAGCCTTTTTAGCACCTCCCAAGAAGGGGTAGGCACTATCAAGAAGCAGCATAACACCCTGGGTATCAACAGCTATTGATTTTTGCCATGACAAAGCAGGAAGACCACTATCTGGAAAAGTAACTGCACTCTTGCTTAGAAAGATGGCTACCTCCACAGCCTTATTCACAGAAGTGTTGCTCCCAGATATCTGCTGGGCAGCAAAATGGTCAAATGTCCATACTTTCACCAACCATTACTGTTTGGAATTGGCATGGAAAGCGAATGCGGCTATTGGGCAGGCAGTCTCACATTACATTTTTAATTGAGGTACACATTCTGTTTCACTTTGTTGTGTTGTTCATGTGCTTCATTACAATTGAATGTTTCAGCTGTTATTTTTTTCTTGTTTCTAGTTACATAAGCTCTGTATCACAATGCTTCTAGCTTATTTTAAGTGCATCTCGTTAAAAGTATCTAGTTCTAGCTATTCTTATTCAAGTATGTGAATATATATATATATATATATATATATATATATATATATATATATATATATATATATATATGTATATATACACACTTTTGTTCGGCAAAACTGAGGTATGGTGGCTCTGCAGGAGGGAAGTGGTCATGGGTCCAGCCTCTGATTGGCTGAAGGTTGGATCTATTAAAACAATGTGAATTGGTTAACAATGTCACATACTTTTCTGTGGCCTGTCTATGTACCTTTTAGTACTGCTTATTATAAATACCGTGGGACTCCCACCATGACGTCGGGGAAGATTCAAGCATGAGAATCTATGAAAGATATCAATACTGGAGAACACAGCGTACAGGTAAGTAACTATTTTTTTCCGTGCCAACAATGCAGATCGGGAGGGCTACCGTCGTCAACTTTTTGCAACATTTTATAGACCCTTTTTTAAACAATTGCTCCCAGTGTGCCAGGAACATGTCCCTCACTAGACTTACTGGCTTTAAGATTTGTGGAGAATGTCACAGACAGATGGTGTCTCTGATTTCCACTTGGTCTGTCCCTGGTGCCTGGGGTTGAGTCACAATACTAAGGCATGCACCCAGTGGAAGTTGATACAACCCAATGCGATCTGTGAGAGGGCAGTGTTCTTCGGCTGCTTTTAGGGCCACGGTCATCTTTGAGCTCAAAAATCTCTTCCTCCAAGTCGGGTAAGTCAAAGAAACACATGAAACAGAAATGAAAGCATTCTTCAGCTTTGCCTTCCAAATGCAGTGCTTCCATGCCTGCTTCTGCACTCCATCTGCAGACCCTACATCAGGGCCGACTCCACACTACCCTGAGATCCCCGGAGTTATGCCCACCCAATTAAAAGAATTATATGATGCCATGCACGCCATCTTTGTGCCCCTGACTCCCTCTTGTGCACCTTCAGGCCCCACAACACAGTGAGGTGTTCCTCCTGAGTTACCATGATGATTTACACTTGTCTTCTACTATTCCTTTCAAGAACAACTTCAACGACAAGCAGTGGTAAGACTTATTCTTACCTTGATGCATCAGATTCCCCAATACCAGTCCTCTTTGAGGGGCGGTTGAGAGGGAGGACTCGCGGGATAAACCAGGTGAAGAAAGATGGTGGCAGGACTGGCAATGTTATTGGAAAGTGAGAGCAATTCCATGTATTGATAATGATTCAAACTGATTGAAATATCTAGGCTACAGTCTTTCAATGCCATGTAGCTCTGCTATGCTGTTTAACGTGGTTGGAAAAATAAACATTGTCAATTAAACATAAAAAAGACTAATTTCTGGGAGCATTGAAGTGAGGACGGGGGGAAGCACACACACACACACTCATTCTTTCACACACACATGCACGCACATCATTAACAACACTCATAACATTCAAAACATGCACGCACTCAACAAATATTCATTTAAAAAAATCACACGCACACTCATTCTTTCACATACGCACGCACGCACACACATCCATTAACAACACTCACGCACGTACCAAAAATTAATTTCAAAAGATCACACACACTCATTTTTCACACACACAGGCACGCACGCACATCCATTAACAACACTCGTAACATTCAAACATGCACGCACACACAGAACATTCATTTTAAAACATCACACAAACACACACACACATGCAGAAGTCCCAGCCTCGTCACAGAGTGAGATGGTAACAGTGAGACTGCTGACCCCACCCCACCCCACTCTGTGACTAAGTGTCACTGATTGACACTCGTCCTGGGCACTTCAGGGGGTTAAACCTGAAGCGCCCAGCTTGAAGTCAATGGGTAACGCTTTCCTCGTTACCCAGGGGAGGGCCTCGAGGCACCTTTGCTGAGCTGAGGAGGTCACGCCCATAGGAGCTGTGACCTCCTCAGCCCAACAAAGTTCAGCTCAGGTAGCCAGGAGTCTGCGCAAATCGCATATGTCTGTTCCTGGCTGCCTGACCTGAACATGAAGAGTGTCTGTCAGGCTGACCTTTGTTCAGCCTGACAGACACTCTTCATGAGGGCCAAAAGGTGGGGGGTGCGTGGCTCCTCCGCCCTAAAAGATGGGCCGCGCCTCCTCATTGCTCTATTGTGCAGCAATTGTATTTTATTGAGGATGTGTACTGGAGCATTGAAGAAGATCGAAGTGAGACAGAATAATATGGATAGCACTAGGGCGTGAATGATGAGAATTATTTATAGTAAACCAAGCAGAGAACAGACTTTGTATATGTTGTATAGAAAAAACAGAGACTTGCTAGTGATTGCCTGTGCTTAAGCTTATAACAAAAAGTCTGAATCAAATATAACCCCCAGATGTTTAGGGTCGAGCCTACAGCATGTATCTCTCTTGCGAGGCACTGTTGTATGCATACAGGGCTTGGAGTCTGTCCATTGCTTAACAATAATTGGCTTCAAGTCACTCTTCTTTGCAGCCTCTTTAATTGGCCAGTGCGGGCCAAAAGTAATTTTCGATCATTTCTGTGGAGCAGGGACCAAGCACAGACTGATTCAAGTTCCTCTGTGCCCATCAACCGCTCCCTAGGTGATTGAGGCACTATTTATTCCATTCACTCTTTCCCTCCCTGTTGCTCCCCCATAGCGACAGCACTTTTTCTTGTTTATAGAGGCAGCCAGAAGCTGCCAGCTTTACTTGTTGGGGCATAATTACAAGCCTCTACTGCCGCCTTGAGCCACATTAGTGTCATTTTTATGTACACTAATGTGACGTTAGGAAGGCATTTCGGATGCACCATTTACAAAGTGGAGCAATGCTTGCAGTATGCCACTTTGTAACCCCCTTGCACCACATTATGCCTGCGCTAGGCATAATATATGCAAGGGGGCGTTCCAGTGCTGGAAAGCCTGAAAAAATGGTTCAGTGAAATTTACAAGATTTCACTGCACCATTTGTTGTGTCATTTTTAATGCCTGTTCAAAGTAGGTGTTAAAATGACGCACCCATTATGTTCAATAGGCCTCCCTGTTCTTTGCTGCACTAGAATCAAAAATATTGACATTAGTGTATCAAAATGTCACAATAGCATCTAAAATGTTGACACTGTTGTGCTAACAACCACCATGGTGTGCTGTAATGTGAATTTGGCGCAACCATGGTGTTGTTAGGTGCTGGTAGGGAGGCGCAAGAAAAGTGGCGTATCATCTTCTAAATAAGCCCCTTTGTCTCACATTACTATTGGGTGTGTGCGTGAGAGTCAAAACTTGGCCTTGTGCTGTTTTTTATAGCTTCAGTGATGTATTTCCCCTACTAAACTGTAGGTGTTTTAGTCATTTGACTGTGAGACAGCGCTAATCAGTTTCCGAACGTTAGGGATGGCATTTTGTGATGTTGCCTACTAATGCTTTTGTTTTAGACTTTTTTGCACCTATTATTTATGGATTGAATGAATTTTCCATTTTCTTCTTGATAGAGTTAATTTATTTAAAATTGACGATGGTGTCGCACTTTTAGATTGTAAACCTCACCCAGAATCGACCAAGAATGTGCAAACCTACTGACAAAATAAGTATTATCTAGGTCACTATACTGTGTAACTTGGATTCTAACCCTGCTCTAGGCGGTTTGGTAGGGTTGTTTAGTGGCTTAAAGCAGATTTATTTGTGATTTTTCAAGTTACAGGATTTCTCTAATCTCGCGGAACCGACTCGGCGAGATTGTATTTATTGTTTCCTCAAATTTGAGTTACCTGTAAACTACAAACACTCATCAGTTACAGAGATGCATCAACAGCCAAAACGGGAATTATATTAACTTCTGTTTTTTGGCTAACGGGGACAATTTTCCACATTCTGTGACTTCTCCCCAAATCCTGGAGCTGTTTCATCCGCTGCAGTAACGAGTTTACGTGTTATAGTAGTAGATGATTCTAAACGTTTACTACTGAATACATCTTTTAATACCATTACATTCCTACGGGTGAGAGCCTCGTTACAGAACAGACTGATGAAAATAAAGGCAACATTACAACTTCAGAAAATACATACATTTTTGTTAGAGGTCTGATTTTTCCATACAGTAGGAAGGGAATGGTTTAATTTGTTTCTTCCTCCTGGTTAATTTGACCTGGGTCGCCACCATCACCACTCAAAGAGATTATGGCCCTCATTGCAACCCTGGCAGTTGGTGATAAAGTGGCGGTAATACCGCTACCAGGCCAGCGGTTAAAAAAATGGAATCACGACCATGGCGGAAACCGCCAACACAGCCACTTTAACACTCCGACCACCACGGCGGTAGCAACAAACACCGCGGCGGTCACCGCCAACAGACAGGCGGAACACAATGTACCGCCCACACTATTACAAGGCACCAATCCGCCAGCTTTTCCGGGGCAGTACCAACGCCATCAAAAGCACAGCGGAAACAGTACGCAGAAGGGAACCACTCACCTGTCGACACTCAACGAAGAACCAGGATGCCATGGAGCCCGAGTTACAGGTCCTGCCCATGTCGCTGTATCTATTAATACACCACGAAGTGGAAAGAAGGCGGCGGCAACAACGACGTGAGTACTGCACCTCGCACACAGGGGAGGGGAGGAGGGAAAAGAGAGTGACACACACACAACGCAACACCCCCACCCTCCACCCACAACAATACACACACACACATATCCAAAAACATCAGAGATACACCCGTCACCCCCTGGAAGAATGCAAGGACAAAACGAAATGAGTTTAACTAGTGTATTATTCGAACAATCAGATAGACCAAGAGAACAGCGAATAATCAGTATACACAAATATTTACAGCAAGTACACAAGTCCGTACACTGTCCCATGAAATGTCCCTGGACCAGTGGTCCGAAAAAGCATGGGTGAAGCCCACACATGACACCTGCCTCAAAATGGAGAGAACACTGCAGGGGCATCAGGTCGAAAAAAAAAACAGGCACCTAAGGGGAGGGGGGGCACCTCAGCCAGATGATGGTACGACGCCACTGCTCCTCGAGGGAGCTCAATGCCCCCTGCTTTCTCCTGGGGAGTGCAAAGCCACAGTCTCTCAAGTCTCTCAAGTGGGTGGGTTGCCCACTGCTTGGTCCTGGCGAGTTCAAAGCCACAGTCTTTCAAGTGGGTGATTTGCCCACTGCTTGGTCCTGGGGAGTGCAAAGCTACAGTCTCTCAAGTGGGTGGTTTGCCCACTGCTTGGTCCTGGGGAGTGCAAAGCCACATTCTCTCAAGTCACTCAAGTGAGTGGGTTGCCCACTGCTTGGTCCTGGGGAGTGCAAAGCCACAGTCTCTCAAGTCTCTCAAGTGGGTGGGTTGCCCACTGCTTGGTCCTGGGGAGTGCAAAGCCACAGTCTCTCAAGTGGGTGACATGTTCCACTGGTTCTGGAGGGGGCTTTGTGCCCAGAGTGCTTCATCCTTCCGAGGACTGTGTTAGGGGATGCTTTTCTCCACTGGTTCTGGAGGGGGCTTTGTGCCCACAGTGCTTCATCCTGCTGAGGACTGTGTTAGTGGATGCTTTTCTCCACTGGTTCTGGAGGGGGCTTTGTGCCCAGTGATGCTGCACCTGGGGTGTGGCAGTTGACTTCGTCTCACCTGGGTGTCTTAGCCACGCGATGTACCTGGAACAGGTAGCATGATACTCCATGGAGTCAGACCCACACTCCATCCTGCGGCGACTTAGGCTGCCAATTGCTGGTTCGTGTCAGTGCTGGAGGTGGTGTCTCAAGTGGCGTGTCCAGGGTCCAGGATGTCACCAGCAGACTCTGACGGCTGCACACTGGGGATGGGGCTGACGCCCGACAGAGTGGCATTGGCTGTGCATGTGGCGGTGCTCATGGTGGTGCAGGCAGCGGTGGCTGCGGCGGAGATGCTGCCAGTGCTGGCCGTGGTGCAAGTGACTGTTGCGGTGGATGGAGACACCATACCGTCTCCGGCAGCCTCGGATGGCTGATCCTTGGGGAGGATGCTGCAGACTAACATTGTGGCAGCGGCGGTGCAGGTGGCTGCCATCCCTGATGATTTGGTGGTCACCAGCCCCTCACCAGGTGACATCGTGCCCAGAGGTGATGTGCCCTTTGGCTTGTGGCCCTTCTCCGTCTTGGCAGTCGCTGCAGGGACCTTGGCACTGTCCACTCGGTGTTTGTGCAAGGCCTTTCTGGGTGGGTGGTGTGACTGTCCCTTGCAGGAAGCCTGTCCCTTTTTGAGCTTTGCAGGTCCTTCTTTTCTGTCAGTGGCACACTGGCAGCTCTGACGGGTGCCCCCTTTGACCGTACTGGAGTAGCAGGGACCACAGCGGATGCAGATTTGGTGGCTGAGGTGCTGGGCTGGAATCTAGACATCCTGGCCCTAGGGGAATGGAGGGGAGGTGTAGGGAAGAGGTTCAAGTTAGCTAGGAAAAGTTTTTTTGACACACTGGGACAGGAGGTGGAGGGGGTTTGGGAGTGAAGGAAGAGGTAGTGGTTGTAGGAGGTGTACGTCTGCTGAGGTTGGGTGAAGGTGCATGTGTTGGAGGCTGTTGTGAGGTGGATGGCTGTTGAGTGGGTGTGTGCCTGCGTTTGTGTACTTTGGGAGGAGGGCTCATAGACACACTGGGAGAGGACACAGGGGACGTGTGAATAGTAGTGGCAGTGGTGACTGCAAGTGAACGGTGTGTAGTGATGGGCGTGCTGGTGATGGAGGTAGTGGCTGAGGATGTGCATGCAGGTGTGAGTGGAGACGAGACTGGGAGGGACGGGGAGGACGTGGAGGAGGGGCACACAGTGGAGGCAGTGGATGTTGGTGTGTCTGCATGGGTATCGTGCTTGGGTGAGTGCCTGTGGGATGTGTGGTGCTTATGTTTTCCTGAGCCACTTTTGTGTGTTGATGTGTGTGCATGCTGGTCTGATGGTGTGCTTGGGAGGCTGAGGTAGAGGGGATTGGGTCTGGGTAATGGAAGTTGGAGGGGGGAGGCTGGACACAGGGACAATGGCTGCCATCAGTGCTGAGGCCAGAGCCTGAAATGCTCTCTGTTGGACCGCCACGCCAGAATGAATGCCCTCCAGGTATGCATTTGTTTGCTGCAAATGCCTCTCGACACCCTGGATGGCATTCAGAATGGTTGACTGCCCAACAGTGAGGGATCTCAGGAGGTCAATAGCCTCCTCACTGAGGGCAGCAGGGCTGACTGGGGCAGGGCCTGAGGTGCCTGGGGCGAAGGAGATGCCCATTCTCCTGGGTGAGCGGGCACAGGAAACACGCTGTGGGGCTGCTGGGAGGGCAGTGCTGGTGGGGGAGGTGGCAGCTGTACCTGTTGTTGCGGTGGGCACAGAGGTGCCTGTCACCGCAAGGGAGCTCCCATCAGAGGAGGAGTCGCTGTCACTGGTGTCCCCTCCTGTGCCCGTCGTGGAGCTCCCCTCGTCCTCCGTCCCACTGGTGCCTTCAGACTCCGTAGATTCACCCTCATGGGCTAAGTGGGATGCAGCTCCCTCCGTCTCTGGTGCCTGTGCTCCTCCACCAGATGATGCCAATGCACACAAGGACAGGGTGACAAAACAAGAAGTGGGGGGAAGACAGAAGAGACACATGGTCAATGCCAGCAACACCACTACCATTGGCGGACACAACACACAGGGAGCAGCCCTATGCAGTAGGCCATGCACTAGCAGTTAGTAGGAAAATCACCTGCCCATGGGGGACTATGCCTACACCATTTGCTGCACACCTGGATCCCACAGGAGCCTGACTAGTTGTACATGCCCACTAATACTATTGGGGTTGGAGTGCCTCAGAGCCTGCCTGACAAGGGACCTACCCTACAAAGTTCGCCCTGGCCTAGGGGAACCCACAGCCCACATCCCCCACCCAGTCACTTAGTAAAGCGTGCAGAGTCAGCTGAATGACACTGTACTCACCCCCTTGTGGCTGCTGTGATTCCCTCAAGCGCCCATCCAACTCCGGATATGCCACCGCCAGGATCCAGAACTTCGGGGGGGGGGGTGATGATGTGACAGGCAGCCCTTCCACGTTGGGAGGCCATCCCCAGCTGGGCCTCCGCCGTCTTCTTGCTCCAGCGGCGTAGGTCCTCCCATCTCTTGTGGCAGTGGGTGCTCCGTCTATGATAGACACCCAGGGTCCGCACTTCCTTGGCGATGACACGCCAAATACCCTTCTTCTGGTGGGCGCTGACCTAGAGGAAAGGTACAGGATGAAAGGAAATTACTCTCCCGTCCGGGCCGTCATACTCATTGCCCACCAGTTCCCACCCATGCCCTGACGCACATACACTCACCATCCTCACATGCAGGCCTCAGCCCCCCCACATGTATCTTCCATCCACACCACTCCAAACAGGCATTGCCCACGCATCATGCTCACATTGTACTCACCTGTTTGTCTGGAGGACCGTAGAGTAGCGTGTACTGGGGAGGAACCCATCCACTAGTTTGTCCAACTCCTCCGGGGTGAAGGCAGGGGTGTTGCCCCAGACACATGAGCCATTGTTGCTTCCAGACTGAGGTCACAGCACCACTTGCAGTGTAGGTCCTCTCCTGTTGAAGGTCAGGTATCAAGTGAGTGAACAGATAGAAAATGGCAGTCACGTCCGCAGCGGTGCGTACCGTCACCGCCGGCGTACATCGTCATTGGCTCCTGGAACCCATAGGGCCCAATGATAACCAATGCTAACTTGCGCGTCGGTCTTCGACCGCATACCGGAACGCTGCACAACACCAGCGCAGTTACCTCATTTCCTCTTATCCCTCCTTACAGCACATTTTGGCAGAAATACGGACAAACAACGCTGCACACAGATTTACTCACATTACTGCAAAAACACTTGTGCAACCTACGTGGTACATTACCCTCTGCTCACCATCCTCCTCCATAGGGCACATCCACTGGGGCAGATGATGAGATGGAGTCATCCTCTGGTGTACAGACCCCTGGTGGACAATGGAAAACAGACACATCATTATCACCTACAGACTTGATCATTTCTCAATCCAAGAACTGTGTGCCCAATTGGAGCCAGACCTGATGACAGCTATCCGCCATCCCACAGAAATACCCCCTCTAATGCAGGTCCTGTCAGTGCTCCATTTCCTGGCAAGTGGCTCCTTTCAAACTACAGTGGCCATGGCATCAGGGATGTCTCAGCCAATGTTTTCTAACGTGTTGACCAGAGTGTTGCCCTGCTGAAACACATGCGCAGCTACATCGTTTTCCCCCAGGTGGAGGATTTGCCCACAGTGAAAGCTGACTTTTATGCCCTGGGACATATCCCCAACATAATTGGTGCCATTGATGGTACACATGTGGCATTTGTCCCCCACCCCCAGAAATGAACAGGTGTACAGAAATCAAAAAGGCTACCAATCTATGAATGTGCAGATGGTGTGCTTGGCAGACCAGTACATCTCTCATGTGATTGCCAAGTATCCTGGCTCTGTGCATGACGCTTACATTTTGAGGAATAGCAGTATCCCTTATGTGATGGGCCAACTCCACATGCACTGGGTGTGGCTAATAACTGAGCCCAATGTCCCTACACAGTATGAATAGGTGTCTGGGTATGGGGTAGTCACTAGGGGTTAGTGTGTGTCTAACAGATATCCCTCGACATTTGCAGGTGACTCTGGTTACCCCAGCCTCTCATGGCTACTGACCCCAGTGAGGAATGCTAGGACAAGGGCAGAGGAACGCTACAATGAGGCACATGGGTGAACTAGGCGTATTATTGAAAGGACATTCGGCCTATTGAAGGCCAGATTCCGGTGCCTCCATCTAACAGGCGGCTCCCTATACTACTCACCTGAAGAAGGTGTGCCAGATAATCGTGGCATGCTGCATGTTGCACAGCCTGGCTTTGCGACGCCAGGTGCCTTTTCTGCAGGAGGATGGGCCTGATGATGGTCTTGTGGCAGCTGTGGAGCCTCTGGACAGTGGGGAGGAGGAGGCAGAGGAAGAAGATATTGACAACCGAACCAACATCATCATGCAGTACTTCCAGTGACACACAGTTAAGAGACTGGCACTGCTCATCTCAGATCTGACTACTGTAGGACATTGTATAAGTCAGCCTCTTAACCTCTGACTATGGACACTGACAGTTCACTTTGGCTTTCCATTTCACAGATCTGGGTACCTCGTTCTGCCTTCTGCTATATTTACTGCTGCCCAACAACTGTCACACATTGGTATGAGAAAATGAACATTTGCCTTGATATTTGGGGATGATGTTGTAATTATACATTTGTGAAAGTACAGACTGACTCCAGATTGGTTTGTGATTCAAGGGTGTTTATTTATGGGCTAATGTGCATAGGTGTATGTGGAAGGGGCTAGGGTGATGGTGGAGGAAGGTCCATGGTAGAGTCCAGCACTCTTGGTATCACAGGTGCATTCTCCAATGGGGCATAGGAAGGGAAGTAATGGCAGTTCAAGGTGGACAGAGTGGCATAGTGGGACAGAAGGGTGACAATCAGGAGAGTCATATTTCCTGGCAAGGGTCTTGGCAATGTTCTCTTTCTTCTGCCTGGATCGCAGGGACCGTTTGCGGGGTGGTTCTCCTTCTGCAGGGGGTGGGGTCCTCCTGTCCACTAGCGCCGGCTGATGTGGAAGGCTGTTCATCGTTTGGGCTGGGGTCAGGGGCCCGGTGGTATGCCACTTTCTCCCTCATGGTGTTGGCCATGTCTGCCAGCACCCCTGCAATGGTGACCAGGGTGGTGTTAATGGACTTCAAGTCCTCCATGAGCCCCAGGTACTGTCCCTCCTGCAGCCGCTGGGTCTCCTGAAACTTGGCCAGTACCATGCCCATGGTCTCCTGGGAATGGTGGTATGCGCCCATGATGTTTGAGAGTGCCTCGTGGAGAGTGGGTTCCCTGGGCCTGTCCTCCCCCTGTCGCACAGCAGTCCTCCCAGCTTCCCTGTTGTCCTGTGCCTCTGTCCCCTCAACCGTGTGCCCACTGCCACTGACCCCAGGTCCCTGATTTGCTTGAGTTAGTGGGTTTGCCTGGGGTCCCTGTTGTGGTGGACACACTGCTGATTGACGTGTCCTGGGGACAGTGGCATGGGCCCGCTGGGTGGGTGCTGTGGTAGTGTTTCCTGAGGGGTGAGGTTCTGTGGTGGGTTGGGACTGTGGCAGGGGAACCGACTGTCCAGAGGTCCCTGATGGGCCGGGCTAGTCATCTTGATCCAGGGATGCAGAGCTGCTGATGTCACTGTGGGGGGACTGGATATGGCTGGCACCTCCTGTCTGGTAACGTTAGGTTGGGGTCCTGTTGGGGTGTAAATGCATTGTTATTTTATCTGTGTGTGCCATCTTGTGCAATGGGTGTGTTTCCCTCAATTACTGTGCTTACAATATCGCCTTGGCCCTTGTGTGAGTGGTGATTGTGTGGCCTGGGTGAGTCTCTCCCTTGGACATGCTTTGGTGATGGGTGTCCATGCAGGTCTGTGATGGGTGTCCATGCATTGGTGTAACATGCAGGGCTTGGTATTGGGATGGGTGGGTTGTGATAGTGGGGTATATATAAGGTGGTGGAGTGATGGGTGTGAGGGTAGGTGTTTGTGGTGGCATGCAGGTAGGGTGAGGAATATAGTAGTAAAGATTTGACTTACCAGAATCCAGTCCTCCTGCTACTCCTGCAAGGCCCTCAGGATGCATAATTGCCAAGACTTGCATATCCCATGTTGTTAGTTGTTGGGGAGGAGGTGGGATCCACCGCCAGTCCTCTGTACGGCTACCTGGTGTCTGGATACCACGGAACGTACCTTCCCCCGTAGGTCGTGCCACCTCTTCTTGATGTATTCCCGTTTTCTTGGATGCTGTCCCACTGCGTTGACCCTGTCGACAATCCTCCGCCACAGCTCCATCTTCCTAGCAATGGATGTCTGCTGCACCTGTGATCCGAATAGCTGTGGCTCTACCCGGATGATTTCCTCCACCATGACCCTGAGCTCCTCCTCAGAAAACCTGTGGTGTCTTTGAGGTGCCATGATGTGGTGTGAGTGATGTGTGAGGTGATGTGTGATGTGATGTGTGGGGTGATGTTTTGGGGTGTGTGGTGTTTTGTGCGTGGATGTGGTATGAGTGATGGTGTTGTGTGCCTTTGGATGCTGCTGTGGTCTTTGCTTTTCTGTCTTTGTGCGTCTTCAAAATCTTTCGTTGTAAGGGGTTGTGTGTAATGTGGGTGTGTGTTGTATATTGCATTGGGTGTGTGGGTGTGGTGTGTGTATGTGTGTCAGGTGTCTGTATTTTTAATTGTTCAATGTGGTGTAGTTTTGTGAATGTGTGTGTATTTTGAGCGCGGCCGTGTGTACCGCCAATGGTTTACTGCGGTTGAATGACCGCCGCATTGATTCGTGGGTCATGATAGTGTGGGCATATTCCCGTTGGCATGACGGTGTGGGTTTTGGTACCGCCAATTTATCACTGACCTTTGGTGTGGCAGACTTGTTTGGGTGTCTGTATAGTGGAGGATTTCTCAGTGTGGGTAGTAATACCCGTAGCGGATTTCCGCCACGGACACGGTATGTTGGCGGCCGTCGGCACGGCAGTCAGCGGACTTTACTGCCAGGGTTCTAATGAGGGCCTATGCATGGACCAGTGGAGGAGAAACACAGTGTAAATTAACAGTCTCACTCTTCTTAATTGCTTCTTCTGGGGTTAGGAAATGTGGTTTAGTAATACGTTTGTTTAAACCCCATCCATTCTGATACAATAATATTGTCATATTTCAAAGTTGCAGATATATAAAACAGCAACATGCCATACCATAATATACAATAGACACACCATACTATACCATGACAGACCATACTATACAATGACGGATCATACTGTACAATGACGGACCATACTATACTTGACAGGCCATTCCATACCATACCATACTATACAGTGACAGGCCATACCAAAACAGACCATACCATACCAGACAATGACATGCCATAACATACCATACAATATTAGGCTATAGCATACTATACAATGACTGTCCATACCATAATATGCACGGACACGCCATACCATGCATACCACGGTTCATACCTTACCAGGCCATAGCACACCATACCATAGTATACAATTACAGACATACCATACCATACAATAACAGGCCATAGCATTCCATACTATACAATGGCAGGCCATAGCATACTATGCCTACAAAATGACAAGGTTGTCTGTGTCAAAAGTTTGTTTTAAAAAACAAATATATAGCCATGCTGCACAGCATCAGTGGTGCTGCAGCATTGGTGGTGCCATGCCGCATGTGTAAACCTCATTGCCAAAGCCAATAGGTTCCAAAGGTGAGACCTATTGGCTTCTTCAATGCTTGTTGCTGATGTGATTAGAGCATGATAGGGGTTCAGGTTCAGTTGGCCAACTGAATGGAAGTTCTGCATGTTTTGTTTACCCTAAAGGTTAATGTTAGACCTGGCATCCTTGGTGTGATTTCTCCCAACCTTTTGCCGTCTAACGACTTGTTTTCCTGACTTATTTGTGCTGGCTTTTAGGATTCTGTGCATCTTACCGCTGCTGACCACTGCTAAAGTGCAGGTGCTCTGTTCTCTAAACATGGTAGCACTGGCTTATCCACAATTGTCATATATGATTTACTTGTAAGTCCTTTTTAAAGTGAAGTATATGTCCCCAGGCCCTTTATATCAAATGCCACTAGTGAGTCTGCAGCACTGATTGTGCCACCTACTACAGTAGCCTCCAAAAATGTCTCCGGCCTGCCACTTCAGCACCTATAGGTGCAGTTTTAACCTGGCCCATTTACACACTTGCCATGCCCAAACATTCCTTTGTATTACACATGTCACTGCTAAGGTAGGCCCTGGTTAGCCCTAAGGGAAGGGTGCAGTATATTTTAAAAGTAGGACACATGCCTTTTAGTTTAACATGTCCAGGTAGTGAAAATCTCTTACATTCATTTCCAGTATTGCAAAGCCTATCTCTCCCATAGCTAAGCATTGGGATTGCTTAAAGCATCCTTTAAGTGTCATTCCCAACTGGAAAGAGATAGAAATATGGAGCTTGGGTACCCTGGACTCACATTTTAAAATCACAACTTATGATGAAGTTGGATTTTAAATTGTAAGTCTGAAAATGACACTTTTAGAAAGTTGGCATTTTCTTACTTTAATCATTCTGTGCCTCTGCCTGTCTCTGAATACACGTCTGGTGTACATGACAGCTGGGGTTCCTGCATTCCCTCTACACAGTCACACACAAAAAGTTCTTGGGTGTGACATGTGCATCCTGGTGGCCCATCGCCTGTCTGATGGGTCTTCCTGGTTTCCTGCATTCCCTCTACACAGTCACACACAAAGAGTTCTTGGGTGTGACGTGCATCCTGGTGGCCCATCGCCTGTTGGATGGGTCTTCCTGGGCTAGATGGGAGGGAGGAGCTGACACCAAAACCTGAATAGGACTGTGCCTCTCCTCACACAAAAGGCTACATACCCCCATAGAGTGTCTGGCGCCAGGGAAGGGATCTGGGCATCTTCAAAGGCCTCTTTTGAAGTCTTCCCCACTTCAAAGACACATTTTGGTATATGTATTGGACCCAAAACCCACACAATCAGTTCACTTTTGGGTCCTGAGGAGACTCAGCCAAGAGAAGGAGCTGTGCTGCCAGGAGGGACTGCCACTTTGCTAACTGCTCTGTTCTGTTGGCCTACTGCCTGCTGATTGCTTTGCTGCTAAGAGGGACTGCCACTTTGCAACTTGCACTGCTGTATTGGCCTGCTGCCGCCTGTAGTCAGAAGGACTAACCTCAAAGGACATCTGAAGTAACTCCAAGGGCTTGTTGGCTTGTCCCCTGTTGGAAATCTCAGGGCCATCAAAGATGTCAGTTGCACACCACTGCCATGGGACTTTGTCTCTCATGAGTCCGGTAGCTGTGCGTCTCAAGGAGGAATCATGTGTCTGACTGCTTCGTGTGTGACATGTACCATCTTACCAACACATGTCAATCACTTCTTTGTTTACCAAGTCAGCGAGTGTAGAGGGCTTCTTCATTTACCAGGGTAGGGCATGTCGAGCATATCTTCGTTTACCCCATGAGCGCGTTTAGTGCTTCTTTGTTTATCAACCCAGTGCGTGTATTGCTTCTTTGTTCACCAGCTCTGCGTGTGGAGCACTTCTTCGTCTAGCAACCTAGCACATGTCGAGCACTTCCCAGCATTCTGGAAAGCAGCGCTGTGCCTGGCCCAACTGCCATAACTGAGGGCATCTTCATACGGATGTCCAGACACCGACTAGGTACTGTGAATAGAGGAGATGGCAGACTGTTGAGCCTTCGTGAATGTGTACCCAGTGAGAACCCATGCTGCAGCTCTAGGCTGCCTACGTGTGTGTCTGCCCCACATTGACTTCCGATCTTGGGAGGCCAGGGACACCGAGATCCCCTGTAAACCATTCTGGTTCAGGCACTGCATCGCAACTCTGTTGCAAGTGCTTTCCTAGTACTCCTTTAATGAGAACTTACCGTAACTCCCTGAAAAGGAGCACCCACATCTTTATAAGCACTCTGATTTGCAATCCTACACATGAAACATGATAACCGATGAAAATGTAATTTAATTCTTTTTGTTTGGGTCTAAGTTTAATCAGATAAATATTCCCTGTTTTTCTTAACTGGTGTGGAGTCCTTTTGTAGTGTTTTCATTCACTGTGCTACTGTAATTCAAGTGTTGCACAAATACTTTATACATTACGTCTTAGGTTAAACCTGACTGCTCTGGGCCAAGCTACCAGAGGGCGAGCACAGGTTCATTTAGAAAGTGTAACTGACTAACCCTGACTAGGATTGTTGCTCCTACCTGGGCAGGGTGCACACCTCTGCTAACTAGGGATCCAATTTCTAACAGGTAATACTTATGGTTTATCAGAATTTAGTCAGAGTAAAGTTGTGTTCATCTAATTGTTACTGGCATCTAACCATGACATTTGGCTAATAAGTCAGAGCCTTATTGGTGAAAGTCAAATAGGATCTGAATGTGAGCTGTATACTTTTGGAAGCTCAACTCAAAAGATAAGCTAACATCTGCTAGCTGGCAAACATACATGTTGAAATTATAGGAGGGTGAGGCTAGACTTGAGGAACCTGAGGCATGATTCTGGTGTTTTTGGGAGTACATTGGTATCATTTGACACATTACTTTTTGTTTGTTATGAGACCTCAGATGCCAATGACAGTTTCCAAGTGAGCTAATAGGATTTCATGATCTACCATGTCAAAGGAAGCAGAGAGGTCTAGTAGTAATAGTGATGCAGAATGGCCTTTGTCACAGTGCAAATGCTATCTGATGTTAAGAATTGCTGCTTCTGTGTTTTGGTTTGGTCTAAAACCAGATGGTTTAATTCTAAGACTGTCACTTGGGAAGCAACAAAGAATTCAAGGTTTTTAGCCAGAAAAAGCAGGGCACAAATGGGTCTTTAGTTGCTGAAATTGTAGTGTCTGTACCAGATTGTTTTCAATTGCTGAATTATGACGGCCTCTTTTAAGCTGTCTGGGTATGTTCCTCATTGAAAAAAGGCGTGTATTCTGTCATTGTGTGTATGAGCAATTTTGTTAAGTTGAATGGTGATTTATCATAAATTGAGCCTGACGGACGAAGTTTCAAGGCTAGATCTATTAAGGCTCATACCATATGAGGAATCAAATGTAATGAGCATAGCCTTGGTAGGGAGTTTATGAAGCGGCAGGTCTGGTGCAAGTTGAAGCTGCCCACACCTTGAAACATTAAACCTCCCACAGTTTTTCTTTGGAGCTGCCATCAGGGTCTGAAACTCACTCCCTCATACCAAAGGCGCATACGGCTTTAACCCCTTCTGTGCCCAGGACACAATGGTTACTTCCTGAGGCACAGTGCTGCTGTGCCCAGGACGTAACCATTACGTCCTGGGCACACAGCCCAGAGGGAGCGCTAGCGCTCCCTCTGTGGGGTCCCCCCCCAACCCCCAAGGCATGGATGGCAGGTCCACCCCGACCCCCCCCCCCCCTGTGACATCAGCGCGCGATCGCGTGCTGTTTGTCACAGGGCCTCCTCCCATCGCACTGGAAGCTCAGCTTCCAGCGCGATCGGAAGAGAAATGCTTTGCATTTCTCTTCCGATCATGTGGGGGAGGCCGAGAGAGGCTTCAAAGGGAAGGAAAGTTATTTCCTTTCCTTTGAAACGCCCACTAGACACCAGGGATTTAATTTTAAAAAGGAAACTGGCATGAGGGAGCGACCCCTTGGGCAAGAGTCGCTCCCAGGGGGGGCATTTTTTTTAAGGCCTTTTCTGCCCCCTCTGGGGGCAGATCAGCCTATTATTAGGCTGATCTGTTCCCAGGGGGGGCAGAAACCTATAGGCACCAGGGATAATTTTTATATTTTTTTGTTTTTGTTTTGTTTTTTGTTTCAGAGGTGGGGAGCAACCCCTTAGGCAAGGGTTGCACCCATAGGGGGCAAATTATATTTAGGCCATTTCTGCCCCCCTTGGGGGCAGATTGGCCTATTTTTATGAGGCCACTTTGCCCCCAAGGGGGACAGAAACCACTAGACACCAGGGAGTTGTTCTTTTTCGTGAATTTCACGCAAGGGGAGCGACCCCTTAGGCAAGGGTCGTTCCCCTGGGGGCAAATTTATTTTAGGCCATTTCTGCCCCCCTGGGGGGCAGGTCAGCCTATTTTAATTAGGCCGATCTGCCCACAGGGGGGGCAGAAACCACTAGGCACCTGGGATTTTTTGTAGTTGTTGTTTTACAGATGGGGAGCGATCCCTTAGGCAAGGGTCGCTCCCCTGGAGGGGCAAATTGTATTTAGGCCATTTCTTCCCACTTTGGGGGCAGATCGGCCGATTCTAGGTCAATCTGCCCCCAAGAGGGGCAGAAACCACTAGGCACCAGGGATCTTTTTTTTTTACGCTGTCACGCAAGGGGAGCGACCCCGTAGGCAAGGGTCGCTCCCCAGGGGGGCTGTGGGGCAAATTTATTTTAGGCCAATTCTGCCCCCCCAGGGGGCAGAAACCTCTAGACGCCAGGGCTAATTTTTTTTTGTTTGTTTTGTTAGAGATGAGGAGTGACCCCTTAGGCAAGGGTCGCTCCCCTGGAGGGGCAAATTGTATTTAGACCATTTCTGTCCCCCTTGGGGACAAATCGGACGATTTTAGGTCAGGGGCAGAAACCACTAGGCACCGGGGATCTTTTTTTTTGCGCCGTCACAAAAGGGGAGTGACCCCGTAGGCAAGGGTTGCTCTCGGGGGGGGGGTTGGAGGGGCAAATTTATTTTAGGCCAAATGTGATGTGTTCACGTTGTGTTTTGGGCCATTTCCTTTTGTGGGCGCTAGGCCTACCCACACAAGTGAGGTACCATTTCTATCGGGAGGCTTGGGGGAACGCTGGGTGGAAGGAAATTTGTGGCTCCTCTCAGATTCCAGAACTTTCTGTCACCGAAATATGAGGAAAATGTGTTTTTTTAGCAACATTTTGAGGTTTGCAAAGGATTCTGGGTAACAGAACCTGGTCAGAGCCCCACAAGTCACCCCATCTTGGATTCCCCTAGGTCTCTAGTTTTCAAAAATGCACAGGTTTGGTAGGTTTCCCTAGGTGCCGGCTGAGCTAGAGGCCAAAATCTACAGGTAGGCACTTTGCAAAAAACACCTCTGTTTTCTGTCAAAAAATGGGATGTGTCCACGCTGTGTTTTGGGGCATTTCCCGTCGCGGGCGCTAGGCCTACCCACACAAGTGAGGTATCATCTTTATCGGGAGTCTTGGGGGAACGCTGGGTGGAAGGAAATTTGTGGCTCCTCTCAGATTCCAGAACTTTCTGTCACCGAAATGTGAGGAAAATGTGTTTTGTTAGCCAAATTTTGAGGTTTGCAAAGTATTCTGGGTAACAGAACCTGGTCAGAGCCCCACAAGTCACCCCATCTTGGATTCCCCTAGGTCTCTAGTTTTAAAAAATGCACAGGTTTGGTAGGTTTCCCTAGGTGCCGGCTGAGTAGAGGCCAAAATCTACAGGTAGGCACTTTGCAAAAAACACCTCTGTTGTCTGTCAAAAAATGGGATGTGTCCACGTTGTGTTTTGGGGCATTTCCTGTCGTGGGCGCTAGGCCTACCCACACAAGTGAGGTACCATTTTTATCGGGAGACTTGGGAGAACGCTGGGTGGAAGGAAATTTGTGGCTCCTCTCAGATTCCAGAACTTTCTGTCACCGAAATGTGAGGAAAATGTATTTTTTTAGCCAAATTTTGAGGTTTGAAAAGGATTCTGGGTATCAGAACCTGGTCAGAGCCCCACAAGTCACCCCATCTTGGATTCCCCTAGGTCTCTAGTTTTAAAAAAAGCACAGGTTTGGTAGGTTTCCCTAGGTGCCGGCTGGGCTACAGGCCAAAATCTACAGGTAGGCACTTTGCAAAAAACACCTCTGTTTTCTGTAAAAAAATGGGATGTGTCCACGCTGTGTTTTGGGGCATTTCCCGTCGCGGGCGCTAGGCCTACCCACACAAGTGAGGTATCATCTTTATCGGGAGTCTTGGGGGAACGCTGGGTGGAAGGAAATTTGTGGCTCCTCTCAGATTCCAGAACTTTCTGTCACCTAAATGTGAGGAAAATGTGTTTTGTTAGCCAAATTTTGAGGTTTGCAAAGTATTCTGGGTAACAGAACCTGGTCAGAGCCCCACAAGTCACCCCATCTTGGATTCCCCTAGGTCTCTAGTTTTCAAAAATGCACAGGTTTGGTAGGTTTCCCTAGGTGCCGGCTGAGTAGAGGCCAAATTCTACAGGTAGGCACTTTGCAAAAAACACCTCTGTTGTCTGTCAAAAAATGGGATGTGTCCACGTTGTGTTTTGGGGCATTTCCTGTCGTGGGCGCTAGGCCTACCCACACAAGTGAGGTACCATTTTTATCGGGAGACTTGGGAGAACGCTGGGTGGAAGGAAATTTGTGGCTCCTCTCAGATTCCAGAACTTTCTGTCACCGAAATGTGAGGAAAATGTATTTTTTTAGCCAAATTTTGAGGTTTGAAAAGGATTCTGGGTATCAGAACCTGGTCAGAGCCCCACAAGTCACCCCATCTTGGATTCCCCTAGGTCTCTAGTTTTAAAAAAAGCACAGGTTTGGTAGGTTTCCCTAGGTGCCGGCTGGGCTACAGGCCAAAATCTACAGGTAGGCACTCTGCAAAAAACACCTCTGTTTTCTGTCAAAAAATGGGATGTGTCCACGTTGTGTTATTGGGCTTTTCCTGTCGCAGGCGCTAGGCCTACCCACACAAGTGAGGTATCATTTTTATCGGGAGACTTGGTGGAACACTGGGTGAAAGGACATTTGTGGCTCCTCTCAGATTCCAGAACTTTCTGTCAACGAAATGTGAGGAAAATTTGTTTTTTTGCCAAATTTTGAGGTTTGCAAAGGATTCTGGGTAACAGAACCTGGTCAGAGCCCCACAAGTCACCCCAACTTGGATTCCCCTAGTTCTCTAGTTTAAAAAAATGCACAGGTTTGGTAGGTTTCCCTAGGTGCCGGCTGAGCTACAGGCCAAAATCTACAGGTAGGCACTTTGCAAAAAACACCTCTCTTTTCTGTCAAAAAATGGGATGTGTCCAGGTTGTGTTTTGGGTCATTTCCTGTCGCAGGCGCTAGGCCTACCCACACAAGTGAGGTATCATTTTTATCGGGAGACTTGGGGGAACGCTGGGTGGAAGGAAATTTGTGGCTCCTCTCAGATTCCAGAACTTTCTGTCACCGAAATGTGAGGAAAATGTGTTTTTTTAGCCAAATTTTGAGGTTTGAAAAGGATTCTGGCTAACAGAACCTGGTCAGAGCCCCACAAGTCACCCCATCTTGGATTCCCCAAGGTCTCTAGTGTTCAGAAATGCACAGGTTTGGTAGGTTTCCCATAGGTGCCGGCTGAGCTAGAGGCCAAAATCTACAGGTAGGCACTTTGCAAAAAACACCTCTGTTTTCTGTCAAAAAATGGGATGTGTCCACGTTGTGTTTTGGGGCATTTCCTGTCGCGGGCGCCAGGCCTACCCACACAAGTGAGGTATCATTTTTATTGGGAGACTTGGGGGAACATAGAATAGCAAAACAAGTGTTGTTGCCCCTTGTCTTTCTCTACATTTGTTCCTTCCTAATATAAGAGAGTGCGTTAATAAGACGTCTATTTGAGAAATGCCCTGTAATTCACATGCTAGTATGGTCGCCCCGGAATTCAGAGATGTGCAAATAACCACTGCTTCTCAACACCTTATCTTGTGCCCATTTTGGAAATACAAAGGTTTTCTTGATAGCTATTTTTTACTCTTTATATTTCAGGAAATGAATTGCTGTATACCCGGTATAGAATGAAAACCCATTGCAGGGTGCAGGTCATTTATTGTCTCTGGGTACCTAGAGTTCTTGATGAACCTACAAGCCCTATATATCCCTGCAACCAGAAGAGTCCAGCAGATGTAACGGTATATTGCTTTAAAGACTCTGACATTGCAGGAAAAAGTTACAGAATAAAACGTAGAGAAAAATTGCAGTTTTTTTCACCTCAATTTCAATATTTCTTTTTTTTCAGTTGTTATTTTCTGTAGGAAACCCTTGTAGGATCTACACAAATTACCGCTTGCTGAATTCAGAATTTTGTCTACTTTTCAGAAATGTTTCTGGGATCCAGCATTGGTTTCATACCCATTTGTGTCACTGAGTGGAAGAAGGCTGAAAGCACAACTAATCGTAAAAATGGGGTATGTCCCAGTAAAATGCCAAAATTGAGTTGAAAAACTGGGTTTTCTGATTCAAGTCTGTCTGTTCCTGAAAGCTGGGAAGCTGGTGATTTTAGCACCGCAAACCCTTTGTTGATGCCATTTTTCGGGAAAAAAACACAAGCCTTCTTCTGCAGCCCCTTTTTCCCATTTTTAAAAAAAAAACGAAATTTTCACTGTATTTTGGCTAATTTCTTGGCCTCCTTCTGGGGAACCCACACAGTCTGGGTACCTCTAGAATCCCTAGGATGTTGGCAAAAAAGGACGCAAATGTGGCGTGGGTAGCTTATGTGAACAAAAAGTTATAAGGGCCTAAGCGCGAGCTGCCCCAATAGCCAAAAAAAGGCTCAGCACAGGAGGGGGAAAAGGCCTGGCAGCGAAGGGGTTAAGAAACATTTCCAAGTTAATTTCAGTTGTGGGTTTCTGGTAAAACTTTTAATGTACACTTCATATTTAAGAATACTTTGTTCTCGCTTACTTTTTTGTATCTGTGGTTCTGTTAACAGCCATTGGTTTTTAGTTGTTCAAACACACATAGGGGGTCATTCTAACCCTGGCGGTCGCTAAAATGACGGAAGCACCGCCAACAGGCTGGCGGTGCTTCCCAGCCCATTCTGACCGCGGCGGTAAAGCCGCGGTCAGAAAAGGGGATCCGGCGGTTTACCGCCGGTTTTCCCCTTGCTGGCCTGAATCTCCATGGCGGCGCTGCAAGCAGCGCCGCCATGGAGATTCCGACCCCCTTCCCGCCATCCTGTTCCTGGCGGTTTTTACCGCCAGGAACAGGATGGCGGGAACGGGTGTTGTGGGGCCCCCTAACAGGGCCCCAGCATGATTTTCACTGTCTGCTTAGCAGACAGTGAAAATCGCGACGGGTGCAACTGCACCCGTCGCACCCCTGCAACCCCGCCGGCTCCATTTGGAGCCGGCTTCTGGGTTGCAGGGCCTTTCCTGCTGGGCCGGCGGGTGCTCCCTTGGCGGGCACCCGCCGGCCCAGCAGGAAAGCCAGAATGGCCTCCGCGGTCTTTTGACCGCAGAGCGGCCAAGTGGCGGTTCCCACTTGGCGGGCGGCGACCGCCGCCCGCCAAGGTAGGAATGAGGCCCATAGTTCTTTGGTCTTTTTGTACATCTATACAAACGATACATTTTTCTTTTCAACAAATTCAGGGCTATGCAATGTTGTAAACTCGACATAAATATCTCATTGCAACCTGACAATACAATGAAAAATATGAAGATATTTACATATATTTAACAACGTTTCTCAATGTTTAACGTTTTTCAGTAATGATCCATACACTAACAACGGGGAAGAATTTTGATGTAAGCGCTTTCATGGAGGATGTCTGCAGTATTTGAGCTCAGGTTGGCCAGCACCCAGAGAAATCTACTTACCCTGAACATTTATGAAATCTAGATACCCAGGGGAACACAAGGGATGTGGCTCATGTGAATGCCATTTTATTATCCTGAATCCCTTACAAATGTCAAATTGTGGTTAAAAAATATCACAGTTTATTAATCTTAAAGAACTTGAAGAAAATTCTACAACTTCCTGCAGATGGTGAAAGTCTCACCATTCTACATTCCGACACTTATCTTGCTAAAAATGGTACCCCACATGTGTAGTTGGGCTAATAGGCCAAAACGTTGATGATGTGAAGACTACATTGCCACTATACTTCACAGCATCACAGTTTTGGCCTGTTTGTGTCTGTTGTTATGGGCCCACCCACACATGTGAGGTACTATTCTGTTGATAGAAGGGTAGAAACACTAGGGGGCAGATTTATGGAAAGTGGCGCTGCACAAAGTGCAGCTCCACTTTTTCTGCACTTCTTAACACCCCTCTACCCCCACTATGTGTGCACTGTATTTAAAATACAGCGCACCATGCGCGCAGGTTAGGGGGCAATAGTGTAATTTTTTAGGACGCTATTGATGTACTCTGCAGGAGTAGCACCAAAATATTGGCATTACTCCTGCAGAGTACATAGGGGCCCAGTCTAAAAAATGGAAGCACCCTTTTAATGCCTGTTCTTGAGCAGGCTTTAAAAGTGCAGTAATAAATGGCGCAAGATAATCTCATAGATTTCCTTGCACAATTTTACTGGCTCCCCTAACGGGGGAACACTCCCTCTGCATACATTATGCCTGGCGCCTCTCCAGCTACCTTTGAGTAGCTCTCCTGTGTACAAACCATCCTACTATTATTAGAAGCTTTTGCTTGACTGAATTGATGTATTTATACCAAAATTGAAAAGTGTGTATTCAGAATGACAATGTGTATATTTTCAGAACTCCTAGGATGGTGTTTAGAGCAAAATGGTAACATTTCTAAAACACTTTTAAACCTGATACTTGAATGATACATCATGTGGCTTTGGAGAGATGTATTTCTAATATTATGTTGGTAGCCACAAGCATTGAAAGCTATGTAAACTTAGGTAAAGGCATTCCAAATTGACAAAACCTTTCTAAAGTACTGTTCGGAGCTCTGCATGGTTGGGAGCGTTACATAGGGTGGCTACTAAGGTAATCATTTCTGATGCTGTCACTACTACAGCACTAATAATATTAGTAAGTCCTGATAATGTTCACTGAACTTAAGTAGCTCTGTGTACAGAAGAGGTTGGAGACCCCTGAGTTTGGAGGTTCCTCTAGGTGCCGGTTGACCAGAGCAGCTCCCTACATACTAAAACTCAATATAATTCCAAGCTTCAGCCTTGCACTTTCTATTGGTGCATTCTTGTGTATAACTGTCCTGAGCAATGGGCCCACTATGCTTGTTGGATACTACTTTATTCAAGAGTGTGAATGAAGGCTGCATTAGCACATGGACTACGGCCCCATCAAAACACAAGGGCCTCATTTAGAGTTTGGAAGACAGGGTACCCTGCCACAGGTATGCTGTACACCATACAGACAGTCAATCCTCTCTTTTTAGAGATTGGCAAGCCATAATTATTCTACAGATAGTGCACTGCTGGCTGAGCTGGTGCTAACATTATACCAACAGTCCAATGGATTTGGAGGGATTGGTGTATGTTAGAAATGGGGGCTTTGGTTGGCAGTCAGGTTACTCCCTGTCCAAGCAAGGACCCTCACTCTAGTCAGGGTAAGTGTAGGAAAGTACCATCTTGCCTGGCATGTTACCCCCATATTTCACTGTATATATGTTGTTGTAGTCTATGTGTCACTGCGACCCTGCCAGGCAGGGCCCCAGTGCTCATAAGTATGTGCCCTGTATGTGTTCCCTGTGTGATGCCTAACTGTCTCACTGAGGCTCTGCTAACCAGAACCTCAGTGGTTATGCTCTCTCTGCTTTCCAAATTTGTCACTAACAGGCTAGTGACTAAATTTACCAATTCACATTGGCATACTGGTACACCCATATAATTCCCTAGTATATGGTGCTGAGGTACCCAGGAGATCCCTATGGGCTGCAGCATTTCTTTTGCCACCCATAGGGAGCTCTGACAATTCTTTCACAGGCCTGCCACTGCAGCCTGCGTGAAATAACGTCCACGTTATTTCACAGCTATTTACCACTGCACTTAAGTAACTTATAAGTCACCTATATGTCTAACCTTCACCTGGTGAAGGTTGGGTGCAAAGTTACTTAGTGTGTGGGCACCCTGGCACTAGCCAAGGTGCCCCTACATCGTTCAGGGCAAATTCCCCGGACTTTATGAGTGCGGGGACACCGTTACACGTGTGCACTGTACATAGGTCACCACCTATGTACAGCGTCACATGGTAACTCCGAACATGGCCATGTAACATGTCTAAGATCATGGAATTGTCACCCCAATGCCATTCTGGCATTGGGGGAACAATTCCATGATCCCCTGAGTCTCTAGCACAGAACCCGGGTACTGCCAAATTGCCTTTCCGGGGTCTCCACTGCAGCTGCTGCTGCCAACCCCTCAGACAGGTTTCTGCCCTCCTGGAGTCCAGGCAGCCCTGGCCCAGGAAAGCAGAACAAAGGATTTCCTCTGAGAGAGGGTGTTACACCCTCTCCCTTTGGAAATAGGTGTGAAGGCAGGGGAGGAGTAGCCTCCCCCAGCCTCTGGAAATGCTTTGATGGGCACAGTTGGTGCCCATCTCTGCATAAGCCAGTCTACACCGGTTCAGGGATCCCCCAGCCCTGCTCTGGCGCGAAACTGGACAAAGGAAAGGGGAGTGACCACTTCCCTGACCTGCACCTCCCAGGGGAGGTGCCCAGAGCTCCTCCAGTGTGTCCCAGACCTCTGCCATCTTGGAAACAGAGGTGTTGGGGGCACACTGGACTGCTCTGAGTGGCCAGTGCCATCAGGTGACGTCAGAGGCTCCTTCTGATAGGCTCTTACCTCTCTTGGTAGCCAATCCTCCTTCCTAGGTAGCCAAACCTCCTTTTCTGGCTATTTAGGGTCTCTGCTTTGGGGAATTCTTTAGATAACGAATACAAGAGCTCATCAGAGTTCCTCTGCATCTCCCTCTTCACCTTCTGCCAAAGGATCGACCGCTGACTGCTCAGGACCCCTGCAAAACCGCAACAAAGTAGCAAGATGACTACTAGCAACTTGGTATCGCTTCATCCTGCTGGCTTTCTCAACTGTTTCCAGGTGGTGCATGCTCTGGGGGTAGCCTGCCTCCTCTCTGCACCAGGAGCTCTGAAGAAATCTCCCATGGGTCGACGAAATCTTCCCCCTGCAACCGCAGGCACCAAAAGACTGCATCACTGGTCCTCTGGGTCCCCTCTCAGCACGACGAGCGTGGTCCTTGGAACTCAGCAACTCTGTCCAAGTGACTCCCACAGTCCAGGGACTCTTCAGTCCAAGTTTGGTGGAGGTAAGTCCTTGCCTTCCCACGCTAGACTGCATTGCTGGGTACCGCGTGATTTGCAGCTGCTGTGGCACCTGTGCACTCTTCCAGGATTTCTTTTGTGCACAGCCAAGCCTGGGTCTCCGACACTCTAACCTGCAGTGCACAACCTTCTGAGTTGTCCTCCGGCGTCGTGGGACTCCCTTTTGTGACTTTGCATGGACTCCGGTTCACTCTTCTTCCAGGTGCCTGTTCAGGTACTTTTGCGGGTGCTACCTACTTCTTTGAGGGCTCCCTGACTTGCTGGGTGCCCCCTCTGTCTCCTCCTCCAAGTGGCGACATCCTGGTCCCTCCTGGGCCACAGCAGCACCCAAAAACCTCTACCACAACCCTTGCAGCTAGCAAGGCTTGTTTGCGGTCTTTCTGCGTGGAAACACCTCTGCAAGCTTCATCGCGACGTGGGACATTCATCCTCCAAAGGAGAAGTTTCTAGCTCTCTTCTTTCTTGCAGAACTCCAAGCTTCTTCCAACAGGTGGCAGCTTCCTTGCACCCTCAGCTGGCATTTCCTGGGCTCCTGCCCACTCTCGACACTGTCACGACTATTGGACTTGGTCCCCTTGTCTTACAGGTACTAAGGTCCAGAAATCCACTGTTGTTGCATTGCTGGTGTTTGCTCTTTCTGCAGAAACCCCCTATCCCGACTTCTGTGCTCTCTGGGGGTAGTAGGTGCACTTTACACCTACCTTTCAGGGTCTTGGGGTGGGCTATTTTTCTAACCCTCACTGTTTTCTTACAGTCCCAACGACCCTCTACAAGCTCACATAGGTTTGGGGTCCATTCGTGGTTCGCATTCCACTTTTGGAGTATATGGTTTGTGTTGCCCCTATACCTATGTGCTCCTATTGCAATCTACTCTAATTTTACACTGCTTGCATTACTTTTCTTGCTATTACCTGCATAATTTTGGTTTGTGTACATATATCTTGTGTATATAACTTTTCCTCATACTGAGGGTACTCACTGAGATACTTTTGGCATATTGTCATAAAAATAAAGTACCTTTATTTTTAGTACTTCTGTGTATTGTGTTTTCTTATGACATTGTGCATATGACACCAGTGGTATAGTAGGAGCTTTACATGTCTCCTAGTTCAGCCTAAGCTGGTTTGCCATAGCTACCTTCTATCATCCTAAGCTGCTAGAAACACCTCTTCTACATTAATATGGGATAACTGGACCTGGCACAAGGTGTAAGTACCTCTGGTACCCACTACAAGCCAGGCCAGCCTCCTACATTGGTTGTGCAGCGGTGGGATAAGTACTTGTAACTACTTACCACTTTGTCATTGTGTATTTTTCATAAGAGAATAATATACAAAACAGTTCAGTGTATGCACACCTAACCAAAAAGTTTTGCTTTTCTCCTCTTAAACTTTTTACCAAGTTCTGAAAAGTACTCAAAAACTTCACAAGTTTCTAAAAAGTTAGAAAATGTTTTTTTCTCTGTTCTTTAAAAAGTTCTGAAACTTTTTCTTCCTTCTCACTATTTCTAAACCTTTTACTATCATGACTGTAGAAGACTCTACTCTTAAAATGGTCAATACTACTTATGACAATTTGAATTACAAGAGCCTAAGGAGTCTCTGCTTAGATAGGTGTAGTGATAGGAAAGAACCCTACAAAAGAGTTTCTATTTAACATGCTTATTGTGAATGATGAGTCCCAAGCAGGCACATCAAATGAGAGGTTAATAGAAGGTTCCCATTCTGACTCAGGGGATCTCCTTGAGGGAGGTTGGGAGGGATCTGTACCAGATCTGCCCCCTAGCAGGAAACCCAGTAATGTTGGTAGTAATGGAGGTTCCCATCATAGTAGAGGAGTCCTTATTCCTAGAGACCAAGTTGCTAAGGTTCAGTCAGTTAGGGACAGATCCCCCTCTGTTGTTTCCAATTACTCTTCTGTGTCCAAGCATTACCAACCCACCCACCCTGAAGACAATGTTAGATGTTAATGTTAGAAAGGGAACTCAAAAAGTTGAGGGTTGAAGAGACCAGATTGAAGCTTAAACAGCAACAGCTGGCCTTAGATAGGGAATCCCTAGACCTGGAGAAGGAGAGACGGAGATTGGGGTTTGGACCCCATGGTGGCAGCAGCAGTATTTCTGTTAGTAATCCTGTTAGAGAGCATGATTCCAGGAATCTGCACAAGATAGTCCCCCCTTACAAGGATGCGGATGATATCAACAAGTGGTTTGCTGCACTTGAGAGGGCCTGTATGGTAGAGGGGGCCCCTCAAAGGCAGTGGGCTGCTATATTGTGGCTATCTTTCAATGGAAAGGGTAGGGATAGGCTCCTTACTGTTAGAGAAAGTGATGCTAACAATTTTGCAGTTTTGAAGGATGCACTCTTGGATGGATTTGGCTTAACCACTGAACAATACAGGATTAAGTTCAAAGACACCAGAAAAGAGTCCTCACAAGACTGGATAGACTTTGTTGACTGTTCAGTGAAGGCCTTGGAGGGGTGGTTACATGGCAGTAAAGTTTCTGACTATGAAAGCCTGTATAATCTTATTCTGAGAGAGCATATTCTGAATAACTGTGTGTCTGACTTGTTACACCAATATCTAGTGGACTCAGATCTGACCTCTCCTCAAGAATTGGGAAAGAAGGCAGACAAATGGGTCAGAACAAGAGTGAACAGAAAAGTTCATACAGGGGGTGACAAGGATGGCAAGAAGAAGGATAGTAAGTCTTCTGACAAGGGTGGGGACAAAAGTAAAACTGAGTCTTCATCAGGCCCACAAAAATCCTCTGGTGGGGTGGTGGGTCCAAATCCTCTTCCAATAATCAACCTAAAAATCCTTGGTGTTATTTGTGTAAAGTCAAAGGCCGTTGGACAACTGATGCCAGTTGTCCAAAGAAAAACACCAAACCTCCCACTACTACAACCCCTACTGCAAATTCTAGTGCCCCTAGTAATAGCAGTGGTGGTGGGAGCAAACCTACTAATAGCCAATCCAAGGGAGTAGCTGGGCTCACTTTTGGTAATTTAGTTGGGGTTGGTCTTGTTAGGGAGACCACAGAGGCTGTGCTAGTCTCTGAAGGTGCCATTGATTTGGCCACCTTGGTTGCTTGTCCTCTTAATATGGATAAGTATAAGCAACTTCCCCTAATAAATGGTGTTGAGGTTCAGGCCTACAGGGACACAGGTGCCAGTGTTACCATGGTAATAGAGAAACTGGTGCACCCTGAACAACACCTACTTGGTCAGCAGTACCAAGTGACAGACGCTCATAACAACACTCTTAGCCACCCCATGGCTGTTGTGAATCTCAACTGGGGAGGGGGGTTACTGGTCCAAAAAAAGTTGTGGTTGCCTCAGATTTACCTGTAGACTGTCTACTAGGGAACGATTTAGAGACATCAGCTTGGGCAGAAGTGGAGTTGGAGGCTCATGCAGCAATGCTGGGCATTCCTGGGCATATTTCTGCTTTGACAAGGGCTCAGGCCAAAAAGCAAAAAGGACAGGGTAACTTGGATCCTGGAACAATGGACCAAGTGCTCCCTAAACCTAGGGGTAGCAAGGGTAAATCCCTACCCACTATCCCTCCCTCTACAGATGATTCTCCTTCTGAGGAAGAAGAATTTCCTCCCTGTGCAGAACCTTCACCGGATGAGCTGGCAGCAGACACTGCTGAGCTTTTGGGTGGAGGGGGGCCTGCCAGGGAAGAGCTGAGTGTGGCACAGCAAACCTGTCCCACATTAGAGGGTCTCAGACAGCAAGCTGTCAAACAGCAAAATGGGGATGTCAGTGACTCACATAGAGTTTACTGGGAGGACAACCTCTTGTACACCGAGGCAAGGGACCCAAAACCTGGAGCAGCCAGGAGATTGGTCATTCCCCTGCAGTACAGAGAGTTCCTCCTAACTCTTGCACATGACATTCCCTTGGCTGGATATTTGGGCCAGATCGAAACATCGGAAAGGCTTGTCCCCCTGTTTCACTGGCCTAGGATGTCAGAGGACACTAAACATTTTTGCAAGTCTTGTGTGACCTGCCAAGCCAGTGGCAAGACTGGTGGCACACCAAAGGCTCCCCTTATTCCACTACCTGTGGTTGGAGTCCCCTTTGAAAGGGTATGGGTTGACATAGTTGGCCCCCTTGGCCCTCCTACTGCTTCAGGCAATAGGTTTATCTTGGTAGTTGTGGACCATGCCACAATATATCCTGAAGCAATTCCTCTAAGGACCACTACAGCTCCTGCAGTGGCAAAGGCCCTCCTGGGAATCTTTTCCAGGGTGGGTTTCCCTAAAGAGGTTGTATCAGACAGGGGTAGCAACTTTATGTGTGCATACTTGAAAGCAATGTGGAAGGAATGTGGTGTAACCTACAAATTCACCACTCCTTATCATCCACAGACTAATGGACTGGTAGAGAGGTTTAATAAAGCTCTCAAAGGTATGATAATGGGACTCCCTGAAAAACTCAGGAGGAGATGGGATGTCCTGTTACCTTGCCTCCTTTTTGCTTACAGGGAGGTACCCCAGACAGGAGTGGGCTTCAGCCACTTTGAACTCCTCTTTGGACACCCTGTAAGAGGTCCACTAACACTTGTGAAGGAGGGTTGGGAACAACCTTTAAAAGCTCCCTAACAGGACATAGCGGACTATGTACTTGGCCTAAGATCCAGAATGGCTGAGTACATGAAAAAGGCCAGTAAAACCTTCAGGCCAGCCAAGAGCTCCAGAAGCAATGGCATGACCAGAAGGCTGTTCTGATTCAGTACCAACCAGGACAGAAGGTGTAGGTATTGGAGCCTGTGGCCCCAAGAGCACTCTAGGACAAATGGAAAAGAAGGGTGAGGTTACCTATCTTGTAGACCTGGGCACTGCCAGGAGTCCCCTTAGGGTGATTCATATCAACCGCCTAAAACCCTACTATGGCAGGGCTGCTCTCACCCTGCTCATGGCAACAGATGAGGGACAGGAAGAAGAGAGTGACCCTCTCCCTGATCTCTTTTCCACCACTGAAAATGATGCTTTAGTGGAGGAAGTAGTTTTGGCAGATTGTCTGACTGCAGAACAGTAAGACAACTGCATAAACCTCCTTGGACAATTTTCTGAACTCTTTTCAACTGTGCCAGGCACCACATCTTGGTGTGAACACAAAATTGATACTGGAGACAGCATGCCTGTCAAAAGTAACATCTATAGACAGCCTGACCATGTCAAGGACTGCATAAAACAAGAGGTTCAGAAAATGCTTGATCTAGGAGTGGTTGAACATTCTGAAAGCCCATGGGCGAGTCCTGTGGTGCTTGTACCAAAACCTCACTCAAAAGATGGAAAAAGGGAGATGAGGTTTTGTGAAGAATACAGAGGTCTCAATCAGGTGACAAAAACTGATGCTCACCCTATACCCAGGGCAGATGAGCTCATAGATACACTGGCATCTGCCAAGTATCTAAGCACCTTTGATTTGACTGCAGGGTATTGGCAGATCAAATTGGCTGAGGATACTAAACCTAAAACTGCATTTTCATCTATAGGAGGGCACTACCAATTCACAGTGATGCCCTTTGGTTTGAGAAATGCACCTGACACTTTTCAGAGGTTAGTGAACACAGTCCTGCAAGGGTTGGAGGCTTTTAGTGCAGCATATCTAGATGATATAGCTGTCTTTAGCTCCACCTGGGATGAGCACCTGGTCCACCTTTGGAAAGTTTTGGAGGCTCTGCAAAAGGCAGGCCTCACCATCAAGGCCTCAAAGGGCCAGATAGGACAGGGAAAGGTGGTTTATCTGGGACACCTGGTAGGTGGAGAACAGATTGCACCACTTCAGGGAAAAATCCAGAGAATCATGGATTGGGTTCCCCCTACAACACAGACCCAGGTGAGAGCCTTCTTAGGCCTCACTGGGTATTAGAGGAGATTCATTAAAAACTATGGCTCCATAGCAGCCCCTCTTAATGATCTCACAATTAAGAAGATGCCTAAAAAGGTATTGTGGACAGCTAGCTGTCAGAAAGCTGTTGAGGAGCTCAAACAGGCCATGTGCTCTGCACCTGTCCTAAAAAGCCCATGTTACTCCAAGAAATTCATTGTTCAAACTGATGCATCTGAATTAGGGGTAGGGGCAGTTTTATCACAACTGAATTCTGAGGGCCAGGATCAACCAGTTGCTTTTATCAGCAGAAGGTTGACCCCTAGAGAAAACCGTTGGTCTGCCATTGAGAGGGAGGCCTTTGCTGTGGTCTGGGCACTAAAAAAGTTGAGGCCATACCTGTTTGGCACTCACGTTATGGTTCAGACAGCCCACAATCCTCTACCTTGGCTAAAACAAATGAAAGGTGAAAATCCTAAATTGTTGAGGTGGTCCATATCTCTACAGGGAATGGACTATACAGTGGAACATAGACCTGGGAGTACCCACTCCAATGCAGATGGACTCTCCAGATATTTCCACTTAGACAATGAAGACTCATCAGGTCATGGCTAGTCTTATTGTCATTCGTTTGGGGGGGTTTGTGTAGGAAAGGACCATCTTGCCTGGCATGTTACCCCCATATTTCACTGTATATATGTTGTTTTAGTCTATGTGTCACGGGGACCCTGCCAGGCAGGGCCCCAGTGCTCATAAGTATGTGCCCTGTATGTGTTCCCTGTGTGATGCCTAACTGTCTCACTGAGGCTCTGCTAACCAGAACCTCAGTGGTTATGCTCTCTCTGCTTTCCAAATTTATCACTAACAGGCTAGTGACTAAATTTACCAATTCACATTGGCATACTGGTACACCCATATCCTTCCCTAGTATATAGTACTGAGGTACCCAGGGTATTGGGGTTCCAGGAGATCCCTATGGGCTGCACCATGTCTTTTGCCACCCATAGGGAGCTCTGACAATTCTTAAACAGGCCTGCCACTGCAGCCTGCGTGAAATACCGTCCACGTTATTTCACAGCAATTTACCACTGCACTTAAGTAACTTATAAGTCACCTATATGTCTAACCTTCACCTGGTGAAGGTTGGGTGCAAAGTTACTTAGTGTGTGGGCACCCTGGCACTAGCCAAGGTGCCCCCACATCGTTCAGCCTCCCCCAGCCTCTGGAAATGCTTTGATGGGCACAGATGGTGCCCATCTCTGCATAAGCCAGTCTACACCGGTTCCGGGATCCCCCAGCCCTGCTCTGGCGCGGAACTGGACAAAGGAAAGGGGAGTGACCACTCCCCTGACCTGCACCTCCCAGGGGAGGTGCCCAGAGCTCCTCCAGTGTGTCCCGGACCGCTGCCATTTTGGAAACAGAGGTGTTGGGGGCACACTGGACTGCTCTGAGTGGCCAGTGCCATCAGGTGACGTCAGAGGCTCCTTCTGAAAGGCTCTTACCTCTCTTGGTAGCCAATCCTCATTCCTAGGTAGCCAAACCTCCTTTTCTGGCTATTTAGGGTATCTGCTTTGGGGAATTCTTTAGATAACAAATGCAAGAGCTCATCAGAGTTCCTCTGCATCTCCCTCTTCACCTTCTGCCAAAGGATCGACCGCTGACTGCTCAGGACGCCTGCAAAGCCGCAACAAAGTAGCAAGACGACTACTAGCAACCTTGTATCGATTCATCCTGCCGGCTTTCTCGACTGTTTCCAGGTGGTGCATGCTTTGGGGGTAGCCTGCCTCCTCTCTAGGAGCTCTGAAGAAATCTCCTGTGGGTCGACAGAATCTTCCCCCTGCATCCGCAGGCACCAAAAGACTGCATCACTGGTCCTCTAGGTCTCCTCTCAGCATGACGAGCGTGGTCCCTGGAACTCAGCAACTCTGTCCAAGTGACTCCCACAGTCCAGTGACTCTTCAGTCCAAGTTTGGTGGAGGTAAGTCCTTGCCTCCCCACGCTAGACTGCATTGCTGGATACCGCGTGATTTGCAGCTGCTCCGGCTCCTGTGCACTCTTCCAGGATTTCCTTCGTGCTCAGCCAAGCCTGGTTCTCTGACACTCTAACCTGCAGTGCACAACCTTCTGAGTTGTCCTCCGGCGTCGTGGGACTCCCTTTTGTGACTTCGCATGTGCTCCGGTTCACTCTTCTTCCAAGTGCCTGTTCAGGTACTTTTGCGGGTGCTACCTGCTTCTGTGAGGGCTCCCTCACTTGCTGGACGCCCCCTCGGTCTCCTCCTCCAAGTGGCGACATCCTGGTCCCTCCTGGGCCACAGCAGCACCCAAAAACCTTTACCGCAACCCTTGCAGCTAGCAAGGCTTGTTTGTGGTCTTTCTGCGTGGGAACACCTCTGCAAGGTTCATCGCGACGTGTGACATCCATCCTCCAAAGGAGAAGTTCCTAGCTCTCTTCTTTCTTGCAGAACTCCAAGCTTCTTCCAACAGGTGGCAGCTTCCTTGCACCCTCAGCTGGCATTTCCTGGGCTCCTGCCCACTCTCAACACTGTCGCGAATATTGGACTTGGACTTGGTCCCCTTACCTTAGAGGTACTCAGGTCCGGAAATCCACTGTTGTTGCATTGCTGGTGTTTGTTCTTCCTGCAGGAACCCCCTATCACGACTTCTGTGCTCTCTGGGGGTAGTAGGTGCACTTTACACCTACCTTTCAGGGTCTTGGGGTGGGCTATTTTTCTAACCCTCACTGTTTTCTTACAGTCCCAGCGACCCTCTACAAGCTCACATAGGTTTGGGGTCCATTCGTGGTTCGCATTCCACTTTGGAGTATTTGGTTTTTGTTGCCCCTATACCTATGTGCTCCTATTGCAATCTACTCTAATTTTACACTGCTTGCATTACTTTTCTTCCTATTACCTGCATAATTTTGGTTAGTATACATATATCTTGTGTATATAACTTATCCTCATACTGAGGGTACTCACTGAGATACTTTTGGCATATTGTCATAAAAATAAAGTACCTTTATTTTTAGTACTTCTGTGTATTGTGTTTTCTTATGACATTGTGCATATGACACCAGTGGTATAGTAGGAGCTTTACATGTCTCCTAGTTCAGCCTAAGCTGCTTTGCCATAGCTCCCTTCTATCATCCTAAGCTGCTAGAAACACCTCTTCTACACTAATAAGGGATAACTGGACCTGGCACAAGGTGTAAGTAACTCTGGTACCCACTACAAGCCAGGCCAGCCTCCTACAGTAAGCCACAATTATCTTGTCCCCACCCTCTGGTACCTTGGCACTGAGCAGTCAGGCTTAACTTAGAAGGCAATGTGTAAAGTATTTGTGCAATAAGTCATGCAATAACACAGTGAAAACACCACAAAAATACACCGCACAGGTTTAGAAAAACATAGGATGTTTATCTCAGTGAATTAAGGTCAAAACGATCAAGATTTGATAAATGCAAGTTGAAATATCACTTCTGCAATGATAAGATGAGTTTTAAGTCTTTAAAAGCAACTATTGTCTCTTGCAAACACAAAGTACCTGGTTTGCATCAAAATTACATGCATGAAGACCGCAGAGGAGGAGAAGGTAGGGGTGTGTCGGATTCCTGGGCACATACAGACGATGCGTTGCTTCTTTTCCAAGCGGCAAGGGCTTTGCGTCAATTTCCGGCGTGCAGGCTTAAATCCTCTTTGCGATGCGGGGTCTTTTGAACGTCCATGGACAATGCGTGGAAATCCTGGGCGTGCAGGGCGAAGTTACAGTTGTTGTGTCGATCCGGTGGGCTAAGCGGCAGAACTTCTGTCGCACGGCTGGCGCTGCATCGATTCCTCTCACAGGAAGTCAGGCTGCGTTGTTTCGGCTTGAAGATACGTCGATCTGGTGGATTGTGCGTCGAAGTTCTGGTCGCAACGCTGGTGCTGTATCGATCTCCACTCAGGGAGCTGGGCTGTGCCATTCCGGTTTGCCGATGCATTGTTTTTTTCACCACTGGACTGTAGTGAATCCTAGTTCGTTTTAATGGGATAGCAGGAATTAGCTTAGCCTCTGGCTTGTAGACTTGTGCCCCCGTCACCTAGTGACTTTTAACCTACTTAGCTTGCTCTGTCTTAGCCCATTTAATTATTTATTTCTTCTAAGATGGCTGCCTTGTTTATAGTTAGACCACTTGTTATGAGTTACATTATCAGTGTCACCGTGCCAAGGCGTCAAGATCAAGCACCAAAGACATACAAACAGTAGGTGTTCACACTTAGGGATTTTCCCTCTCTATACTTTCGAGGGATTGTTGATATTAATTGCCGTCCCAAGCATGCCTGTTATCTATTGTTTTGGAATACACCTATGTCAGGGGACCTTGTAGATCTGTATAAATTCATCACACTTTAGACAGATAATCAGAGGGATTCCGACCAGAGGGCATCGCCACCATCACTGATACCGATGCTGCAGTCATCTTGACGCTGACCCAGTCTTCGTGTCCCTACGGAGTCTGAGATAGAGACCTCATTCCAAGGTAACGAGGGTTGGGGGCTCCTCTCATGGACACGGCTTTGGCAGATTAGGTTTAGCAAACCCAGCTCTCCTTTAGGTAGGAGGTTAAGGCTATTCACATGAGGGTAATAGGGCATATTCCATCATATATATCTTTTTCATGTATTGCAAAATGGTGGGGTCTTCATAATAATGATTCTCTTCTTCACAATACTGTTACTTGCTATATTCATTATCCTAATCATTGCAGTCCATGAAACTTATCGCAAATTGCAGTTATGTTAAATAAAAAGCTATTATAACTTTACTGTATCTGTGTCATTGCCTGTGTTTGTATGAGACATAATATATCTGTGGGAAAAGGGTAATCTACGTTTAACCACGACATACCCTGAGATATCTTACTTTGAGTCCAGGCGTAAGCGACTGCCATAAATCACCTTTTACTATTGTGTTTCTGGTGAGGTACTGCTAGTAAGCCGGTAAGGTTGTGACAACAGTTGCGACTTGTGGTAGGAAAGACTCAGTCGCCTACAAACAAAAGTACTGTTATCCTTAAACCAGCAGTCTTGCTCAGAGCAAGAGTCCAAACTACGACAGGACAGGCTGTGAGTCGATTCCGGCAGGCTGTGCGTCCATTTTCACTGCACAAGGAGTTCTTTGCAGAGATGAAGTCTTTTTAGTCCTGAGACTTAAGGAAACAGGGGGCAAGTTCAATCCAAGCCTTTGGAGAGCACTTCTCAGCAGAGCCAGAAGTCAGCAGGGCAGCAGGGCAGCAGGTCAATAGAAAAGCAGCAGCCCTTCACAGCAAAGCAGTCCAGGTGAGTCTTTTGGGCAGCCAGGCAGCTCCTCCTTGCAGGTTGCAGGTTCTGGTTCAGAGTGTCTTTCCCAGAAAGTGTCTGGCTTGGTAGGGTCAGGGACCCAGTTTTTATACCCAAAAGTGCCTTTGAAGTAGAGAAGACTTAAGGAGTGGTTTTGAAGTGTACAAGGTCCCTTTTCAGTACAACCCTGTCTGCCAGCGTCCCAGTAGGGGGTTTGACAGTCCATTTTGTGAGGGCAGGCCACTGTCCTTTGAAATGTGTCAGGCCCTCCAACCTCCCAGCCCAGGAAGACCCATTGAGCATTCAGATGTGTGCAAATGTGACTGAGCGTCCTGTTTTTGTGGTTGTCTGGGTGAAATGCACAAGGGAGTGGTCAACCAGCCCAGCCCGGACGTGGATTGGAGACAGCCTGTAAGGCACAGAAGGATTTTAAGTACAGAGAAATGCTCACTTTCTAGAAGTGGCATTTCTAAAATAGTAATATAAACTCCAACCTCACCAGTCAGCAGGATTTTGTATTACCATTCTGGCCATCCTAAATATGACCTGTCTACTCCTTTCTAATCAGAATACACCACTCAAACAGTATATGAGGATAGCCCTAATGTTAGCCTATGAAAGGAGCAGGCCTCACAGCAGTGGAAAACAAATTTAGGGTTTTTCCACTACCAGGAAATATAAAACTCACATGTATATGTCCTGCCTTTTACCTACACAGCAAGCTGCCCTGTGGGCTACCTAGGGCCTACCTTAGGGGTGACTTATATGCAGAAAAAGGGGATGACAAGTACTTTTAAATGCCAAGTTGAAGTGGCAGTGAAACTGCATACACAGGCCTTGCAATGGCATGCCTGAGACATGGTTAAGGGGCTACTTATGTGGGTGGCACAGCCAGTTCTGCAGGCCCACTAGTAGCATTCAATCCAAAGGCCCTGGGCATATGTAGTGCACTTTACTAGGGACTTACAAGTAGATCAGATATGCCAAATGGGTGTGAACCAATGTTATCATGTTTTAGGGAGAGAGCATATGCACTTTAGCAATGATTGGCAGTGGTAAAGTGTGCAGAGTCCTGAAGCCAGCAAAAACAGTGTCAAAAAGATGAAGGGAGGCAGCCAAAAAGTTAGGGGTGACCACCCTAAGGCTGTCAGGTCTGTTCTCGTGGTTATAGTCTTCTGCTAATAAAGACTACTGGTTGGTCTAGGCCCTCCTCATTCATATGTGCTAGGACCGCCCCTATGCCATGCTCTGAAGCATCTGTCTACACAATGAATTCCCTGGAATAGTCAGGGGCCTTGAGCACGGGGGCTTCCTTCAGAGGCTTTCGGACAAGCCTCTGTCCAATTCACCAATCTGGGTTGTTTCTTGGATATGAGTTCTGTTAAGGGGGCCACTACGGTGCCATAACCCTTAACAAATCTTCTGTAGTATGCAGTGAGACCCAAGAAGGCTCTCACCTCTGTCTGGGTTCTATGTGGTTGCTAGGCCCCTATGGTTTCAACCTTGGCCTGGAGGGGCTGCACCTTGCCACCACCTTCTAGATGTCCCAAGTACACCACGGAACTCTGTCCAATATGGCACTTACTGGCCTTGATGCTCAGGCCTGCCTGTTGCAGGGCCTGAAGCACCTCCTTGAGAGGGAGCAGATGTTCCTCCCAGCTGGAACTATAGACGGCGATGTCGTCTAGGTAGGCTGAGCAGAAGGCATCCTTGCCAGCTAGGACCCCGTTAATCAACAGTTGGAAGGTAGCAGGGCTATTTTTCAGTCCAAAGGGCATGACCCGGAACTGGTAATGACTCTCAGGAGTAGAAAAAGTGGATCTCTCTTCTGCCCCTTCAGTCAAGGCGATCTGCCAGTACCCTCACATGAGCTCAAAGGTATTAAGGAACTTGGCAGCACCAAGCCTGTTTACGAGCTCATCTGCTCGAGGGATGGGGTGAGCATCTGTCTTTGTGACAGAGTCGAGACCCTGATAGTCCACGCAGAACCTAAGCTCAGTTTTGACACCGGGAGCAGCAGCCTTGAGAACCAACACCACTGACTGCTGGACTCCTCAATTACCCAGAGAGCCAGCATCTTGGCCACTTAATCCTGGATGCTGGACTTCACCTTATCTGACACTCTGTACATTTTATTCTTTACAGGGGGGCTGTTTCCTGTGGCAATATCATGAACACACGTGTGTGAGTCCAGTGGTGAGGGAAAACAGGGAAGAGAACTGCTCCAATAGCTCATAGCAGTCGCCTCTCTGATCTAGAGACAGGGAGTCAGAGAGATTGACACCCTCCACTGACCCATTGCCTTCCTTGACAGAGAGGAGGTCAGGGAGAGGCTCACTCTCCTCTTCCATACCCTCGTCTGTCACCAGAAGCATGCTGACTTCAGCCCTCTCAAAATGAGGCTTCAGTCTGTTCTGGTGGAGCACCCTTAGGGGGGCTCTAGGGGACTTAAGGTCCACTGAGTAAGTGGCCTCTCCCTTCCGCTCCTTGATCTCGAATGGGCCAGTCCAGCGGTCCTGGAGAGCTCTTTGTCTCCAGGTAAGAATTCTGCCAGGGTGCCTTCTGTTCATACCATTGCTTCATCACCTCTTGACTGGCCTTGAGGTTGCTCTTGGTCTGTTTCCAGAAGCATTGCATCTGGTTGCGGAGGGCCAGCATGTAACTGACCACCTCCTGGGGGGTTTCCTGGGAGCTTTCTCCCACCCCTCTTTCACAATGCTTAGGGGTCCCCTGACAGGCTACCCATAGAGAGGTTCAAAGGGGCTGAACCCCACCCCTTTCTGGGGCACCTCTCTATAAGCAAAGAGAAGGCATGGCAAGAGGCCGTGATCATGCCTTTTAGGGTCTTGTTGAATCTCTCCACAAGACCATTGGATTGAGGATGGTAAGGGGTGGTGAACCAGTAGGTCACCTCACACACATCCCACATGGACTTCATGTATGCAGACATGAAGTTTGTGTCTCTGTCAGACACAATCTCCTTTGTGAATCCTGTAGGGGTTAATATCCCCATCAGAGCTCTGGCTCTGACATTGATAACTTGGCACCACATTTGTGGGTACCAGAGCCTTCCTTTCTCCAGCATGTATGCTGCCACCATCACTGTTGGACTCAGACTACCTTGAGGTGAGGTCCAGCTCTTTGAGACTCAGTTCATGAGCCAGAAGAAGTTTCTTCTCAGCCACTGCCCTTTCAGCCTCAGCTTACTTAGCTTCTCTCTCAGCCTTCCTCTCCTCTGCCTCCATGTTTAACCTTGCCATTTGCAGTTGAAATTCAGTCTCCTCCCTCCTTTCCTCTGCGGTCAGGCCATGGCTAGAGACACTGCTCCCTGGTTTAGCAGGGGGATAATTCCAGGGGTAACATCCCCCACTGCAGGTGACAAATCCTCTAACAGGCCATCCTCTGGCTCCTCCAACTCAACATCATCTTCAGAACGGGCTTCTGCCCGGGCCCTCACTCCTTTTGGTACTCCTCCTTCCTGGAGGCACCCAGGGTAGGTACTCCAATCCCCTTGCAGAACCCTTTTAGCTGGCTGACAGTGTATGTCTCCAGCTTGGCTAGGTCAAACTCTCCAGCTCCTGCTTGAGACCCAGCCAGATACATGTTGATTGAGGATTTGGGTAAAAATATCAAGCAGAAAAAAGAAATTGCAGAAAAAGAGAAAAAAATCAAGTTGACCTTTAACTGTGGGTAGGTAGTGTACACATAGCTATTGTATGTTACTGCACAAATACAAGTCCTATCCTCACCGCTGATCACCAATGTTAGAAATGGGGTCTTTGGTTGGCAGTCAAGTTACCTCCAGTCCAAGCAAGGACCCTCACTCTAGTCAGGGTAAGCCACACACAATCCAAACTATGCTGTGCCCACCCTCTGTTAGCTTGGCACGGAGAAACAGGCTTAACTTAGAAGGCAATGTGTAAAGTATTTGTGAAATAAATCATGCAATAACACAGCAAAAACACCACAAAAATACACCACACAGGTTTAGAAAAATATAGAATATTTATCAGTGTAAATTAAGGTCAAAACAATCAAGATTTGATAAATACAAGTTTAAATACTTCTTTTGCAATGATAAGATGAGTTTTAACTCTTTAAAAACTACAATTGTCTCTTGCAAGCACAAAGTAACTGGTTTGCATCAAAATGACACACACGAAGACCGCAGAGGAGGAGATGCATTGAAAAAGGTAGGTGTGCATCAGAGTCCCAGGCGCACACAGACAATGCGTTGATTCTTTTCCATGCTGCAAGGGCTTTGTGTTGATTTCCGGTGCACAGGCTTGAATCCTCTTTGCGATGCGAGGTATTTAGTGTCCATGGACGGTGCGTGGAAATCCTGGGTGTGCGGGTGAAGTCACAGTTGTTGCGTCAATCCTGTGGGCGATGCGGCGGAGTTTCTGTTGCACGGCTGCATCCATTCCTCTCACAGGAAGTCGGGCTGCATTGTTTCGGCTCGAGGATGCCTCAATCCGTTGGGCTGTGCGTTGAAACTCCGGTCGCAATGCTCACGCAGCATCGATCTCCACTCGGGGAGCCGGGCTGCGTCATTCCAGTTTAGCGATGCAGTGATTTTCTCACCGATGGACAGGCTGTGCGTCGATTCCGGCAGGCTGTGCATCGGTTTTCACAGCACACGGAGTTCTTTGCAGAGATGAAGTCTTTTTGGTCCTCAGACTTCAGGAAACAGGAGGCAAGCTCAATCCAAGCCCTTGGAGAGCACTTCTCAGCAGAGCCAGAGGTCAGCGGGGTAGCAGGGCAACAGAAGGCAGCGGCCCTTCACACCAAAGGAGTGCAGGTGAGTCCTTTGGGCAGCCAATCAGCTCCTCTTGGCAGGTTGCAGGTTCTGGTTCAGTGTGTCTTTCCCACGAAGTGTCAGTTTGGTAGGGTCAGGGACCCAGTTTTTAAACCCAAAAGTGCCTTTGAAGTGGAGGAGACATCAAAGAGTGATTTTGAAGTGCACAAGGTCCCCTTTCAGTACAACGCTGTCTGGTAGGGTCCCAGTAGGGGGATTGGCAGTCCATTGTGGGAGGGCAGGTCACTGTCCTTTGAAATGTAAGTGTCAGGCCATCCACCCTCCCAGCCCAGGAAGACCCATTCAGTATGCAGATGTGTGCAAGTGTGACTGAGCATACTGTGTTTGTGGTTGTGTGGGTGAAATGCACAAAGGAGCTGTCTACCAGCCCAGCCCAGACGTGGATTGGAGGCAGACTGTAAGGCACAGAAGGATTTTAAGTGCAAAGAAATGCTCTCATTCTAGAAGTAACATTTCTAAAATAGTAGTATAAAATTCAGCCTCACCAGTCAGTAGGATTTTGTATTATTAGTCTGGCCATACTAAATATGACCAGTCTACTCCTTTCTAATCAGAATCTACCACTCAAACAGTATATGAGGGTAACCCTAATGTTCGCCTATGGAAGGAGCAGGCCTCGCAGCAGTGGAAAACCAATTTAAGTGTTTTTCACTACCGGGACAAATAAAACTCACATGTATATGTCCTGCCTTTTACCTATACAACACCCTGCCATATGGGTTACCTAGGGCCTACCTTAGGTGTGGCTTATATGTAGAAAAAGGGGAGTTTAAAGCTTGGCAAGTACTTTTAAATGCCAAGGCAAAGTGGTAGTGAAACTGCACACACAGGCCTTGCAATGGCAGGCCTGAGACATGGTTAAGGGGCTACTTATATGGGTGGCACAACCAGTGCTGCAGGCCCACTAGTAGCATTCGATCTAATGGCCCTGGGCACATGTAGTGCACTTTACTAGGGACTTACAAGTAGATCAAATATGTCAATTGGGTTTTGGGAGAAAAAATATGCACTTTAGCACTGATTAGCAGTGGTAAAAGGCACAGAGTCCTAAAGCCAGCAAAAACAGTGTCAAAAAGATGGAGGGAGGTAGGCAAAATGTTGGGGGTGACCACCCTAAGGCTGTCAGGTCTAATCCCAGGTAAGTATAGGTAAGTACAGGTAAGTATTTTATTTATTTTTTAAAGTGCCAAAGGTCCCCCTACATGGCACTGGGTGCAGTGGCCATGCCCAGGTGCACTGGTCCCCTGTGCTGGCCATTGGGGTGGTGGGCATGACTCCTGTCTTTTCTAAGACAGGAGTCATGTGGTATGGATGGTTTTGCATCAGCAAATGACTCTAAAGTCTTTTTTTTTACTCTAACCTGCCTAATGTCGGGGCGTGGCTTGAGACCCATGGAGTAGGCAGCTCCAGAGAAGAGCTCCAGAGAAGAGCTCCGGCCCGGCTCTCCTGCTAAACAATAATCCCAATGGCATAGACCGGCTACCTACGCACCTTCCCCTCTCCCCAAAGACCAGGAGGAGGGGGGCATGAAGATGGTCAGAGATGGAGCAGAGATGGTCGTATCTGGCCCTGAAACCATGATCGGACGAAACGGCTTTCCGGATCACCTGACTCCAAAATGGCAGGTGCAGGGGAGCCAGAGGCGCACGGACTGGGTGCGGCCTGCGGAGTCTACTCGGCATGACGGCCCCATTTGACACGACTGGACCCCGTCGCCGAGGGAGCGGTCCTGCAGCTGGACTGTGAGGAGAGCACTGGCGGCGCCGCTCTCCTTTGGCTGAGACGGTCGCGAAGAATGCAGTGACCCTCCCCCAGCCAATTAGCAAATAGTGAGCCTGAGGGCGCCTCTGAATGTACCGGGCCATTGGGGGGCCACTTCCCACAACCACACAGAAAGGAGGGGCGCATACTGCGTATAGATAGAGGGGGGCCTGGACACAGCGGAGGTCCCGAGCTGGGCCAGTGGGGCCGTGGAGCCTGGGCGTCACCAAGGCATAATCCGCACCAGGCAACTCGGAACACACACCCATTTTGCATGAGCTGTCTGAGGTCCACCAGAGAGTCACTCTAGGATGGGCAAAATAAAAAAACAAAAAGACATGACCGGTGATCCCGGAACACATCAAGACGGCCCTCCACCCCTCCAACCAGGTTGACGCAATCCACAGCTACAGGGGACCTGGCGGGTGGCCCTTCGCTGGGAGACATCATGCAGGCTATCACGTCCCCCAGGGAAAGCCTGGAGTCCAAAATCAATACCCTAGCAGTGGACCTGAGCATGCTGAGAGAGGCCAACTGGCAGAACAAGTAACAACAGCCGAAAGAACTGTGGAGGAGCTTAGGCCTGAGCTGATGGCGACTGGGGACCGTGTAACCACCCTTGAGAAGCAAGTCGGGACCCTCCAGGTCCGCTCCGAGGACACCAAGAACAGATCACGGAGGAGCAATATTCAGGTAGTTGGCCTGCCCGAAAAAGTTGAATAACAAAACTTACCTGAGTATCTGGAGCGATGGATAGTTGAGACAGTGGCGCCAGCAAGCCTCTTGTTCTTGGGCTAGGAAGGACGGGGAACTAAGAGTGGAGAACAATATTGTGCGAGTTTTCCCTGACTTCTCCCGCGAAGTGCAGAAACAAAGAGCAACTTATCTGGAGGTCATGAAGCACTTACGAACATTAAATATCCTGTACACTATGCTTTTCCCCTCCGCGCTGAGAGTTTCGAACGGCAGAGGAGCGAGATTTTTTCACACAGCCCAAGAGGCAAGAGCCTGGCTTGATGAGCAAGAGGGCCCCACGGGAGCAGGAACACCCCGAGGGCCCAGATCCAGAAGTAGTCAACCCTGAGCTGGTGGACTCAGGTGGGGGGAGCGGCACCCATCTCGTAGGAGAGCCAAGATGAACGACAGCGAGCCACGGTGGCTGTGGCATCACTGTGCAGAGGGGTACTAGCCCGAGTTCTGCAGTGACACAGAAAGGAGCACGAGGGTCGGACTCCGACGCTGAATCTGAGAGTTCAGCAGCTATGTGGTGACGCCAGGAACTGCTGAGGATATAATATGACATGATGCCCGGGTGCCACAAACTATCTATGAAGCCCTGGAACGGCGACGCTTCTGAGTATTGACATAACGCGGGGTAGCACGGTCCTCAGGATAGAAACGGGGGCTACCCTGGTGCTGCCAGCTTCATCTGACAGGAGCATTCTTTTCACCCACCCAATAAGTATTGACTTTGGTTAGTTATAGTTTGGATGGGGGACTGTTCTCACGCCTGTCCTGTGGAAGGGGAGTTGGGGACGTTTTTGTTAGACTTTGGGAAACCCGCCAAATACTACACCTGTGAGGGAGATATGTTCCTGACTGCTGCTGTCCTGATGTGGCTGCATGTGGCGAGGGCGAGCAAAGACATAACAGTGCTGATCATTCACTTTGAGTAGTCTAGATGAATACAAAGTGATCTCTTGGAATATAAGGGGCTTGCATAATGTGGTTAAATGATACAAAGTATACTCCTACATACGTAGGAGGGGTGCACATATAGCAATGCTACAGGAGACTCACCTGACGGCGGCGGAGGGCATGGCGCTGCAGAGGAGATGTAGGGGCCAAGTTTTTTATACAACCTACTCAGCATATGCAAGGGGCACCCTAGTTTGGATAAGACAAGGAGTACAGTTTCAAATTACCAATACGCTAATTGATCCAGACGGTTGGTATGTGGTGGTTACAGGCCGATTGGGAGGGCGGGACCTCGTGCTCATAAACATATACGCGCCTAATATAGATCAGGGCACATTTCTAGATCAGCTATCACACACACTAGCTCCTCACTTGCTACACGCAGTGCTGATCGGGGAAGATTTAAATTGCATGGCCAACCCGGGGCTTGACAGATCCCACCCTCCCTTGCGGGATTCTTCAGTGAACCCCCTAGCTAAAAAAATCCTAGAGTGGCAATCTGGGTGGCAGCTGTTACACTCATGGAGGATCCTTAACTCCCAGGCCAGGGATTATTCTTACTATTCCACAGTGCAAGATCTGCATGTGCGACTGGACACCTTCCTGTGCATGCCAGAAGTACAAACTCAGATATGCGACATAGAGTATTTGGGAAGAACCCTCTCCAATCACAATCCTGTACTATTGCATTTGCCATGGACACGGGCTACCCCCTCCATACCCGCCTGGCGCCTTGAACCTGATTCCCTTGAAGACCCTGCATACCTTGACCAAATAAGGGGACATATTACGCAGTACTTTGAGGACAATACGGCTACGGCCCCCTCCCCGCAAACATTATGGGAAGCATTCAAGGTGGTGATATGAGGACGCTGTATTGCGTTGTCAATGGGGGGAATAGGAGAACCTTAATATGAGAGGTTGAATTAGCTGAGAAAGAGCTCCGATCTGTAGAGAAGTTGACACCGGAACGCCCTGAATTGCAGGGGGAGCTCCGGAAGTCCAGAGAGAGGGTCGCTGTGTCGCGTTGGCTCTCATTATCCTAAATAAGACTACTGGATTTCTAGGTAGCAGGGTCGTTCCTGTTGTGGGGGACTGAGTCTGACCCACTAAGAATGACCTCTGTCACCTTCAATCCGGTTTCGCTCTGGCTAATTAGCAGTGCCTCATCTCTTCCAAGGGGAAGGAATGATTGGGCAACCGAGTGCTTTACATCTTTAGAACTTCTCAGGGAAGTCGTGGTCGCTCAGATCCCAACCAGCTCTCTCATTTACAGTATGATCTCATATACAAATGACAAAGGCAGTTTAAGTTTTATAGATTGTTTTTAATAAAACTACTGCATTTTAGATTATAAGGCATGAGCCGCAATAACCAGAACCATACAACACAGTAGGATTGAAATAGTCATGAGGAGAGTGAAACATAAGAATAACGCTATCATAGTGTTAATAGGTTACGTTCTCTCTAAGTAAGTTCTATTTCGAGCACAGCATGTTAAGCTCTAAGCTTGCCTTTCAGATTCCCTGGGAAGACATCAACCCTCATACCTGAGCAAAGGCCTGTGATCTGGATCAGCATCTGCAACAGGGCAGTCAGCATCTAGTTGTGGTTCCCTGGTCAGAATCTCCCTCCCCCTTGTATTAGGACAAGGAAGTGTTTTTATAACGAACATGTCGATGTGGTAACAAAACATCCCTAAGCAAGCTGCAACCCAAAGACTAAACTCCTACCACGTCTATCGGCAATGTACCAGACTGTATCCTTGACTGAAGCACAGAGTGAGCAAGAATGTGTTATTGAGAACTCCAGTGCTGAAGTAGGCTAAACAGTGAGATATAAAAAATAAAACAAGACCGTAGAACTGGCTATTTGAATAATAAAGTACGAAGCTGAATAAAATGCATCTAGAGCAAAGTGCACAGAGGCCCGATGCTGCGAGCAAAGGAATAAAATACATCCAGGGCAAAGTGCACAAAGGCCTAACGCCTGAAGCAAACGCGCAAAGGATACATAAAAATGACCACACTACAGCTGAGTATACAGAAAAGCTCAGCTGCTTTGATTACAAAAATTACATGGCAAGGGCACACGCAGAAAGGGATAAGGCGGGTGCGCCACTGGCGTGGCTGGCCAACCCTACTAAGAGGGGTTCCCCCATCACAGAGATTAACACACCCTCAGGGACTAGGCTCTACAGATGGACCGAAATCAACCATCGCTTCCTTGAATACTGCACCGCCCTGTATACTAGCACACCACATCGGGAGGGAGAGAACATACAGGCATTCCTGGATGCACTGCCACAACACCGCCTTAGCGATGAGGAGAGGGATGTACTGGGGGGCGATATTGAGACGTCAGAAATTAAAGATGCCATCAAAGGACTGGCCAGGGGGAAAACATCTGGGGCAGATGGCCTGCCAATTGAGTTTTATGCCACATACTGACACCTACACTAGCACACCTGTACAATGAGGCACGCGTAATGAAACACCTCCCACTCTCCACCAGTGAAGCCCTGATAATCCCTTTGCTAAAACCAGGCAAGCCGTCAGACAACAGCAAGGCTTATAGACTCCTCTCCATGCTGAATTCAGACTACAAGATCCTAAGCCGGATATTGGCAACAAGATTACTCCCCCACATGACCTGCCTGGTACACCCTGACCAGGCGGGCTTTATTCCTACTAGGAACACTGCCCAGAACATATGGCATGGTCTCCATATTGCGGACACCATTGCCCCACTCATAGGCACGGCAACAGTATTGGCAGCAGATATCAAAAAGGCATTCGACAGCCTAGAATGGGATTATTTATACGTGGTGCTGGCCCATATGGGCATGGGCGAGGGTTTTATCAACTGGACGAAGCTGTTATACACAATTCTTAAGGCAAGAATTAGAACTGGCAACATCATATCTGGGCATTACTCAGTGGAGAGGGGCACCAGGCAGGGTTGCCCTCTATCACCGTTATTGTTTGCTCTGGCGATGGAGCAGTTAGCTGTCCAAGCACGAACGGCCACCTGGTATCAGGGGTTGATGCAGGGTGCCCGACGTCATACGATAGCACTATACGCAGACGATCCGCTCCTATGCTTACAGAACACTGGTCAGGAGCTGGAGGCAGCTCAGAATCTGCTGGTGCTATTTGACCGACTGACAGGCTTGAGGGTCAGCTGGCAGAAGTCATTCTTGTTCCCCCTGTCAGTGAGTTGTGTTCCGCCTGTGGAGATGGGGAAAGTAAGGTGGGAACCCCGTTGCATGCCCTACTTGGGCGTTAAAATGTATCACTCCAGATCCGACATACTAGAGGGCAATATAGGGAGCGCCATCAGGGCCTTGAGAACCAGCATGTGTTTCTGGGGTTCGCTCCCAGTCTCAGTAGCTGGGCGGATAGCGGTCATCAAGATGGTAGCACTGCCAAGGCTATTGTATTATTTCGCAGCCTTGCCGATTTGGATCCCGGTGGCGGAGTTCAGAGAACTAGACTCTATGCTTACGGCTTTTATCTGGGGTAGAGGGAGACGTAGGGTGGCACTATCCAAGTTAAAACGACCTCGGTTAGAGGGAGGGCTGGCGGTCCCGGACTTCGAGGCCTACTACTTGGTGGCCCCGCTGCAATGGCTGACCCAATGGGTGGCGGAGCGAGGGGCTGTGGAGGAAAGCACGGACATTTTGCGCCCCCCCCCCCCCAGGTCGGTACTGGCGAGAGTATTCTTTGGCAGTGCAGCCATGGGTCCCGAGCTTTTGCCTGAGGCTGGTGTCCTCTGTCGGTGTTGGAGCAGGCTTAGCCACACCATATGCACCCGAGATCCCAATGGCTTGGCTTCAGTGGTTGCCCGGGCAGGAGACTGGGGGGGACTGTTATCCTGGGAGGAGGCAGGGGCTTTACAGGTGGGGGACTTATACCGAGAAGGTAACTTCCTGCCGTTCAAGGACTTCCGACAAGACCATGACCTCCTGTGGGGCCATTTCCTGATGCACCGTGTGGTTACGCACACCATTCGAGAGCACTGGAAGGCGGGCGGCGAGGAACCCATTCCTCATTGCCCCAGCTCCTATCTATTTACATCAGACGGTTTAAGGAAAGCTGTCACAGGCTTATACAGAGCAATTTGCGTAGGAGTGCAGAGGCCCCTCGAGGACATGCGTCGTAAATGGGAGGCAGACTTGGGGACCCCGATATCGGAAGGAGATTGGGCCCAAATATTGGAAAGGGTGCCGAGAATATCCAGAATTGCTAGGTTTCAACTCATACAATTCTATGTTTTACATAGAGCCTATTTTACACCACAGAGACTGCAAGATCATCTTCAGGTACTCGAAGCGAAATGCCTCCGATGCGGGGCAGAGGTGGCAGACTTTATGCATATGATGTGGTTCTGCCCCCAACTGTGGGACTACTGGAACACAGTGGTGAAGAACGTTGCAGAAATCATAGAGCACGATGTAGCATACACACAGAACTTGGGAAGGGAAGAGGCTCTCCTGAGCTGAAGGAGGCCTTGGAACAGCTTATGGTTACATTGCATGCTGAGCCTTCACACTCCTACGCGGAAGAAGTAGAGCCAGATGCTGCACCCACCAGAGGACGAGACAGGCCCCCCATACACTCGCCAAATATCTGATATAGGAACTAGGGCAAACGGCAGATTCTTTCAACTAGTATTGTTTGCGTGACAGCCAGGAGCAGCATGGATGGTAGAACAGTGGGGAATTTCAACACAAGGTGTGGGTTGGTGGGTGACCGGGGGTCAGGGGGGAGTTAAGAGTTACATAAAGTTACACGTTAATTCACCACAATATATTGTTGAGGGAGATACCACATTATCACACACTGCATCTTTAAGCAACAGAACATAGACACCACCAGAGAGAAAAAAATAGGGACTCAAATTTGAGGTACACTGGGTTGCTCTTTATTAAGGTACCATTATTTGAAGATTATCTCTGTTATGCGATCACCATCATAATTAAGACTTCTAATTTGTAATACATGTATACTGCCATTCCTTGGCCTAATGTACCTGCGTGTTTGCAATGTGAAATAAATAAAGTTTTTTTTTTTTTTTAAAGAATAATCCGCCTAATGTCATTTTTTGGTGCAAAACCTCCTTCTTCCATACCGGCAGCCCTACCCAACTAACATCATTTTTTTTTTACGCTAGCCTATCCTTTTCACCAGCTTGCACCATTCCATAAATATAATCTGAATCCCTATATGGTGCACAGAAATGGTGCAAGCCGGTGCTATACTTTTTGGTGCAAAACTGCCTTAGTGCAGTTTTGCACCAAAATATAAATCAGGGCCTTTGCATCCACCAGGGCAGCAGAGTTTAAGCCTAGGTTGCTCTGTTGGAACTCAATACAGCTGGCCAACAGTGGCATATCAAAGGCCTCTGCAGACCTTGCGGTGTGGGGGGACCCCTGTGCTCCAGGGGTCCCCCTCAGCACAGTACAGGGGCCTGAGAGCTCCTGAGATAGTCGATAGGGTAGGTCCCCCCATGTGCTTTGCAGAGGGGGCCCTCAAGTTTTGTTATGCCACTGCCCACAAATCTCTAAATAGGCCCCCTGTTCTGTGCCCCATCAAGGATCCATATACAGTTTATGTTTATATTTAGGCTACAAAAAAGGTACAAAGAAAGTCAGGCACCTTCCTGGGGACAGACATGTGCTCTAACATGGAACCAGATGCTGAAACTGTATCTGGTTCCTTGCTGGGGCACAGAATCTCTGTTACTGTGACCCAGAAAGGAACCAGACACTCTTTCAGATTTTATGAAAAAATCTGAATAATGAGTAGCTCTTGCAGGGGCACAGAATTATGTGTAGAAGAACTTCAGTGACAGTTTACTAATTATTGTCCTCCATTTGTCATGCTTGTTGGATGTACGTTCAGTTCTGGTGTTAGGTGTGTGAGCAAGTTTTTGTATAAATGTGGCTGTGGGCCTGATTACGATTCCGGCGGGCGGCGGAGGCCGCCCGCCAGAATTCCGCCCTCCATAATACCGCTCCGCAGTCAGAAGACCGCGGAGGGTATTATGAGTTTTTCCCTGGGCTGGCGGGCGGTCTCCAAAAGACCGCCCGCCAGCCCAGGGAAAAACTCCCTTCCCACGAGGATGCCGGCTCGTAATAGAGCCGGCGGAGTGGGAAGGTGCGACGGGTGCTGTTGCACCCGTCGCGTATTTCACTGTCTGCAAGGCAGACAGTGAAATACATTTTGGGGCCCTCTTACGGGGGCCCCTACAGTGCCCATGCCGTTGGCATGGGCACTGCAGGGGCCCCCAGGGGCCCCGCGACTCCCCCTCCCGCCATCCGGTTCCCGGCGGGAGAACCGCCAGGAACTGGATGGCGGGAGGGGGAGTCGGAATCCCCAAGCCGGCGCAGCAAGCTGCGCCGGCTTGGAGGATTCCTTGGGGGCAGCGGGAAACCGGCGGGAGACCGCCGGTTTCCCTTCTCTGACCGCGGCTAAGCCGCCGCGGTCAGAATGCCCCGCGGGGCACCGCCGGCCTGTCGGCGGTGCCACCACGTCCCGCGGCCCTGGCGGAAGTAATCCGCCAGGGTCGTAATGACCACCTGTGTGTCTTTTTTAGCCTGGCTGTATCCTACTTAGCAGACACTTATACCAATATATAACGTCATCCTGGGCATTTGGTGACCCCCATTCTCCTGACGTACAGAGTCCATCTCTGACATGAAGGGCTGCCTCTGACATGATGGTGATTATTATTGCCACAATGGTAGCAATTATTTAAATAATTTGGGATCCACGGAATGAAGGTGCCCGCACTTAATATATTATTGACTCTGGCATAATATTGGTAATTCTTGGCATACAATGAACACCACGGGTAAAGAAGCACCAATTTCTGTCGTAGTGCTGGGTTTGGCATAGTGGTAGTATTTTTTGGCATATCATGGGCTTACACAGAATGATAATGCCCACCTCTGCCAAAATGCTGGCTATGCCGTAATTATGTTATTTTCTGATATGATCTTGTCACCATGGTATGAGGTGGACAGTTATGGCTAATGTTGTCCCTTGGCATAATAGTGGTAATTGACTCACTGTGGACAACCTTTTCATAATGGTGTCAGCCCATGGCATAATTCTGGCCCTATAATCCATGACATGATACTAGTGATTTCTACAAAATGCTGGCGTTTATTTATATGCCCCTTAGAGGTAAGATAGTGGCTAAAAGAGATCATTCTAATGCTCTATTTTGTGGTAGTGTGGTCCAGCAGTAGGCTTATCAGAGGGTAGTGTTAAGCATTTGTTGTACACACACAGGCAATAACTGAGGAACACACACTCAAAGACAATTCCTGGCCAATAGGTTTTTATATAGAAAAATATATTTTCTTAGTTTATTTTAAGAACCACAGGTTCACGATTTTCAAACAATACTTTAAATCAAAGGTATTTCACTCAGGTATCTTAGGAACTTTGAATCATCACAATAGCATGTACAGTTTTGGCAAAAATGGCAATAAGCTATTTTAAAATTGGACACAGTGCAAAAAACAACAGTTCCTGGGGGAGGTAAGTATTTGTTAGGTTCACAGGTAAGTAAAGCACTTACAAGGTTCAAAGTTCTGTCCAAGGTAGCCCACCATTTGGGGTTCAAGGCAACCCCAAAGTTACCACACCAGCAGCTCAGGGCCGGTCAGGTGCAGAGGTCAAAGTGGTGCCCAAAACACATAGGCTTCAATGGAAATAGGGGGGCCCCAGTTCCAGTCTGCCAGCAGGTAAGTACCCGTGACTTCAGAGGGCAGACAAGGGGGGGTTTGTAGGGCACCGGGGGGGACACAAGTAGTCACAGAAAGTACATCCTCAGCGGCACAGGGGCGGCCGGGTGCAGTGTGCAAACAGGTGTCGGGTTTGCAATAGGATTCAATGGGAGACCCGGGGGTCTCTTCAGCGATGCAGGCAGGCAAGGGTGGGGGGGCTCCTTGGGGTAGCCACCACCTGGGCTAGGAAGAGGGCCGTCTGGGTGTCACTCCTGCACTGGAGTTCGGATCCTTCAGGTCCTGGGGGCTGCGGGTGCAGTGTGTTTCCCAGCCGTCAGGTTCTTTGAAGCAGGCAGTCAGGGTCAGGGGGAGCCTCTGGATTCCCTCTGCAGGTGTCGCTGTGGGAGCTCAGGGTGGTTAACTCTGGCTACTCACGGGCTCGCAGTTGCCGGGGAGTCCTCCCTGTAGAGTTAGTTTTCCGCAGGTCGAGCCAGGGGCATCGGGTGCAGAGTGGAAAGTCTCACGCTTCCGGCAGGAAACGTGAGGTCTTTAAAAGTTTCTTCTTTGTTGCAAAGTTGCAGTCTTTGTGGAACAGGGCTGCTGTCCTCTGGAGTTTCTTGGTCCTTTTAGATGCAGGGTAGTCCTCTGAGGCTTCAGAGGTCGCTGGACACTGGGGGACGCGTCGCTGTTGCAGTTTTTCTTGAAGTGGGGAGACAGGCCGGTAGGGCTGGCGCCAAAGCAGTTGTTGTCTCCGTCTTCTATGCAGGGCTTCGGGTCAGCAGTCCTTCTTCGTCTTCAGGTTGCAGGAATCTAGTTTCCTAGGTTCTGGGGAGCCCCTAAATTAAGAATTTGGGGGGTGTTTAGGTCTGGGAGGGCAGTAGCCAATGGCTACTCTCCTTGAGGGTGGCTACACCCTCTTTGTGTCTCCTCCCTGAGGGGAGGGGGGCACATCCCTATTCTTATTGGGGGAATCCTCCAAAATCAAGATGGAGGATTTCTAAAGGCAGGGGTCACCTCAGCTCAGGACACCTTAGGGGCTGTCCTGACTGGTGGGTGACTCCTCCTTGTTTTCTCATTATCTCCCCTAGACTTGCTGCCAAAAGTGGGGGCTGTGTCCAGGGGGCGGGCATCTCCACTAGCTGGAGTGCCCTGGGGCATTGTAACACAAAACCTGAGCCTTTGAGGCTCACTGCTAGGTATTACAGTTCCTGCAGTGGGAGGTGTGAAGCACCTCCACCCAGAGCAGGCTTCTGTTTCTGTCCTCAGAGAGCACAAAGGCCCTCACCACATGGGGTCAGAAACTCGTCTCTCAGCAGCAGGCTGGCACAGACCAGTCAGTCCTGCACTGAACAATTGGGTAAAATACAGGGGGCATCTCCAAGATGCCCTCGGTGTGCATTTTTTAATAAATCCAACAGTGGCATCAATGTGGGTTTATTATTCTGAGAAGTTTGATACCAAACTTCCCATTATTCAGTGTAGCCATTATAGAGCTTTGGAGTTCGTTTTTGACAAACTCTCAGACCATATACTTAATATGGCCACAACTGTACTTACAATGTCTAAGATTAGACTTAGACACTGTAGGGGCATATTGCTCATGCAGCTATGCCCTCACCTGTGGTATAGTGCACCCTGCCTTAGGGCTGTAAGGCCTGCTAGAGGGGTGACTTACCTATGCCACACGCAGTATTTTGTGTGCATGGCATCCTGAGGGGGATGCCATGTCGACTTTGCCTTTTTCTCCCCACCAACACACACAGGTGGTCATTACAACCCTGGCGGTCGGTGTTAAAGCAGCGGTAAGACCGCCAACAGGCCGGCGTTAAAAAAATTGGAATTACGACCGTGGCAGAAACTGGCAACGAAGACAGCCACTTTAACACTCCGACCGCCACAGCGGTACAGACAAACAGCTTGGCGATCACCGCCAACAGACAGGCGGAAGACAAAGTACCGCCCACAGTATCACAACCTACCAATCCGCCACCTTTTCCGGGGCGGATTCACCGTGGATAAAAACACGGCGGAAACAGGAATTTCGAAGGGAAAACGCTCACCTCTACACACTTCACGAGGAACGACGACACCATGGACCCGGAACTCCAAATCCTACCTGCGATAGTCTTGTTGCTCCTGTACCAGGAGCACCAACGCCGGCGGCGAAGACCATGGTGAGTACTGCACCTACGACACAGGGGAGGGGGGAGGCAAAAAACAGGGACACATACACGCAACACCCCCACCCCCACCTTCACCCACTACAACACACACACTAATACATATCTATACATTATAGTAACACCCCCCAGCCCCCCGGAAGAATGCAAAGACAAAAGGAAATTAGTGTAACCATTGTAATATATTAAAATGCAGTACGCAAAAATATGCATATATCCACTATTAACAAAATATACACCAAGAATAGTAGTCCAGGTATTGCACCATTTGTAGTCCGTGGACCACTGGGCCCAAAATGCATGGGCGAGGCCCACACACAATACCAGATCAAAACAGAGAGAACACTGCAGGGGCATCAGATAGAAATACAACAGGCACCTCAGGGGGAAGGGAAGGGGGGGCACCTCAGCCGGATGAGGGCACGACGCCAGATCAACGAGGGGGCTCTATGCCCAATGATGTATCCTGGGGAGCGCAAAGCCACAGTCTCTCAAGTCCATACAGTGGGTGGTTTGCCCACTGTTCAATCCTGGGGAGTGCAAAGCCATAGTCTCTCAAGTCTCTACAGTGGGTGGTTTGCCCACTGTTCAATCCTGGGGATTGCAAAGCCACAGTCTCTCAAGTCTCTACAGTGGGTGGTTTGTCCACTGTTCAATCCTGGGGAGTGCAAAGCCACAGTCTCTCAAGTCTCTACGGTGGGTGGGTTGCCCACTGTTCAATCCTGGGGAGTGCAAAGCCACAGTATCTCAAGTGGATAACAGTCTCCACTGGTTCTGGAGGGGGACTGGTGCCCAGAGTGCTTTATCCTGTGAAGGACAGAGGTAGTGGATGCATGTCTCCACTGGTTCTGGAGGGGGACTGGTGCCCAGAGTGCTTCATCCTGTGAATGACAGACGGAGTGGATGCATGTCTCCACTGGTTCTGGAGGGGGACTGGTGCCCAGAGTGCATCACGCACCCCGTGATGGTCCCAGTTGCATCAGTGCCCCTGCCGCTCATGGGCTAGCGGTGCTTGAGTTGGCGGTGCCCTGTTCAGCGGTACTTGAGTTGGCGGTGCCCTGTTCAGCGGTGCTTGAGTTGGCGGTGCCCTGTTCAGCGGTGCCTGAGTTGGCGGTCCTTCATTGCCCAGCTGGGCTGAGGCTGGCGGTCCTTCATTGGGCAGCTGGGCTGTGGCTGACGGGGCTCTCCTGGGCAGCTGGGCTGTGGCTGGCTGGGCCCTCTTGGGCAGCTGGGCTGTGGCTGGTTGCCCTCCTGGGCAGCTGGGCTGTGGCTGGCGGGGCCCTCCTGGGCAACTGGGCTGTGGCTGGCGGGGCCCTCCTGGGCAACTGGGCTGTGGCTGGCGGGGCGCTCCTGGGCAGCGAGGATGGGGCTGGCGGAGGCCTCCTGTGCAGCGAGGATGGGACTGGCGGTGGCCTCCTGTGCAGCGAGGATGGGGCTGGCGGTGGCCTCCTGGGCAGTGAGGATGGGGCTGGCGGTGCCCTCCTGTGCAGCGAGGATGGGGCTGGTGGTGGCCTCCTGGGCAGTGAGGATGGGGCTGGCGGGGCCCTCCTGGGCAGCGGGGATGATGGCGGTCTTCTCCGCCGTGCTGCTCCTCCCAGACTTGCCGGGTTTCTTGTGGCCCTTCCCCACCTTGGGAGGAGTCACAGCTGAGTCCACACTCCCACCGGGACCCCTGGGAGCGACTTGGGTGGCTGGAGTCTTCCCCCTTTCCCGCCGGACACTGGCCAACTTCTGGTGCTTCACAGGGGGGGGGACTGGCTGTGCTGTGGCTCCGTGCCACGCTGGCTGTCCTGGTGGCCGGTGCACTCCACATACCTGTGACTACAGGCAACACTGGTCCCAGAGATGTTGTGGCCGAGGTGCAAGTTCGGGACCTATGGGGGGAAATAGGTCAAGGCTGGACAGGAAAAGTTATTTGGACACACTGGGACGGGTAGCTGGAGGGGGTTTGGGAGTGGAGGAAGAGGTGGTGGTTGTAGGAGGTGTACGTTTGGTGGCTTTGGGTGCAGGTGCATGCGCTGGAGGCTGTCGTGAGGTGGATGGCTGTTGGGGGGGTGTGTGCCTGTGTTTGTGTATCTAGAGAGGGGGTGTCACAAACACACTGGGAGAGGACACAGGGGACGTGTGTGTGGTAGTGGGGGTGGTGACTGCAAGTGAGCGGGGTGTGCTGGTGGGTGTGCTGGTGTGGGATGTAGTGGCTGTAGAGGTAGTGCATGCAGGTGTGAGTGTAGACGAGACTGGGAGGGAGGAGGGAGACGACGACGAGGGGGACACAGTGGAGGCAGTGGATGTTGGTGTGTCTGTATGTGTGTGATGCTTGCGTGAGTGCCTGCGGGATGTGTGGTGCTTATATTTGCCTGAGCTTCCCTTGTGTGGTGAGGGGTGTGCAGGCTGGTCTGACGGTGTGCTTAGGATAGGCAGAGGTACAGGGGATTGGGTCTGGTTGGAGGAAGTTGGAGGGGGGAGGCTAGACACAGGGACAATGGCTGCCATCAGTGCTGAGGCCAGTGTTTGAAAGGCTCGGTGAAGGGCCGTCTGACCAGAATGAATGCCCTCCAGGAATGCATTTGTTTGTTGCAACTGCCTTTCTACACCCTGGATGGCATTCAAAATGGTAGACTGCCCAACAGTGAGGGACCTGAGGAGGTCAAGGGCAGCAGGGGTGACTGGGGCAGGGGCTGAGGTACCTGGGGCGAAGGTGATGCCCACCCTCCTGGGTGAGCGGGCACGGGCGAAGGCTGAGGGGCTGCTGGGAGGACGGTGCTGGTAGGGGGGGTGGCGACTGTACCTGTAGATGTGGGGGGCACAGATGTTGCCGCCACCACAAGGGAGCTCCCATCGGAGGACGAGTCCGTGTCGCTGGTTTCAGCTCCTGTCCCCGCCGTGGTGCTCCCCTCGCCCTCCGTCCCACTGGTGTATTCTGAGTCCGTAGTGTGGCCATCCATAGCCATGTGGGATGCAGCTCCCTCGTGCTCCGGTGCCACAGCTCCTCCGCCTGATGATGCTAATGCACACATGAACCGGGAGACCACAAAAAAGGTGGGGGGGAACAGAAGATAGACATGTTGAGTGCATGGATTACCGCTACCGTTGGCGGACAAGACAGACACCCCCCTGATCTACGTCGCGCTCTTGGGCTCTACAGTGCAATTCATGGGAAATGGCCTACAAGGCTATGGACGACATCCGCACACATAGATGACACAGGTGCATGAATAGTACTTGGCACTCTACAGTGGTGGGGTGGGGGGGCCACAGGGCCATGTCTTACGGAGGGGCCTAGCCTACGGAGCTCGCCCTGACCTAGGGAAACCCACAGCCCTCCTCCCCCACCCAGACACCTCCACTGTGCGCAGTCAGCTGAATGAGAGTGTACTCACCCCCTTGTGTCTGCTGTGATGCCCTCAAGTGCCCATCCAACTCCGGGTAGGCCACCGCCAGGATCCTGAACATCAGGGGGGTCATGGTTTGACGGGCACCCCTCCCACGTTGGGAGGCCATCCCCAACTGAGCCTTCGCCGTCTTCTTGCTCCAGCGGCGAATGTCCTCCCATCTTTTCCGGCAGTGGGTGCTCCATCTGTGGTAGACCCCAGGGTCCGGACGTCCTTGGCGATGGCACGCCAAATATCCTTCTTCTGGTGGGCGCTGACCTACATGAAATGTACAGGGGAAGAAGAGAAGTCATTACCAACTGCGCCGTCAAAGTGAGTGGCCCCCATCCCTACCCTTGCCATGTGGCACATGCACCCACCGTCTTTCATGCACGCAGAACTCTGCCCCCTTCCTTCTTACAACCAGCCCTCTCCACACAGGCATAACCCATACAACATGCTCCCTGTGTACTTACCTGTTGGTCTGGAGGACCGTAGAGTAGCGTGTACTGGGGGAGGACCCCATCGACGAGCTTCTCCAACTCCTCCGATGCGAAGGCAGGGGCCCTTTCCCAAGACACACGAGCCATTGTCTCTTCCAGACCGAGGTCAGAGCAGCACTTGCAGTGTAGGTCCTCTCCTGTCGAAGATTAGGTATTGAGTGATTATACAGATAGAAAATGGCGGTCACGTGCGTACCATCACCGCCGGCGTACATCGTCATTGGCTCCTGGGACCCATAGGGTCCAATGTTAACCAATGCAGCATTGCACCGCGGTCTTCGACCGCCTATCGCGACGGTGTACAACGCCAGCGCAGTTACCTCACATCGCATTGTCCCACTTTAGTGGTCTGGCAGCCGCCATTTCAGGGGCCGACATGGCCTAATTTCCAACTGCGTCACACATACCTAGGCCTAGTCTCAACACACATACAGGCCACATTTTGTGTATGATTGGTGTTCTGTGTAGACTGTGGGTACATACCTCTGAGTTGTTCGACTCTGTGGTCGCTGTTGTCCTTCATAGGCACCGTCCGCTGGGACATGTGAGGAGGTGGCAGAATCCTCCGGTGTACCGACCGCTGGTGGACCTGTCGACAATGGAGGAAAGAAATGTGATTATCACCTACAGGTTTGACCGTGCCACAATCCAGGAACTGTGTACCCAGCTGGAGCCAGACCTGATGTCAGCTATCCACCATCCTACAGGAATACCCCCTTAAGTGCAGGTGCTGTCAGTGCTCCATTTCTTTGCAAGTGGGTCATTTCAAACAACTGTGGCCATGGCATCAGGGATGTCCCAGCCTATGTTTTCCAACGTATTGTCCAGAGTGTTGTCTGCCCTGCTGAAACACATGCGGAGCTACATCGTTTTCCCTCAGGTGGAGGATTTGCCTACAGTGAAAGGTGACTTCTATGCCCTTGGACATATCCCCAACATCATAGGTGCCATTGATGGGACCCATGTGGCTTTGGTCCCCTCCCACAGGAGTGAACAGGTGTACAGGAACCAGAAGAGTTATCATTCCATGAATGTACAGATCGTATGTTTGGCAGACCAGTACATCTCCCATGTAAATGCCATGCTCCCTGGCTCAGTGCATGACGCCTACATCCTGCAGAATAGCAGCATCCCTTATGTGATGGGTCAACTCCAGAGGCACTGTGTGTGGCTATTAGGTGACTCTGGTTACCCCAACCTGTCATGGCTACTGACCCCAGTGAGGAATCCCAGGACAAGGGCAGAGGAACACTACAATGAGGCCCATGGGCGAACTAGGAGGGTGATCGAGCAGGCCTTCGGCCTCCTGAAGGCCAGGTTCAGGTGTCTGCATATGACAGGTGGATCCCTATTCAACTCACTAAAGAAAGTGTGCCAGATCATCGTGGCCTGCTGTATGCTTCACAACTTGGCTTTGCAACAACAGGTGCCTTTTCTGCAGGAGGATGGTCCAGGTGGCAGTGTTGTGGCAGCTGTGGAGCCTGTGGACAGTGATGAGGAGGAAGCAGAGGAAGAAGACATGCAGAACAGGGACTCAGTGATCCAGCAATATTTCCAGTGAAACACAGGTGAAAATACATTCCTGCCTACTACATGTACTTTTACACTTCTACCTCTATCCTGTCTGTCGTTTTCACCCAGTGTATGGTCACTGAGTTGTCACTTTCCCTTACGGTTTCACAGGTGTGGGTCCCAACGTGTCTCATCTGCTTAGAATCCTCATGGACTAGACCTGTGTGACATAGGTATGTTGACATTACAATTTCAAGAACATTTTGTCACTGTAATTTCAAATACACTATTTCGAAATCACAGACAGACTCCAGATCTTTTGGTGCTTTAGGTGTGTTTAGTTAAATTCAAAATATTGGAGGGGGAAGTTAAATGGTGAGGGGTGATGGCGGAGGAGTGCCCATGGCAGAGTCCAGTCTATTAGTCTCACAGGTGCATTGCCCATATGGGCATAGGAAGTGGAGCTGGGGCAGTTTAATTATGGACAGGGTGACAAAGTGGGACAGTGGGATGACAATCAGGGTGGTCTAATTTCTTGGCTGGGGTCTTGGCATCGTGCTTGTCTTGTTCCTGGATCTCAGGGACCGTTTGCGGGGTGGTTCTCCGTCTGCAGGGGCTGTGGTGCTGGTGTGGTGGTCCTGTGGCGGTGCCTCCTGTCCTGTAGCGCCGGCGGAGGTGGTGGGCAGTTCATCATCCATGCTAGTGTCAGGGGCCCCTTGTTGTGCCACAGTGTCCCTCCTGGTGTTGAGTACTTCCTTCAGCACCCCTACGATGGTGCCCAGGGTGGAGCTGATGGTTCTGAGTTCCTCCCTGAAGCCCAAATACTGTTCCTCCTGCATGCGCTGGGTCTCCTAAAACTTGGCCAGTACAGTTGCCATTGTCTCCTGGGAGTGGTGGTAGGCTCTCATGATGGAGGAGAGGGCCTCGTGGAGAGTGGGTTCCCTTGGCATGTCCGCCCCCTGTCGCACAGCAGCCCACCCAGTTCCCCTGTGTTCCTGGGCCTCAGTCCCCTGGACCGTGTGCCCACTGCCACTGCCCCCGGGTCCCTATTGTTGTTGGGGTGGTGGGTTATCCGGGTTCCCTGTAGTGGTGGACACACAGCTGATTGACGTGTCCTGGGGACGGAGGTATGGGCCCGTGGGTGGGTGCTGTGCTGGTGTTTCCTGAGGGGGGAAGGTCTGTGGTGGCCTGTGCCTGTGTGAGGGGAACCGACTGTCCCGAGGCCCCCGATGGTCCGGGCTGGTCATCTAGATCCAGGTGGACAGAGGTGCTGTCATCACTGTGGGCCTCTTCTGTGGGTGGAGTGGACATGTCTGGACCCTCCTGTCTGGTGACGTTGGGTAGTGGTCCTGCAGGGGTGGAAAGGCATGATTATTGCATCTGTGTGTGCCATGGAGTGCAATGGGTGGGTGACCGTGTACCCCAGTGCTGGCATTCCTGTGTGTGAGCTTGTGTGATGATGGTTTAGGGGGGTGTATGGGTATGTGCATTGGGCATGCTTTAGTGATGGGTGTCCATGCGTTGTTGTTGCATGCAGGGCTTGGTGTTGGGATGTGTGGTTTGTGATATTGGTACATTTGTGAGGAGTTGGAGTGATAGGGGTGAGGGCGAGGGTGAGGGTATGTGATGGCATGCAGGTAGGGTGGGGGATGTAATAGTTAAGATTTGACTTACCAGAGTCCATTCCTCCACCGACTCCTGCGAGGCCCTCAGGATGCAGAATCGCCAAGACCTGCTCCTCCCATGTTGTTAGTTGTGGGTGGGGAGGTGGGGGTCCGCCGCCAGTCCGCTGAACCACCCGGTGGTGTCTTGAGACCACAGAACGCACCTTCCCCCATAGGTCGTTCCACCTCTTCCTGATGTCCTCCCGATTTCTTGGGTGTTGTCCCACTGCGTTGACCCTGTCGACTATCGTTCGCCATAGCTCCATCTTCCTTGCAATTGAGGTGTGCTGCACCTGTGATCCAAATAGCTGTGGCTCTACCCGGACGATTTCCTCCACCATGACCCTGAGCTCCTCCTCCGAGAACCTGGGGTGTCTTTGCCGTGACATGGGGGGGTGTAGGTGATGTGTGGGGTGGCGTGTGTGGTGATAAGTGTGGTGATTTGTTGTGGTGTGTTGTGTGAGGTGCGTGGAAGTTGTGTGGGTGATGGTGTTGTGTGCCTGTGGATGCTAGTTTGTTGATGGTGGTGTCTCTCTCTGGCCTTCGGTCATGAATTGTGGTCTTAGGGGTTTGTGGGTGATGTGGGTATGTGCTTTATATTGTATTGGGTGTGTAGGAGTGGTGTGTGTATGTGTATCAGGTGTGTGTATTTCGAATTGTCCAATGTGGTGGTGTTTTGGAGATGTGTGTGTTTTGAGTGCAGAAATGTTGTTGGAAATAATCCTATTGATTTTCAGAAATATATGACAAAACATTGCCTATGTATACTGACTCATGAGTACTATTATTTTTCATGTTATAATGAGTGCCTCTTGTACTTTATATTTGCAATAGTGCTTTTAGCATCTATCAAGACCTTTTGGGTGTGGTCTTTCGAGAGTACACCATTTCGAGATTCGACATTCTTCATTGATATTCACCTCGCTACCCAGAGCGCCTAGTTTTCTCCCAGTACAATACATCCACACGTAGTTAGAGTACGTTTTACAAGGGACTTATCTGTGTGCCAGGGGTGTGCCATTTGTGGAAACAATGGTACATTTTAGGTGAAAGAACACTGGTGCTAGTGCCTGGTTAGCAGGGTCCCAGCACACTTCTCAGTCAAGTCAGCATCAGTATCAGGCAAAAAGTGGGGGGTAACTGCAACAGGGAGCCATTTCCGTACAATACCTAAAGTTGCAAACACTTAAAGACATCAATTTATTCGAAGGCTATCTCAATTATTTCAACATGCTTATTAAAGCAAACCGATGGATAATTGCCGTGTTACATAAGAATACTGAAAATATTACACAATTTTGTTTTCATCTAGCGCCAGGAAAGCGAGCCATATTTTCTGATGTGTTTGCTCAGGCTTTCAAATAATGTCTGGATTACAATGTAGGTGGAAGGGCACATCTTCCAACTAAAAGAGGTATGCTTAGGAGAAGGGATTGACAAAAAAAGCCCTGTCAAAGTTAGTGAGTTTTGCTTTTTCAGTTCTTGTTTCTTGCTCCGGTCTTCTAAAATTGAACTGTAAGCATTGAGAATTCCAATAGTGGCCTGCAGCCAGCTTGAGTGTTATTTTGTATACTTGTTACATGGTCATCACGGGCTCACGTTTCCAGTACTAGCGCTGCAATTAGACATTCCTTGGCAAAGCCAAAACAGGCAGCAAATAAGAACTGGAATAGTGAGAAAGATAGTCGTTGCCACTGACTTCTCTTGTTTGGCACTGGTAGATAATACATTCTTCGCAGTAATCATTTAGGTAAGTCAGGTAGAGTTAAGCTCGAAGAGGAAAGAGTTCGGAGAGTCTTGGTTACCTTTGTCATATTCCACTACAGTTAATTATTGATGACACCCTTTGTTTTAGAGATACATGTAAATACCGACTGGAAAAGATTTCACAAGAACACACTAAACTATGTGAAAACATTAGTTAAGGCACACAGCAATAACCAGATCGCATCAGGCCTCTGCCACTGTAAGGCAGATGGCGAACTGCTCCGCTGCGCTGGTCGCGGTGCGGCCCCGCTCCACACGCCGATCCCCGTCGCCCTCAGTAGCATTTGACAAGGCGCTTTCCTAATCCCATCGAGCAATCGAGGTTACATCACTACTGTGTTCATACGAAAACTCGAACATAATGACAGGAAGGCACAACTACCATCCTTCTGAAGAAACATCTAAAACATTGGAAATCCCACCCAGATGTGCCTTGAAAAAGCCACAGGCCTGAGTACCATGTATGGGGTGAAATATGATTTGGCTTAAAAATACAGAACTACGAGTTTTCTAACCAATAGTTTCAATGTAATGTGAATTAAAAAACAGAACGTACTTTTTATGTTCGATTGTATGTTTTTCTGTCATGACTTCCAGTTAGTCGAACCTCTGAATTTTTGGGTATATTTGTGGCTGTCACTGTCTTCACTTGTTTGGTAGTTGCATCTCATCACAGTAAACATTTGAATCGATTAGGAAAGAAGGTCCTACCCAGCACAAGTGGAAATAAATGCCATACTCATAGGCCATGATTATGATTTGCTGATTATATTCGAACCCATGCTGTTTACATGTTGGTTGTAATCACGAGTTTTAGGGTACTTAACACATTCATTAATTTAACAATGAAAATTGTAGGAAGCTGGTCTGGTGTGTGGTGAGCACCTGTGGTGTTATTACCTGATACCAGGTATCCCCTATTAGTGAGGTGTAGACAGTGTCTAGGAAGCCAGGGCTCTCTAGAAGTAGATGTGGATGCGCAGCCAAGACGTAGCTATAAGTTATACAAAGATTAGGCAATAACACTGTAGTCACACATCACCTACACACATGAAAGAACCTCACAGTGTTACAAAAATAAAGATACTTTATTATTGTAACACAAATACCAAAATACTGTATAGACAATGCCACAAACGGAGGTAAGTAAACACACTATTTGTAGGAAGTTGCCTCTGTATATACTATCTCAAAGTGAGAGATAGTGTGCGCAGAGTCTAAGGGTTCCCCTTGGAGGTTGATAGTGGCAAAATTAGATAATACTAATGCTCTATTTTGTGGTACTGTGGTCGAGCAGTAGACTTATCAGAGGGTAGTGTTAAGAATTTGTTGTACACACACAGGCAATGAATGAGGAACACACACTCAAAGACTTAACTCCAGGCCAATAGGTTTTTATATAGATAAATATATTTTCTTAATTTATTTTAATACCACAAGATTCAAGATTTGAGGTAAGTGCATAAAATGCAAGGTACTTCACACAGGTAAGTATAGAATTTTGATTTAAAACAGTAGTACACATAGTTTTGGTTAAAATGGCAATAAGCTATTTTAAAAGTGGACACAGTGCAAAAATCAACAGTTCCTGGGGGAGGTAAGTTTGGTTAGTTTTCTCAGGTAAGTAAAGCGCTTACACAGTCGGTCTCCTGGCCATAGGCAGCCCTCTGTTGGGGGTTCAAGGCAACCCCAAAGCCACAGCACCAGCAACACAGGGCTGGTCAGGTACAGAGGTCAAAGGAGGGCCCAAAACACATAGGTGCCTATGAAGAACAGGGGTGCTCCGGTTCCAGTCTGCTAGCAGTTAAGTACCTGCATCCTCCGGGAGCACACCATGGAGGTTTTTGTAGAACACTGGGGGGGGGACACACACAAGCACACAAAACACACCCTCAGAGGCACAGGGGCGGCCGGGTGCAGTGTGCAAAGTAGGAATCGGGTTTGCTATTGAAAGCAATGGAGGGACCTGGGGGTCACTCTGGCAATGCAGGCAGGGCACAGGGGTGCTTCTCGGGCCAGCCACTGACTGGGCTAGGATGAGGGCCTCCTGCTGGTCACTCCTGCACGGGTAGGTGGTTCCTCTCGGTCCTGGGGGCTGCGGGTGCAGTGCCTGGTCCAGGCGTCGGGTTCCTTTGTTACCAGGCAGTCACGGTCAGGGGGAGTGTTAGAAATGGGGTGTTTGGTTTGCAGTCAGGTTACCCCATGTCCAAGCAAGGGCACTCACTCTAGTCAGGGTAAGTCACACACAATCCAAATTATCCTTTGCCCACCCTCGGATAGCTTGGCACTGAGCAGTCAGGCTTAACTTAGAAAGGAATGTGTAAAGTATTTGTGCAATGAATCATACAATAACACAATATATGACTGTTTTAATCTGTTTGTGTGATTTAAATTGTGCTTAAAAACTGTCTGCCCCCCTGTATTTGTGCCTTTAAAAAAGCCCAATTTTAGAGTGCGCACCCAGCACTATTGCAGTGTTTGTTTCTTAAACAATCTCTCCCTTACCTGAAAAGTAGAATCTGCTAGCTTGGAAGTGTGGATTCAGCCTGTCTGTATCCAAGGAGATTCTGAATAGAGCAGCAGTTGCCTTTCCCCCTGACCACAGGGACTGGACTTAGCTGATTGGCTCCCTGAGTCCCTGCTGCACCTGAGACCCCCCCCCCCCCCACCTGCTCTGGCCCCTTAAGTTTGTGGAGGGAAGCCCAAGACAGCCACCTCCTTTTTGTGAGCCTCGGTGCATCTCCCCTGTGTCATGATACAGCCCAGTGTTCAAGGATTGCAAAAAGACCTAGGTGAGGAGCCCTGAGATTTTTCTGGGTAAATAGTATTATTTGTTCAAAAGTGTTTGTTTCAGCTATCTGTTTTTGTTTTACTGTTGACTCTCTGTGTTTCAGGCAGCCTGGCCTCTTCCAAAGGTTTTTTTTTTTTTAAATTTGTTTTTGCCGTGACTGTGTGAATTGCCTTGCTAGTTTGTGCCCCCCCTTTTTTTCTCTTCCAAGTAAAAAGGCTACATACATCTTGCAGAGTGTGTTTTTAGGAGACTGTTTTAATCTGTTTATGTGATTTAAATTGTGCTTAAAAACTGTCTACCCCCCTGTATTTTTGCCTTTAAAAAAGCCCAATTTTAGAGTGCGCACCCAGCACTATTGCAGTGTTTGTTTCTTAAACAATCTCTCCCTTACCTGGAAAGTAGACTCTGCTAGCTTGGAAGTGTGGATTCAGTCTGTCTGTATCCAAGGAGATTCTGAATAGAGCAGCAGTTGCCTTTCCCCCTGACCACAGGGCCTGGAGTTCAGTTAACTTGCTCCTTATATAAGTTCCTATTGGTTGTTGCATATGCTGTTGTGACAGGTTGTTGGGAGATGGTCTTTCATTGGTTGCTGGCTCCAGGGCTGCAGTTATGATTGGTGGCTAGGGCTGGAAATCTGATTGGCTGTTGGCTTTAGGTCTGAGAATCTGATTGGCTGCTGGTTCTAGGGCTGTGATTGGTGGATGGGGCTGAGATTCTGATTGGCTGTTGGTTCTAGGGCTGTGATTAGTGGATAGGGCTGATATTCTGATTGGCTGCTGGTTCTAGGGCTGTGATTGGTGGATAGGGCTGGGATCCTGATTGGTTGCTGGTTTTAGGGCTGGGGCTGTGATTGGGGGTCAGGAATAGGGCTATAATTGGTGATTAGGGCTGGGTCTCCCATTAGTTGTTTGAACCAGGGCTTGAAATTGGATTGGCTAGGGTTAGGACCAGCTTCTTATTGGCCAGTAGGGCTATAAAAGCCTAGGACTCAGGGCGTCTCAGCCTGGGCGTCGAGGCAAAGGGCAGTTGTCTGTTTGGGCCTGTTCGGGACAGGTAGGGACTAGGGCCAGAAATGCTGCCCAATTCACATTTGACCATGAATGGTTTCAGCCCCTACACATCCCTCAACATGCAAACACATATTCTACAAAGACATCCAACTCATGCATCACAAACTGACCACAGACAGATTGCATTGCCCCATCACCCAACACAATACATAATATACAACACATATGCACATATCCCCCACAACTACTACAGTCAAACACCTGCATTCTCACAGCCAACACTACTCTGTCCTCTCCCACTAACACAACCTGCCATCACCCACATAATACAAAACTACAGCATACATTTCTCTCAGTCTCAGGCTCCCAGATACACACTCTCTGCTCATACTAACCAACACTATCCGCTGTTTGCTCCACACAGACCACCTATCATCATAACAATGCCTGCCTTCAAACACATCATCTACAAACACTCTTCCCCTCTCTTCACCAAGTACACACAACCATACAATCCCCACATTTCACTCCACTACAAATATTACCTCTTCCAGTCATCGCAACTAATACTAACTCCCCAGACACACATCCATCACCTCTTGCACACCTCATACATTCATCTCCAAAACACATCAACACCCCATCTAACACTCAAATTCCACTTACCAGCACTAACTCACATACAAATCCCTCACCAAAAACAACTACGCCAATATCCCCTCTCACTATTCCACAAAAACAATACCGACCTGTCCTGCTATTTGATTAAGTTTGACCAATGACTTTGTGTTTCACCACTGCGCATATTAGTTGCTCAATGTTCATCAGTAGCACATTGTATGTTTTGTTCAGTTTAGCCGCCTATTGGCTTTGACATTGCCTTAGCCATTACATTCTGTATTCTGCCTATTGGCTTTGACATGATGTATTCAGTTTAGCTGCCTATTGGCTTTGACATGCTATTAGATATTACATTTTGTATCCAGCTTAGCTGCCTATTGGCTTTGACATGATATTATACATTGCATTTTGTATTCAGTTCAGCTGCCTATTGGCTTTGACATGATATTAGACATTGCATTTTGTATTCAGTTTAGCTGCCTATTGGCTTTGACATGATATTATACATTACATTTTGTATTCAGCTCAGCTGCCTATTGGCTTTGACATGACATTAGACATTGCATTTGATATTTAGGTTAGCTGCCTATTGCCTTCACCGTGGAGTTAGACATTGCAGTTGAGGATCCAAGCTGTATTTTTCCAAGCTGTGTTTTTGCACAAGATGAACCAAGCTGTTTTCTTCTCACAGTAGACTAGACCTGATAAGAGAGGGTACATTGAGTGTTTTTCTCTCTGCTCGAGCTTGGGAAGAGGAGCAGTCTAGGAGATCTGGCCAGTCTCCAAAGGCTTGCGTAGTTTTCCCGAGTCTGAGAGGAGTGGGCACACCTTTGTAACGGATGTCTCAGGGCTTCAGAGAATTAGATTCGAATCTGCCTGACTTCGGACTGGAACTTGGCGCCAGTTGCCAGCCTCCCGGGTGGGTAGATTATCTCTTTACTGCAGTTGACCAGGAGTCATCAACTTGCAGACACCAGAAAGATGAAGCTGTAAATAGTTTCTCACACAGTGAAGTATTTGTTTTGCTTTGCATTCAATATCTTATAAATATAACCTGCTGTGTATATTGCAAACTGTGATATATTTTGTTTTCATTAAAACGTGTGCTTGAAATCTATTGATTCGTCTCTTACGAACTTGCGGTTGGGGAAGAATTAACAACAATAAAAGTCTTCTTTGAACTCAGAAGTGCATTCTTGATATGTTATGTAAGTGCTGAAAACGAGATAAGAACAGAAGCACTACATTTGGTACCAGAAGTGGGGTGTTGACGAATTAATAGATTTCTACGTGCACACTTTAAAAGTGTAATTGTTTTTGTTGTTTGGAGAATTACAGAAATTGTTTTTTTGTTGTTTGGAGAATCACAGAAGCACGGCAGACCATGTTTGAAAATGCATGTGTAGTTAAACTGCCCGATGGTGATATGAAAAACTGTGGATTGGTTTCTGTTGTTTGGAGAATTACAGAAGCACGGCAGACCATGTTTGAAAATGCATGTGTAGCTAAACTGCCTGATGGTGCTTTGAGAAATATTTTTTGTTGTGAAGAAGCATATTTAGAAAATGTGCCTTTTGGAAGCAATGATGACAGAAAGGTTTGGATACCTTTATCTGCTTACAGAGAAATGCAGGAGAAATGTAGGCAGTTGGAACATGAAAATGAGAATTTACGTGAGCAAATTAGCCAGAATACATTAATTCAAGATAATGCTGAAAGTTATACAAATGCTGTTTTAGAATAATCTTTCTTTTCCCATTCCAGTAATGAGGGGGTTAAGACAGCTTCCAGCTGCTCTGAGCCTCCGTGTGAGCCAGGTTTTTTGGCAGTCAAAGTGCATTCCTTAACTGATAACACGGACGAGAACGAGAGAGCTCAGAATGTGATTTACGAGTTACCCTTGCAAAATGAAGTAAAACGAAAGATTTTAGAGCTTCTTACTGTTTGCACTAAGCAAGAGACACCGAGTTTCATTAGCTTGTTTGATTTTTGGAAACAGAATAGCCCTCATCTGAGTGAAATCCTAACACTTTGGTATATGGTCACTGTGAAAAATAATATGCAGCTGCACGCTTGTGATTTGGCAAATGAAATAATGCAGACTTTAGGTTTCTGCGCAATGAAATTGAGTGCAAACACTGATGTACATGTAAATCAAGAACAAGGGAAGAAAATAGTGCCCCTAGCTAGAATCGTACACTGGATCAGGTACATGCAAGACAGGGCTAGAGTACCACAGGTAAAAGAGTCACTAGTGAAATTGAGTGCACCATTTGAATTTGTGTCCACTGAAGATAAAAAGCATGTTTGTTTTACTAATGATTCATTGACTGAAATGTTGTTTTATGGCACAGGAGAAGGAACAGCGTTGTACAATTTGTGTCAGATTTTAAAGCAAGAGCTACGTGAGATGTGTCATTTTTACACTGATTCTTGGTTCATTGCCAATGCTTTAGCCGTCTGGTTTTCCACATGGCTTGCACCTAACTGGTTCAATTTCCTTGCAGATGTTAAGGAGAAAAATTCAGAGAGAGAAGTGTTCACCCAGAATTCTGCCTTAGTGGGGATGGCTAAGTGGGTGCCCCAGAAATGTGAACAGCTGGGAGAAAAAGCCACTTACAGGTGGGCAGAGATGAGAGAGATGCACATTCCCCTAGATTTGATAAAAACTGTGCAGCACGCACAAAAGCAATCTGTCATGCAAGCAGTCACAGAGCAGTTGGGGAGAGGAAAGTTACCAGAACAGAAATGGCAAATTGATCAGGTTTTAGGGGGAGTGATTGCTGCAGATTACCAAGGAGAAATCGAAATTATGCTGATACCTAGAAAAGAATCTGATTCATTCATACAAATTGGAGACAGAATGGCCCAACTTGTCAAAAGTGCAGTGAATGGAGGTTTGGTAAAGAAGGAGTCTGCCCCAGCCCTTCTGACAGTGCAAGAAAAGGGAAGCTGTGGTGCAGCAGATAAAAACCTCTGTGCTGAGGTGTGGGTTAAAGTCCCAGATAATCCTCCAGAATCTGCAGAAAATATAACAAAGGGCCCCAAAAACGTCCTGCTGATTATAAAACAGGGAAAGAAAGAGGAAGGGTACATTTCAAATGACAAATGTTATTTGCAAGAAAAGTCATACTTGTTTCTTTTGCAGATCCTACCACGTTTCGCCACTGTCCCTGAGTGTGCTGTGTGGTCCCCCTTCGGGTGTGTGCGTGTGGGGTCGGGGAAGGGACCAAACTCCCAACCTGAACCTGGCTGAGTAAAGTGCCAGCACCATGGATTGATTTTGCGCATATGGCGCCTTCAGTTCAAGTTCAACTTGTTTGATTGCATTCTTTCACTGGAACTAATCAACCTTAACAGCTAACTGTCTGTTTTTTCGTATGGAACTCTGACTTTTGCTTACCTTCCAGCAAACCTTTCGGGTGGACCGTGCACCTTTACATGAGTAGAACTCATGCCACATCAAATTGCTAACACTGTTGAATTAGAGACACTATAATCTCATTCAGAGTACAAATGTTTCAGTCTTTTCTGTGTAGACGTATCTGATGTGAAAGGTTATGAGATCTATATGTTAATCCACTTCTATTGCTTTACAGGGATTGCTTTTATCATTCAAATCTGACTTGCTGATAATATTTTTTTGTGCTGATGTTTTTTGTTTTTTGTTTTTGTTTGAAACAAGAGATATGTGAAACAAAAATTAATTGGTCAAAGGGTGGAATGTCCTGCTATTTGATTAAGTTTGACCAATGACTTTGTGTTTCACCACTGCGCATATTAGTTGTTCAATGTTCATCAGTAGCACATTGTATGTTTTGTTCAGTTTAGCCGCCTATTGGCTTTGACATTGCCTTAGCCATTACATTCTGTATTCTGCCTATTGGCTTTGACATGATGTATTCAGTTTAGCTGCCTATTGGCTTTGACATGCTATTAGATATTACATTTTGTATCCAGCTTAGCTGCCTATTGGCTTTGACATGATATTATACATTGCATTTTGTATTCAGTTCAGCTGCCTATTGGCTTTGACATGATATTAGACATTGCATTTTGTATTCAGTTTAGCTGCCTATTGGCTTTGACATGATATTATACATTACATTTTGTATTCAGCTCAGCTGCCTATTGGCTTTGACATGACATTAGACATTGCATTTGATATTTAGGTTAGCTGCCTATTGCCTTTAACGTGGAGTTAGACATTGCAGTTGAGGATCCAAGCTGTATTTTTCCAAGCTGTGTTTTTGCACAAGATGAACCAAGCTGTTTTCTTCTCACAGTAGACTAGACCTGATAAGAGAGGGTACATTGAGTGTTTTTCTCTCTGCTCGAGCTTGGGAAGAGGAGCAGTCTAGGAGATCTGGCCAGTCTCCAAAGGCTTGCATAGTTTTCCCGAGTCTGAGAGGAGGGGGCACACCTTTGTAATGGATGTCTCAGGGCTTCAGAGAATTAGATTCGAATCTGCCTGACTTCGGACTGGAACTTGGCGCCAGTTGCCAGCCTCCCGTGTGGGTAGATTATCTCTTTCTCGCAGTTGACCAGGAGTCATCAACTTGCAGACCCCAGAAAGATGAAGCTGTAAATAGTTTCTCACACGGTGAAGTATTTGTTTTGCTTTGCATTCAATATCTTACAAATATAACCTGCTGTGTATATTGCAAACTGTGATATATTTTGTTTTCATTAAAACGTGTGCTTGAAATCTATTGATTCGTCTCTTACGAACTTGCGGTTGGGGAAGAATTAACAACAATAAAAGTCTTCTTTGAACTCAGAAGTGCATTCTTGATATGTTATGTAAGTGCTGAAAACGAGATAAGAACAGAAGCACTACACGACCACAAACATCAGCACATCAAATCAACACAAACGTACATTACACTTATCGTCATACCCACTCCCACCCCCAGGACTACACAAAGAATACAAATTCCATCCTATCTTCACCCCTACCGCCCCACTCTTCACAAACACCTACCACAAGCACACCCAACCCAGCAACTTTCATTCACTCGCCTCTCCTCCATTGTACAATTTAGAGCCTTACATCATGATCCACATGCTCCTCCACCACCCCTAACCCATACTCCATCCACACTAAACAAACGCAAACAAAATAAAAACATGCCACTCATAGCAACCTCACATCCCCTTGTCTGTTACATAATAAAACTACCCTACAAAAAACAGTACACTCTTCATGGCTCTCTCAGCCACCAAGTCCACCACCCACACACACAGACCCAACAAAATGCCTCCTTAACCTGCTGGAAGAGGAACACTATGTTGAAAAGCAAGACTATTGTGAGCCTCAAACAGTTAACACAACTAGCAACACTCCTGCTTCAAGCTCACATTACACTACTTACCCTTCTCCTAAACAAAACAACACTACCACTAAAACACCTTTTCTAAACTGCCAGCTCATAAATGCTCGATCACTCTAAAAAAACAAGAACCACATCTACGACCTGCTCACAGACACACAACCTGACTTACTATTCATAACTGAATCCTGGTTGGGAGATGACATGGCACCAGTGTTGCACAAAGCCGTTCCTCCAGGATATCAAACCATCACTCAAAACCGTATAGGCAAGAGAGGAGGTGGACTAGCTATTATATTCAAACAGGCAATGAACCTCAGTAAAACAGACATCTCCATACAAGGATGTGAAGCCCTCCTTACCAAATGCCACCGTACTTCAACTTCCTCCTGTAACTTTCTCCTCCTTTATAGACCTCCACCTAACAACTCCACTTTCCCAGATGCTTTTCTAGACACAGTCTCAAACCTTATCACACTATACTCCAATCTATGCATTCTTGGGGATCTAAACATTTGGTTTGACAAACCCAATATGCCCCAACCAAAAGCTATCACCACTGGCCCAGTCGCATTGAACCTACATCAGATTGTACACAATCCCACACACATCGCTGGTCATATCCTAGATGTCATTTTTGCTAAGCCTGAACTAGTTACTATTCATACCATCACGCCAATCACCTGGTCAGACCACCATATGATAACTTTCCGATATACAACTCCACAAATCAACACACCCCACAACTACTTACATACATACACCTATCGACCATGGAGCAAACTCAATTTGGATCACTTAGAAACACAACTAACAGCAAACACAGATCTAGATACAATTAATTCTGTGCCAAAACTTTATGAGTGGCTACAGGAAGCTTTTGATGTCCTAATACCACTCAGAAAAACTAAACACGACAAAAGAAAACCAACACCTTGGAGAAACACAGAACTTAAAAAGATAAAGCAACAAATCAAAAAGTTTCAGCGGACCTGGCTCAAAACAAACAACAGTCAAGACAAACTGCAGCTACACAAACTTAACAGGATATACAAATCATCAATCAAAAAAGCTAAAAAAAAGATACTACTCAGACAGAATGCAAAATGCTCAATCTACAACCAGGGAATTTTATAAAATTCTCAATGAATTTCGAAAACCGACATGCATGGAAGGAAGTCATCCCACTACTCAAGATTTCACAAACAAATTGGCAACTCACTACACAACCAAGGCAGACACATTGGACTCCTATTTAAAACAGAAGAAAACCATCAGCACCAACCCCTTTCCTAAAATACCCTTTAAGAATAAACCAACCCAACCTCTACAGTCCTTCAAACAAATATCCCAGGATGAATTTATGGATTTGGTGAAAGCAACCAGACCTTCTGGTTGCCCTTCTGACCCTTGCCCACCACAAATCTTCAAGAACATTCTTCTATCTACTTCTGCTGCCACACCTGTAAGAAGAATCATCAACAACTCTTTAACTTCAGGAACTTTTCCTGTAGACCTGAAAAAGGCCTACATACGACCTTTATTAAAGAAAACAAACCTAGACCTGCAAAACCCCAACAACTACAGACCAATCACAAATGGACCTTTCCTGGGCAAATTGATAGAAAGAGCAGCATTCGCCCAGATGTCACAATTCATTGAAGACAATTCTATACTTTCAGACTTCCAAACTGGATTCCGCCCAGGAAGAAGCACTGAATCGGCACTCATGGCAATCTGGGACGATATTAAAATCACAGTCGACCGAAATGGAGTTGCTGCACTACTTCTCTTGGACCTCTCAGCTGCCTTTGATACGGTTGACCATGACACCGTAACTCAAAGACTCCACGAAGCCGGCATACAAGGGATTGTTCTCGACTGGATTATCTTAAAAAAAGATCTAATATCATCCACTCGCCCCCCTTCTCATCCGAACCCTACCTCACAAAAGCAGGGGTCCCCCAAGGGTCAATCATCTCGACTTTGCTTTTCAACATCTACATTATATCTTTACCAGAACTGATCAATGATTTCCATCTCACATGCTACAACTATGCAGATGACACACAAATACTACTTAAATTAGAATGCCCCAAAAACATTGAAAACTCACAAATCTTCAGTCGCCTCAGACCCATTGGTCAGTGGATGACCTGGAGCCATCTCAAACTAAATACCTCCAAAACAGAAATACTCATATGTGGTGACTGGAAAAATTATGACCCTCTGTGCATCTGGCCTGACGATCTCGGACCACCTCCTCAATTATCCAAGGAAGTTAAAAACCTAGGAATCACCATGGATTCCAAGTTAACTATGAATGCCCAAGTGGACAAATTAGCACGAACAAGCTTCATCACCTTGAAGACTTTACAACGCATCTTCCCCCACCTCGGATTTCCACACAAGGTGCAAGCTACTATCTTGCTTGTACTATCCAAACTTGATTATGTCAATAGCCTCTACCATGGATCATCTCTATCTGTTATGAAAAAACTATAACGTATCCAGAATTCCGCAGCCAGGCTACTATTACATATAAAGCCGCAAACCCACATCTCCCCTGCCTTGAGAGCACTACATTGGTTACCCGTTGCCAGAAGATGCACTTTGAAGCTGCTTTGTATCACCCACAAAGCTATACATGGAACAGGACCGCTTTTTATCAGAAAGAAAATAACCAAATACATCCAACAAAGAACCCTCCGCTCAAGATTGGCACCCCGCCTTAGAACACCACCATACAAGAAAAAGACTATAGGTGGTACATCCTTCTCTGTCCAAGCAGCCAAACTATGGAATTCATTACCCCCAACTATAAGAGCCACAGATAACTTTCTTGTCTTCAGAAAACTACTCAAGAGTTGGCTCTTTCCTTCATAACCACCATTTTCAAACAACTATGAACTGTATATGCCTATGTTGATAAATATTTTTTCAGATTATTTGTATATTTCTATTTATTTATAGTTTCTTTATAATATATGTATTGCTACTATGTCATAACAATAAAATACACACACACTCTTTAAACCTGTTTGACTAAGTATTTTTTACCCATGGTTCTAATTATGTATTGTATGTGCATATGTGTATGTGTATATATATATATATACACACACACATGTATATATATATATATATGTATGTGTATATGTTGTTTCTGTTCTCTGCATGTTCGTGGATTACTGCATGACTCCTGGGCGGGTTGTTATACTAGATATCTATGAATTCCTGCTCTCATGTTATCACACTTATCTACTCATCATCATATGTCATGTCTCTATCAAACTATCCTCCATTCTCACTCTGACTCATCCCAAATCCCTTCTACTACTTTCATCTCCTAAATAACTCTGCCTAAGCTCTTCCCTCCGCTTCCACATCTAACTCACCAAACCTCACTCTACTACTGTGACCTCCCACACAACCCTACTAAATTCTTCTGCATTTATCTCACCCTGCTACTATGCTCTCCCTAACCCTTCCACATACTCTTCCCCCCACACTCCCCTTTACTCACCCCAAGCCTTTGGGTTGAGTAAATGAAGGGTATACTCCCAATTAACACTTCTGGATTTCTTTTCTCCTCCACCCCTCCATTACTCCAGTCAATCTAACTAACAAACCGCGGCTCAAATTAACTCATAATAATACTAAAACTGCACTCATTATTTAATGATACTAATCCATCACTAATTCTTGTTGGGTTCCAGAGTAGCATGCTACTCATCGAAAATCACTTCAACGCCTCGTCAGGGGTAGTAAGCGCTATATAAATACGATTACAATAAAATACAATACAATACAATACAATATAGCACCACAAAAATACACCACACAGTGTTTAGAAAAGTATATAATATTTATCTGGATAAATGCAGATCAAAATGATTAAAATGCAATAAGGAAATGTTGAGATATCACTGAAAAGTGATATAAAGGGGGTGATTCTGATTCTGGCGGGCGGCGGAGGCCGCCCGCCAGAATTCCGCCCCCAAAATACCGCGCCGCGGTCAAAAGACCGCGGCGGGTATTTCAAGTTTTCCCCTGGGCTGGCGGGCAGCCGCCAAAAGGCCGCCCGCCAGCCCAGGGGAAAACAACCTTCCCACGAGGATGCCGGCTCGTAATCGAGCCGGCGGAGTGGGAAGGTGCGACGGGTGCATTTGCACCCGTCGCGTATTTCACTGTCTGCCAAGCAGACAGTGAAATACTTGTAGGGGCCCTCTTACGGGGGCCCCTGCAGTGCCCATGCCAGTGGCATGGGCACTGCAGGGGCCCCCAGGGGCCCCGCGACCCCCCCTACCGCCATCCGGTTCCCGGCGGGCGGACCGCCGGGAACTGGATGGCGGTAGGGGGGGTCGGAATCCCCTCGGCGGCGCAGCTAGCTGCGCCGCCTTGGAGGATTCAACAGGGCAGCGGTACACTGGCGGGAGCCCGCCAGTGTTGCCGGTCTGACCGCGGCTTTACCGCCGCGGTCAGAATGCCCTGCGGGGCACCGCCGGCCTGTCGGCGGTGCTCCCGCCGACCCTGGCCCCGGCGGTCTAAGACCGCCGGGGTCAGAATCACCCCCAAAGTGTCTTAAGTCTTTTAAAAACAACCAAAGTCTCTTTCAAGCACAAAGTACCTGGTTTGCGTGAAAATTCTCCACAAAGAACCTCAGAGGAGGAGATGCGTGGAAACAAAGGGGTGTGCATCGATTTCTCCGGCCGCACACAGCGATGCGTCATTTAGTTTTCACGCAGGGACGGCTGTGCATTGATTTTTTTCGCTCAGTCTTGGATCCTCTTCGGGTTGCGGGGTTTTCGGGCACCCCGGGAAAGATGCGTGGAGCTGCGTCGATCCGGTGGGCATTGCGTCAACTTTTCAACTGCACGGCAGGCACTGCGTAGATTCCTCTCTGGAAGTCGGGCTGCTTCATTCCGGCTCAGCTGTGCGTCGATCCAGTGGGCCATGCGTTGACTTTCCGGCTGCTACGCTGGCGCAGCGTTAATCTTCTCATTGCAAAGTCGGGCAGCGCAGTTCCGGTTCGGCGTGCTATGAAATTTTCACTGCGGTGCAGGCTGTGAGTCGTTTCAAGCAGGCTTTGCATCGAATTTCGCCACACAAGAAGTCCTTCTTGTAGAGATTAAGGGCCTCATTATGACCCTGGCGGGCGGCGGAGGCCACCCGCCAGGATGCCGCCCTCCAAAATACCGCGCCGCGGTCAAAAGACCACGGCGGGTATTACAAGTTTTCCCCTGGGCTGGCGGGCGGTTGCTGAAAAACCGCCCGCCAGCCCAGGGGAAAACGACCTTCCCACGAGGATGCCGGCTCGTAATCGAGCCGGCGGAGTGGGAAGGTGCGACGGGTGCAGTGGCACCCGTCGCGTATTTCAGTGTCTGCAAGGCAGACACTGAAATACTTTGCGGGGCCCTCTTACGGGGGCCCCTGCCGTGCCCATGCCATTGGCATGGGCACGGCAGGGGCCCCCAGGGGCCCCGCGACCCCCCCTACCGCCATCCTGTTCATGGCGGCTTTCCCGCCATGAACAGGATGGCGGTAGGGGGGGTCAGAATCCTCATGGCTGCGGAGCACGCTCCGCAGCCATGGAGGATTCACACGAGCAGCGGAAAGTCAGCGGGAGACCGCTGACTTTCCGCGGCTGAACCGCCGCGGTCAGAATGCTCGTTGGAGCACCGCCAGCCTGTTGGCGGTGCTCCCGTGGTCGGTGGCCCTGGCGGCCACCGGCCGCCAGGGTCAGAATGACCCTCTAAGTCTTTTTGGTCCTGAGACTACAGGGAACAGGAGGCAAGCTCCATCCAAGCCCTTAGAGAGCACTTCTTCACCACAGCTAGAGAGCAGCAAGGCAGCAGGGCGACAGGAAGGCAGCAGTCCTTCACAGAAAGCAGACAGGTGAATCCTTTGAACAGCCAGGCAGTTTTCCTTAGCAGGATGCAGGTTCTGGTTCAAGTTTCTTCTCAGGAAGTGTCTGCGTTAGTAGGGGCAGAGGCCCTGTTTATATACCCAAATGTGCCTTTGAAGTGGGGGAGACTTCAAAAAGTGGCTTATAAGTGCACCAGGTCCCCTTTCAGTTCAATCCTGTCTGCCAGGGTCCCAGTAGGGGGTGTGGCAGTCCTTTGTGTGAAGGCAGGCCCTCCACCCTCCCAGCCCAGGAAAACCCATTAAAAATGCAGAGCTAGGCAAGTGAGGCTGAGTACCCTTTGCTTGGGGTGTGTCTGAGTGAATGCACAAGGAGTTGTCAACTAAACCCAGCCAGACGTGGATTGTAAAACACAGAAAGATTTAAGTGCAGAGAAATGCTCACTTTCTAAAAGTGATATTTCTAAAATAGTAATATTAAATCCAACTTCACCAGCCAGCAGGGTTTTATATTACCATTCTGGCCATACTAAATATGACCTTCCTACTCCTTTCAGATCAGCAGCTACCACTCAAACAATGTATGAGGGCAGCCCCAATGTTAGCTTATTAAGGGAGCTGGCCTCACAGCAGTAGAAAAACAGATTTAGGAGCTTTACACTACCAGAACATGTAAACTACCCAGGTACATGTCCTGCCTTTTGCCTACACAGCACCCTGCCCTATGGGTTACCTAGGGCATACCTTAGGGGTGACTTATATGTAGAAAAAGGGGAGTTTTAGGCTTGGTAAGTACTTTTAAATGCCAAGTGGAATTGGCAGTGAAACTGCCCACCAGGCCTTGCAATAGCAGGCCTGAGACAAGGTTAAGGAGCTACTGAAGTGGGTGGCACAATCAGTGCTGCAGGCCCACTTGTATCATTTAATCTACAGGCCCTGGGCACATATAGTGCATTTTACTAGGGACTTATAAGTAAATTAAATAGTCCATTTGGGTATGATCCAATGTTACCATGTTTAAAGGGAGAGAGCATATGCACTTTAGCACTAGTTAGCAGTGGTAAAGTGTGCAGAGTCTTAAAACCAGCAAAAACAGTATCTAAAAAGTGGAGAGAGGCAGGCAAAAAGTTAGGGGTGACCACCCTAAGGCTGTCAGGTCTAACAGGGAGCCTCTGGATCCTCTATGCAGGCATCGCCGTGGGGGTGCAGGGAGATCGACTCAGGGGGTCCACATCGTTGGAGTCAGCTGGGAGTCCTCTCTGCGGTGTTGGTTGTCCTGGACTCGAGCCGGGGGAAGACTCATGCTTCTGGTGGGAAGTGAGAGTGTCTTTAAAGTTGCTTCTTTGTTGCAAGTTTGTTGCCATTTCTGAACAGGGCCGCTGTTCTCGGGAAGTTCTTGGTCCTTTGGGTGCAGGGAAGTCCTCTGAGTCCTCAGAGGTCACTGGTCCCGCTGGATGCGTCGATGTGCAGGTTCCTTGAGTCTGGAGTCAGGCCGGTAGGGCTGCGGCAAAGGCAGTTGTCATCTCCGTCGTCTCTGCGGTGCTTCCAGGTCAGCAGTCCTTCTTCCTGTTGTAGGTTGCAGAAATCTGATTTCCTGGGTTCAGGGTCGCCCCTTAATACTTAATTTAGGGGTGTGTTTAGGTCTGGGTAGACAGTAGCCAATGGCTACTGTCCTTGAGGGTGGCTACGCCCTCTTTGTGCCTCCTCCCTGAAGGAAGGGTGGTACATCCCTATTTCTATTGGGGGAATCCTCCAAAACCAAGATGGAGGACTTCTAAAGACAGGGGTCACCTCAGCTCAGGGCATCTTAGGGGTTGTCCTGACTGGTAGGTGACTCCTCCTTGTTTTTCTCATTATCTCCTCTGGAATTGCCGTCAAAAGTGGGGGCTGTGTCCAGAGGGGCGGGCATCTCCACTAGCTGGGATGCCCTGGGGTGCTGTAACAACAGGCATGAGCCTTTGAGGCTCACCGCCAGGTGTTACAGTTCATACAGGAGGAGGTGAGAAGCACCTCCACCCAGTGCAGGCTTTGTTCCTGGCCACAGAATGACAAAGGCACTCACCCCATGTGTCCAGAAACTTGTCTGGTTGTGGCAGGCTGGCAGGAACTGGTCAGCCTAGCACTAGGAGTCAGACTGGTATTCAGGGGGCATCTCTAAGATGCCCTCTGGATGCATTTTTCAATAAATCTCACACTGGCATCAGTGTGGATTTATTTTGCTGAGAAGTTTGATACCAAACTTCCCAGATTTCAGTGTAGCCATTATGGAACTGTGGAGTTTGTAACTGACAGACTCCCAGACCATATACTCTTTGTGGCTACCCTGCACTTACAAAGTCTAAGGTTTGGCTTAGGCAAAAAGTTAGGGGGTAACCATGCCAAGGGGGGCATTTCCCTACACTATTATATACACATTAGGAGTCAGTGATTAGCATAAAAGGCTATAGAAAAACAGTGAAAACAATAGTAAGTACTGAAGACCCTGTGGGGTAACCAACCCATATACTAAGAAAGTGGAATGCGAAAGTCGGGCCCCCACCTAAGGAAGTGGAATCGGTAGAGGGGAGCTGGAAGAACTAGGAACCCCAAAAGGTAAGTACCAGAGTGCCCCCCAGTGACCTGGAGAAAAGAGGTGAGTACCTGGTTTTCCCCAAACCCACCAAAAGGACTTCAGAAGATGATTTAGCAAGACCCAGACGAGACTGCAAGAAACCAAAGGTGGATCCTGATAGAGGAAAACCTGTAAAGGAAGGGGACCAAGTCCAGTTCATGTTGGAGTGTCCAGCTGTTGCAGGAGCCGCTACCCACCAATCTGTGGATGCAGGACTAGGTCTATGGTGAATGAAGACAATCAGCAGTGCAGCACTGGAGCATCTGAAGAGTTTCTGGAGTGTTGCAGTTGACGTTCCACCTTAGAAAAAGGATTACAGTCAGCCAGTGGTGTGGAAAAAACACCAACAAGCCTTGCAAAGGCAAATGTTGTTGAAAAAGAAATGTAGAGCTGTCGGGGACCAGCAAGGTCCACCCGGACTCAACCCATGGAAGGGAGTCCTGGGTGATGCTTAGCAGTGAGGAGAGTCACAGGAAGAGGAGGCAGCCCCCACAGGTGACCTACATGCAGCAAGCACAGGAGTCACGATGACGTCCATGCAGCACATCTAGACAGGAGTTCCACGTTGCTAGAGAAGCACACAGAGGGCTATGCATCACAGGGGAAAGTGCTGGGGGCTGGGGCTACAAGAAGCCTGAAGATGCCTTGGAGGAGATGCCAACAAGCCTCAGTGGCTGCAAGGGATGCAGTGCATGGGGATACTGTTCTGCATGGAAAGGCAAGGGATTTCTGTCTTCCAAGTTGGACAGCTAGTAGAGAAAACCAACAGGACCACTCCAGACTACCACCCGTGAGGCCGGGTCATTCAGCTCTGGAGGAGAGGAGATCCATGTAGCCGGTCATCGTTGCAGTTGGTGCCTTTGGATGCAGGGGAGTGACTCGTTCACTCCAAGGGAGATTCCTTCTTGCTTTTTGTGCAGACTGAAGACTTGTCATTCTCAGAGGATGCACAGCCAGGGAAATGTTGCAGTTGCTGGAAGAAGCCAAAGAAACAATGTTGCGGAGCAGAGTCGTCGTTGTAGTTGCAGATTGTCGGTTCTTGGAGGGTCCAGTTGCAGTTCCAGTGGCCAGACGTTGAAGTAAACAATGCAGAGGAAATCTGCTGGAATCTTGCACGTCGAATCTGAGGACCGACTCAAGAGGGAGACCCTAACTAGCCCCAGAAGGGGGATTGGCCATATAGCAGGGTGCCCACATATCAGGAGGGGGCTGTGATGTCACCTGCCTGTCCTGGCCCCACTCAGATGCTTCCAGAGGCCTCTGCCCATCTTGGATTCAAGTTGGCAGAATCAAGTGGCCACCTGGAGGAGCACTGACCACCACCACTGGGGTGGTGATGGACAGGGGAGTGGTTAATCCCCTTTCCATTGTGCAGTTTCGTGCCATAGCAGGGACCGGGGATCCATGGACTGGTGCAAACTGGTTTATGCAAAGAGGGCACCAAATGTGCCCTTCAAAGCATACCAGTGGCTTAAGGAGGGTACCCCTCCCAAGCCATGTAACACCTATTTCCAAAGGGAGAGGGTGTTGCCTCCCTCTCCCAAAGGAACTCCTCTGTTCTGCCTTCCTGGGCTTGAGCTGGTCAAGCAGCAGGAGGGCAGAAACCTGCTTGTAGAAAGGCAGCAGCACGGGCTGCCTGGGAAAACCCTGCAAACTGGTATGAGCAAAGTTGGGGGTCCTCTAAGGTGCCCCCAGAGTGCATGGACTTCTACAACCAGTACTGGCAACAGTATTGGGGTATGATTCTAACATGTTTGATACCAAACATGCCCAGGTTCTGAGCTACCATTATGTAGCTGGACACAGGTCCAGTACACAGGTAAAATGTCTTCCCTGCACTTACGAAGTCCAGGAAAATGGAGCTGGAGTTTGTAGGGGTACCTCTACTCATGCAGAGGTGCCCTCACACACAGGTACCTGCTCCCTGCCCTCTGGGCTAGGAGGGCCTGACTTACAGTGATCTGGTGCAGTGACCTGAATTGAAAGGGTGCATGCACCCTTTCATGCAGGTTGCAATGACAGGCCTGCAGCCACATTTTACATGGGCTTCCATGGGTGACATGATACATGCTGTAGCCCATGGGGACCCCCTGGTGCCCCAATGCCCTGGGTCCTTGGGTACCACATACTATGGACTTATATTTTGGGTACCAGTATGCCAAATGTGGGGTGTGTGAAGTCCTAAGCAACCATATTTAGAGGGAGAGAGCACAGTCACTGGGGTCCTGGTCAATCAAGCAAAATGGGGGGGTAACCATGCCAAAAGAGGGTACTTTCCTACAACAATCATACAGTAATACCAGTACCATGTGGACTTTGGTGTGTTAAACACCAAAACCTGCATGTTATTCCCCACAAACTCATAATATGTTTGATTTATCACACTTGATAAATAACATGCCCCATGGTATCATTATTTATCAGGTGTGATAAATAACACCTAAACTCGTAATCAGGCCTAAAATCTTAGACTCACAATAGACCACAGCTACTAACTGGGTGGGTATGGGTCAGGGCCCTTTATGTATGTATGCACTGGACAATACAGAATACAGGACACCCAAAAAAACATAAAAATTTAAAGCAGGAAAACATAAACTTGTTATATTGTTATTAAAAGATTTTGTTTTACATTTTCAGCCATGTGCATAGCTGTTAAGTGGCCCTTGTCATGTATGGCAAAGGGTCCTCCAAAGAAATGAAAAAGCAATGGCGGCTCCTCCATTATGGCGGAGGAGCATCGCCCCACTGCTGAGAGACAGCAGTTTCAAACATGAAAAATACAATGATAATAAACAATTTTATTATCATTTTACTTTTCATCTGACCTGCAGGCTGCCACCCAAGCAACTGAGCTGAGTCTTATAGCAGGGCCATCCTGATGGACAGCAGCTCCAGCAGGAAGAAGGAGTGGTGGGCACTGTAAGTACGTATGTCGGTTTGACTAGCTGTCTGTCTTGGGAAGGCCAAACCGACAGCACACTGAGGGGCATATTTATATTTGTTTTGCGCCAAATTTCCGTCATTTTTTTACGCAAATTTTGTGCAAAACTAACTCCATATTTATACTTTGGCGCTAGACCCTTCTAGCACCAAATCTATGGAGTTAAAGTAATTTTTTGGACATAGAAACCTACTTTGCGTCAATGAGATGCAAAGTAGGCGTTCCTGTGCAAAAAATGACTCTATGACCGTAGCGCCATATTTATCCCCCGTGATAAAATCACGCATGGGAGATTTGCACCATTTTCTAACACCTGGGTCAGGGCAGACGTTAAGGGACATGTGGGCCTATTTCCATGGTGGCTGCCCTTCCCAGTCCCCAGGGACAACCCCACCCACACCAGAGGGACAGCGGAGGATAGAGGACCCCATCCCAGGTAAGTATAGGTAAGTACAGGTAAGTACTTTATTGTATTTTTTAAAGTGCCATTCCGGGCCCTGAAATGGACCACCATACATGGCACTGGGTGCAATGGCCATGCCCAGGGGACCCCGGTCCCCTGTGCTGGCCATTGTGGTGGTGGGCATGACTCCTGTCTTTTGTAAGACAGGAGTCATGTAGTATGGATGTTTTTGCATCAGAAAATGACTCTAGGCAGGTTAGAGTCATTTTTCTTTACTCTAACCTGCCGTACATCATCTTTTGGTGCAAAACCCCCTTCTTCCATACTGCCAGCCCCACCCGACTAAAGTCATTTTTTTTACGCTAGCCTACCCTTTGCACCGGCTTCCACCATTCCATAAATACGATGCTCGGCTGGTACACAGAAATGGTGCAAACCGGTGCAAAACATTTTGGTGCAAAACTGCGTTTGCACCAAAAGTATAAATCAGGGCCTAAGTAGTCTCCAACCTGAGCTGCAGTGCACAGCTGGGTGGAGAAAAGGCACAGGCTCCCAGACGCTGAATGAGCGCCGACAGGTAAGGTAAGTACTCTTTAGTATTTTAGACACAAATGCTTAGAAAAAATATATGCACATTGAGAGGTACAGAAATAAAGACACAGAACCCTGGTTCACTCACAGATACACATACAATTACAGACAAGCTTAGCTTATATGCTCCAACAGGTGTGCAAATGTACATGCAGGATGTGGAGACAATCAAAAGAAGACTGTCAGCGAGATACAAGCACACACCAGAGACATGCGCACCGGAGCATACCCTAATGCACACATGCACACATTTTCACACACAAACCCAAAAGCACAATGTTGACATTGTGCCCTATGTGTCTGACACGCTCCTTTTCAAAAGCGGATGACTTGTTATTTGCCCCAGCAGCAGTGTCTGCAGATGTGTCCCTGACAGAGAATAATGGTCAGGGTCCATCTGGCGAGCACAGGTGGGACAGAAAGGTTGTATATAGCTTCATCTGAGGATGACTGTCCTCAGTCCAGGGCCTTTGGTAGATTAAATGACAGCTACGCACTCATGGTGGAATGTCCGCAATGAGAAACTGCAATGTGGAGATTCTGCCATGAATCAGGAGACTCCGCCACAACTGTGAAGTCTCGGCCACAACTGAAGGGGCTGTTTGTGAATGGGGCACAGAATAATAAATAGGGTGGGTTTTATTATGTTATGTCGGTGGGCAAGCCCACTGAGTGACGGAGCAGGAGAGGTGTTCCTGTGTGACAACCTTCCTGAAATGATATTTATGGCGCCGGCCGTGATGTCATGGGGGTGGAATGAATAAAAGTTCCCGATGCACTGTGTGTGTGCCCAATTATTTACAGGCCGCCCCACACCTCAGGAGGCCCGGCCTCAACCGCAACAAATGGGACAAGGCGGACAGACCACGCTGCCTCTCCCAATGTGCTGCTGAGCCACACCTCTGTGCTCCTCAACATACAGCCCAACGAGCTGGTCCACAGCCTTCAGTGTTCTCCAGCTGCACTATGTGTAGCCCATCGCCTGCATCAACTCTGCAACACTGACTGTCTTAGCAGAGTGCTGAGGCGGCCTCCTGCTGTCACTTTAGAGTTACGCACCTCCTTCAGCTCTTGTTTTCCAGTCGGAGCCCTCTACATGCATCAGCCCACAAAGGAGGTGCCCTGACTCCCTGAGCTATGCCTACCACACCGGTGAGATTGTATTCTCAATACACCTGACTGTGGCCTTCCTCCCTTTGTCCATGGGAAGCCAGTCTCCCATCCTGCATGCTACCTGATGCAAATTATGAAATAAATGCCCAATTCATCCAGGGTTTTTCCTCAGTAAAGCTGAGAGAAAGTATTGTTCAGGTTCCAGGCATGCACATGGCAGACATGCTGATGATGGGTAGGTATAAAGAACTATCCAAGGTTGAAACGCCAAGGGAAAACAGAACCTGTCAAAGCAGTTACCAACAGAATCCCTGAAAAGAGGAAGACGCACACCAGGACCAATCAACGCCCAAAACATGTTATGGGTGCGGGGGTTCATACCAACACCAAGGACCATGTCCTGCACAAGGAAAGAGGTGCTCGGCTGGCAATAAACTGAACCACTTTGCAAAGCTATGCTGTTCCTCAAAGTCACAGAAAAGCCAGAAAGCAAAATCTGTCAATGTTCTGCACACCTCAAACATTCCAGATGACAAAGAGGACATGGATGATGGTGACATTGAAGGAGCGGTTCACGTTATACATGCTATGCAACCAGGAGGACACCCCCGGAAACGCATCCCTAAATGCAATGTGCTGCTGGCTAGTCACCAAGTGCAGGCACTGATTACCAATGTAGCATTCATGAACATTGTGGCGCAGTCAGTGATGCAGACACTTCCCTTGCAGCCTACCCTGCACCCTACCTCCACATAGGTATTTGCATATGGGTGGACAACTCCACTCTCATTGGCCGGGGTATTCACAGCAGAGATTACACACAAGGCTCACTCCACTCGGGCTAAGGTATACATCACAAAAGGCGGTTCAGGAATGTTACTAAGCTGCCAGACGGCAGAGCATCTTCAACGTGTCCCCTTCACCTTCAGTGTGCACCAGGTAAGTGTGAAGGATCTGGTGACAGAGTTTGCATCTTTGTTTGATGGTATAGGGTGCCTCGGAGGTCATCTAAATCTCAATGTCAACAACTCGATCCAATCTGTCACCCTAAAACACCGCAGAGAGGCCTTCCACCTGAGACTGAAAGTAGAAGAGGAGGTGAAAAAGATGGAACGGGGCTGATATAATTGAGAAGGTCGACGGTCCGACTCCATGGGTGTCCCCAATTGTAGTACCGTGCAAGCCCAAACAACCTGGGGAGGTTCGTATCTGCATTGACATGCACTTAGCCAATTTGGCCATCAAGCATGAGGAGGTTCAGATATGCGTCAACATGCGCTTACCCAATTTGGCCATCAAGCGTGAATGTCATTTGACACCCACTGTGGATGACATTGTGGTAGAAGTGAGTCGGTCCAAATGTATTATAAAGGACGACCAACACTGCTGAAGTAGTAGAAGAAGACGTAGTCTTTATTCAGTGAACTCCTCACTTGCCATCCAGAACAGTCACCCGAGCAAGCCCTCATCAACATTCCAAGGTAAGCTCTCGGTTGATCCATTGTCTTTATATTCTAAGGAGACACTGGAGTGTTCCATTTGGGAGTTCATACTGTCTAGAAGCTGTAAACTCATTTTGTTAATACACGTACAATGACCCAAATTGAACGTCAATTTCTCATGAACTTATTTACAATATAGTTACTTAATATGCTCAGTTTATACGACAATATAAACAACAGGAAGAGACATTACATGTAATCAAGGTTATAACATATCTCCCTTCCTTAATGTTTAAACACAAGGTCCTTGTGCCATGGTGGACGTTTTATGGTCCTGGCACTCCTGTTACGGTCCTGTACATAACCTGGGTCAGAGACGTCCTCTTCCACGTTAGGGTTCAGATCCAGATTCACAACAGGTTCTTGGTGGTCCACAATTCGGTCCATGCTCCAAATCCTTCCATCCTCCAACTTAACTACATTTTTACGAACATCTATGATTCTCAATGGCCTGGAAAACTTGCTATTTGTACTCATAGTGGGAACGGGAAGCTTGACCTTGACCCATAGCCCGACCACCCACGACCTGTTCATAATACTGTGTTTATCATTGTACCATCTTCTGTATTTCTCCTGATTCTGTCAGACATATTCTTCCACCTCCTCCCTCTTCTCACAAACCATTTCCCCTCCTTTCATCCAATTAGGGTTGAGTTTGGTTCCAGGATGCCTTCCTTTGAGAGACTGGAAAGGTGACACACCTGTAACTAGATTAGGAGTAGTATGGTAAGACCATAACATTTGTTTTAGTGCTGATTCTCCTGACACCTCCGAAACGGATGCCATTTGGAGACACTCCTTAATCATTCTATTAGCCCTTTGAACAAGCCCCTTTGCACGGGGATTGTACAAAGCAGTTCTAAAATGATGAACACCCCATCCCTTGAGGAACTTCTTCATGGCTTCGGAGGTGAGTTGCACCCCATTGTCGGTGACAATCGTGCTGGGAATCCCTTCTCTCATGAATTCTTCCGACAAGAAGTCAATTGCATCCTGGGTAGTTATTTGACTCACAATTTTGGTCATTTTCCAATGCGAATGGTAGTCTACCAGTACAACATTATAACGCCCCCTGCCTCCTAAATGATTAATTGATCCCAAGATGTCTAATCCTAGCTTATCCCAAGGTTTTGCGGGGACACTCACAGGTGACAAAGAAGCCTTCCTGTCTTGTCGCTCATGGCACACGTGACACAATCTCTTACCACATTCTCCACTAATCGATCCATTGTGGGAAACCAGTATGTGGCTCATAACTTATTTTTTGTAAGACTTCGTCCTAAGTGCCCTTCGTGCGCTAACCCCACCAGTTTGTCCCACAATATGCAGGGAGGTACTGCTCTCTCACTTCTCATTACCATATCATTAGAGATGTGCAGCTCCGATCTGACATCCCAATACCCCTTCAAATCTTCTATACCTTTAGGGTTATCTGGCCACCCATTCATTATTTTATCCTTGAGCAACTACAACACACAGTGTTTCCTGGTTTCTTCCACCCATTCCTCTTTTGTGAGACCTGTTAGTTCCACTAGCAATACAGGTTCTAGTGCATAATTCCCTAACTCTAGGGTCTCACTCTCCACCTCTGTCAGACCTTCCCTTGGAGAGCTGGACAAATAATCAGCTACAATATTCTTATTTCCAGGAACATACTCCACCCGAAATTGTACCCTTTAAGGCCCATCATCCACTTGGCTATGCGTGGAGTGGCATGATCTCTCCCCTTGGTGGTGAAAATGTTGGTGAGAGGTTTATGATCTGTCCTGATCGTAAAAGGTAAACCCCACAAGAAATATTTGAAATGATTGATGGCCCAATAACACGCTAGGGTTTCTCTTTCTATTGTGGAATAGTTCATTTCTGCTCCACTCAGGGATCTAGATGCAAATGCTACAATTCCTTCCTGTCCATCCACACTCTGAGACTGCATTGCCCCAAGACCTAGGCAACAAGCATCAGTTGTTACCCACGTTTTCTTCTTTGAATCAAAACTACCCAAATATGGAGAATTAGCAATTGCCTTCTTCACCTTATTGTAAGCTGATTGGCATTCCTGAGTCCACTCAAAAGAAACATCTTTCTTTAACAGAGTTCTCATAGGGGCCGTAGTAATAGCTAAATTCTGCACAAATTTTGCCATGTATTCAGCTAGTCCTAAAAACAATTTGAGCTACTGCTTGTTAGTGGGTGTCGGCGCCTCTTTCACTGCCACTGCCAAGTCATGTTTTGGTTGACCACCTCTCTAGTGATTTTGTGACCCAGATATTCTACTGATTCCACACAGATTTGACATTTCTCTCTTTTGATCGTCATCCCCGCTTGACCTAGTGCCCTGAATACTTTTCTTAAAGTGTCATCATGCTGTTCTTCAGTTATGCCATATATCAGTACATCATCCTGAAAACACATCACTTGGTTAATGTCTTGCAAAATGCTCTGCATAATACAATGGAACACTGCCGCTCCAGAAGCCAGGCCAAAAGGCATCCTACAGAATCTAAAAGCGCCAAACGGTGTGATGAAGGAGGTAAGTGAACGAGAGGATGGATGCATCTCAACTTGGTGGTAGGCCGAGGATAAGTCTATCATGCTAAAAAACGTGGCTGGGCCCATGGTGCTCAACATTTTGTTAATCCTGAACAAGGGAAACCTATCCACCCAAATACTAGCATTTAGGTCCATCAGGTTCACACACACGCATTTCCCCTTGCCACCAGGTTTACGGGCCACGACAATGGGAGCCAGCCATAATAAGCTTTCAGTGGGTTCAATGACACCCAATTGCTCAAGCCTGTTTAACTCTTGTCTTAAAGGTTCCTGCATCAGATACAGTATTGGTCTGACCTTGTGGGCCACTGGGACAGCATTTTCCTTCACTTTTATGTTGGTAGGCTTTCAACAATCCCAATTTATCTTTGAATAATTCAGGGAATTCCTTACACACACCATTCTCACAACTAGAAGCATCTACCAATAGGACTGGTTCTTCCTTGTTAGGGTCTAGCTTAATGCCTAATTCTCTCTGATGTCTCCAGCCTAACAGATTGGATCCTTTCCAAGTAAAGTATACCTTGCCCGTGGCTTGCCTGTCCTTAAATGTTATTTGTATACATAACATACCCTTCAATGGTATAGGATTGTTATTATACCCCCCAGGAGAAATGTCTGCAGGTTGTAACACATACCACTTCTCACGAAAACTCTTTTCAGAAACACTATAATCAATGAATGTGAACGGGGAACGAGAATCCGCAAACACTCTCACCCGCTCACCATCCAGGGTAATGTCACAAGTGGGGTATAATTAATTTCCACGCTTGACTTCATCTGCATTTTTCACTTGCAAAACAAATTTTCCCTGTAAATCTTGGGAATCTTCAACTTTATGGACCTCTTTCCTTTCATTAGGTTGACTTTTGTCACTCTTACATACACGAGCATAGTGTCCTCCTGCCCCACATTTCCGGCATATACAGTAACGGGCAGGGCACACAGGGTTGTTAGCTAGATGTCTAATATTACCACACCTGAAACATCTGTTCTTACCACCCTCAGGATTATTTTCTTTAAGTAAGACTTCATGGACCCTTGCATCATCCTCCTTTTTAGGTTCTGTGGAACACAATCTGGTTTCTTTCACTTCATCTTCTACAGAAGTGTGTTTGATTAACTTCATACATTCTGCTGTGTGCTCAGTACTCTTTGCAACATCCACAGCTTCCTTTAGGGCAGGATTTAGGATCAAGAGTTTTTCCTGTATTTTGAGATTGTTGGTGCATCTCACTAACTGATCCCTAACTAATGAGTCTTCGAGGTTACCAAATTCACAGATGGTGGCCAACCCCTTTAAGCATGCGATATAGCTAGATACTTTCTCTTCCTTGCCCTGTGTCCTACTAAAAAACTTGTGCCAGAATGTGTCAGACAGAATCAGGAGAAATACAGAAGGTGGTACAATGATAAACACAGTACTGTGAACAGGTCGTGGGTGGTCGGGCAATGGGTCAAGGTTAAGCTTCCCGTTCCCACTAGGAGTACGAATAGCAAGTTTTCCAGGCCGTTGAAAATCATAGATGTTCGTAAAAATTTAGTTAAGTTGGTGGATGGAAGGACTTGGAGCATGGACCGAATTGTGGACCACCAAGAACCTGTTGTGAATCTGGATCTGAACCCTAACGTGGAAGAGGACGTCTCTGACCCAGGTTATGTACAGGACCGTAACAGGAGTGGACCACCAAGAACCTGTGGTGAATCTGGATCTGAACTCTAACGGGGAAGACGAATCAGGCCGAACAACCTCCCCGTTTCCACCGAAGAGCTTCCTTTAGTCCCCAGGGACTTGTAATACCGGAGCCGAAAACACCTTTGATGGTCAACACTGCAGAGCGACTACCGGGGCCTCAAGGTGATTCCTGGAAAGCAGAAATGGCAAATAATTCAGGAGTGAAGAGTTCCACTGTCCCCTGCACAGCACCCCATCCTCGTCGCCAATATTTAAGTTGTGATAAAGGACGACCAACACTGCTGAAGTAGTAGAAGAAGACGTAGGGGGTGATTCCAACCCTGGTGGTCGGTGTTAAAGCGGCGGCCAACCCGCCAACAGGCTGGCGGTCCAAAAAATGGAATTCTGACCCTGGCGGGAACCGCCAACACAGACCGCCACTTTAACACTCCGACCACCACGGCGGGACACACAAACAGCGCGGCGGTCACCGCCAACAGGCAGGCGGCAGACAATGTAACGCCCACCCTATCACAACTCACCAATCCGCCACCTTTTCCGGGGCGGGAGCACCGCCGATAAAAACACGGCGGAAACAGACTACGAACGGGAAAACGCTCACCTCTACGCATTCCATGAGGACGGAGGACAGCATGGAGCCCGAATTAAACATCCTACCAGCTATTGTCTACCTGCTCATCTACCACGAGTACGAACTCCGGCGCAGAAGACAACGGTGAGTACTGCACCTACGACACAGGGGAGGGGGGAGGAGAAAAGGTTACGGGCACACACATACACCCCCCCAACCATCAACACACCAATGCAGAGCAACAACTGAGTGACACCCCCCAAACCCCCCTGAAAAATGCAAAGACATAATAAAAATGTTACATTAAATTTATGTTAAAATTAGGTTCATTGAAGTCATGGAAAATTTACAAAATAAATTATCAAACCATAAATAATGAACAGTGCGAAAGCTATGTACAAAGTCAATAAGTCCAGCTCAGTTTTTCGAATATCCACAGTCCGTGGGCCAATGTCCACCAAACACATGGGCAAAGCCCACACAGGAGACCTGAGTCCGTTGGAGAGAACACTGCTGGGGCATCAGATGACAAAACGACAGGCACCTCAGGGGGAAGGCAAGGGGGGGCACCTCAGCCACATGAGTCCACGACGCCAGAACCACGAAGGGGCCACCATGCCCACTGTCCCATCCTGGGGAGTGCAAAGCCACAGTCTCTCAAGTCTCTACAGTGGGTGGGTTGCCCACTGTGCCATCCTGGGGAGTGCAAAGCCACAGTCTCACAAGTGGATAACAGTCTCCACTGGTTCTGGAGGAGGCAGGGTGCCCAGAGTGCAGCGTGAACACTAGCTCGAGACAGAACCGGCACTGTCAATGGGCCAGCGGTGCTTGACAGGAAGGGCCCAGCGGAGCGGTGCTTGAGACGAAGGGCCCAGCGGAGCGGTGCTTGAGATGAAGGGCCCAGCGGAGCGGTGCTTGAGACGAAGGGCCCAGCGGAGCGGTGCTTGAGATGAAGGGCCCAGCGGAGCGGTGCTTGAGATGAAGGGCCCAGCGGTGCGGTGCTTGAGATGAAGGGCCCAGCGGAGCGGTGCTTGAGATGAAGGGCCCAGCGGAGCGGTGCTTGAGATGAAGGGCCCACCGGAGCGGTGCTTGAGAGGAAGGGCCCAGCGGAGCGGTGCTTGAGAGGAAGGGCCCAGCGGTGCAGTGCTTGAGATGAAGGGCCCAGCGGAGCGGTGCTTCAGATGAAGGGCCCAGCGGAGCGGTGCTTGAGATGAAGGGCCCAGCGGAGCGGTGCTTGAGACGGCGGGGCCCAGCGGAGCGGTGCTTGAGATGAAGGGCCCAGCGGTGCGGTGCTTGAGATGAAGGGCCCAGCGGAGCGGTGCTTGAGATGAAGGGCCCAGCGGAGCGGAGCTTGAGATGAAGGGACCAGCGGAGCGGTGCTTGAGATGAAGGGCCCAGCGGAGCGGTGCTTGAGATGAAGGGCCCAGCGGTGCGGTGCTTGAGATGAAGGGCCCAGCGGAGCGGTGCTTGAGATGAAGGGCCCAGCGGAGCGGTGCTTGAGATGAAGGGCCCAGCGGAGCGGTGCTTGAGATGAAGGGCCCAGCGGAGCGGTGCATGAGATGAAGGGCCCAGCGGTGCGGTGCTTGAGATGAAGGGCCCAGCGGTGCGGTGCTTGAGATGAAGGGCCCAGCGGAGCGGTGCTTGAGATGAAGGGCCCAGCGGTGCGGTGCTTGAGATGAAGGGCCCAGCGGAGCGGTGCTTGAGATGAAGGGCCCAGCGGAGCGGTGCTTGAGATGAAGGGCCCAGCGGAGCGGTGCTTGAGATGAAGGGCCCAGCGGTGCGGTGCTTGAGATGAAGGGCCCAGCGGAGCGGTGCTTGAGACAGCGGGGCCCTGTTCAGCGGTGCCTTTCTTCACGGCGGGGCCCTGTTCAGCGGTGCATTCCAGCACAGCGGGGCCCTGTTCAGCGGTGCCTTTCTTCACGGCGGGGCCCTGTTCAGTGGTGCCTTTCTTTGCGGCGGGGCCCTGTTCAGCGGTGCCTTTCTTCACGGCGGGGCCCTGTTCAGCAGTGCATTCCAGCACGGCGGGGCCCTGTTCAGCGGTGCCTTTCTTCACGGCGGGGCCCTGTTTAGCGGTGCCTTTCTTCACGGCGGGGCCCTGTTCAGCGGTGCCTTCCAGCACGGCGGGGCCCTGTTCAGAGGTGCCTTTCTTCACGCCGGGGCCCTGTTCAGCGGTGCCTTTCTTCACGGCGGGGCCCTGTTCAGCTGTGCCTTTCTTCACGGCGGGGCCCTGTTCAGTGGTGCCTTTCTTCACGGCGGGGCCCTGTTCAGCGGTGCCTTTCTTCACGGCGGGGCCCTGTTCAGCGGTGCCTTTCTTCACGGCGGGGCCCTGTTCAGCGGTGCATTCCAGCACGGCGGGGACCTCTTCAGCGGTGCTTGTCCAGTCATTCAAGGGAGCCAGACCTGGCCAGGACTCCCTGCTTAGTCGCCCTCCGACCGTGCAGTTGCTGGACCCTTCTGTGACGGAGTCCTGGGCCCGTGGGTGTCCTCCGTCACACCCGGGATGGGGCTTGTGGGGCCCTCCTGGTCCGCGACCCTGCTGGCTGACTTCTCCGCCCTGCTGCCCTTGCCCTCCTTCGATGAGGCTCTCTGGGTCTTGCCTCCCCTGGATGTTGTGGCAGGTGACGGCCCAGGACTTTGCTCCTTGGGGGCAGCCGTGTCAGTCTTCTCGCGGCGGCCCTTGATTTTACGGGTCCTCTTTCCAGGGGGGGGGCTGGCTGTCCCCTTGCTGCTGGCCGATGTATCAGTGCTGGGAAAGGGTGGACTCCAAAACCTGTGCACAATGGTGACACTTGAAGCAGGGCTGGTGGGGGCTGAGGTGCTCAAGGGACTCTTACCAGATGGAGGGGGTGGGTCAGGTGGGGCAAAGAGGTTAAGTTTAGAGAGGTAACGTTTTTTAGGACCAATGTAAAGGGTAGGTGCAGTGGGAATGGGAGTGGAGGAAGAGGATGTGGTTGTAGGAGAGTCAGGTGTGCTGTCTTTGGGTGCAGGTGCTTGTGACGTAGGCTGTCGTGAGGTGGATGGGTGTTGGGTGGGTGGCTGCCTGCGTTTGTGTGTCTTGGAAGAGGGGGTGACAGACACAGTGGGAGAGGACACAGGGGACGTGTAAATGGCAGTGGGGGTGGTGACTGCACGTGTGCGGACTGTACTGGAGGGTGTGGTGGTGATGGAAGCACTGGCTGATGGTGGTGTGCATGCAGGTGTGAGTGGAGACGTCACAGGGAGGAAGGAGGGAGATAAGGAGGAGGGGGACACAGAGGTGGTAGTGACTGTTGGCATGTCTGCATCTGGGTGTTGCTTGGGTGAATGCTTGTGGGATCTGTGGTGCTTATGTCTGGATGAGCTGCCCTTGGGTGTTGAGGTGTGTGCAGGCTGGTCTGATGGTGTGGATGGGATAGGCTGAGGAACAGGAGACAGAGACAGGGTGGAGGCAGTCAGAAGAGGGAGGCTGGAAACAGGGACAATGGCTGCCGTCAGTGCTGAGGCCAGAGTATTGAACGATCGTTGATGGACAGCCTGACCCGAATGAATGCCCTCCAGGTATGCATTGCTCCGATGCACCTCCCTCTCTACACCCTGGATGGCATTCAAAAGGGTAGACTGCCCAACAATGATGGTCTGTAGGAGGTCAATGACCTCCTCACTGAGGGCAGCAGGGGTAACTGGGGCAGGGCCTGAGGTGCCTGGGGCGAAGGAGATGCCCGCCTTCTTGGGCGAGCGGGCACGGAGCGAAGGCTGAGGGGCTGCTGGGAGGGCGGAGCTGGTGCGCTGGGTGGCGGCTGTACCTGTAGAGGCGGGGGGCCCGGATGTTGCCGCCACCGCTAGGGAGCTCCCATCCGAGGACGTGTCGGTGTCGCTGGTGTCACCACGGGTCCCCGTTGTGGTGCTCCCCTCGCCCTCCGTATCACTGGTGGCCTCGGTGTCTGTACCATGGCCCACCGGGGCCTTGTGAGTCGCAGCTCCCTCGTGCTCCGATGCCAATTCTCCTCCGCCTGATGATGCTAATGCACACATGCACAAGACGATAAAGAAAAAGGGTGGGGGGAGAAATAAAAACAGGTTGAGTGCATGCATTGTCAACACCGTTGGCGGAGAGGACAGACACAGGAGCCTCATGCACTAAGCCGCGCAATCGGGGTACACTACTCAGTACTTGTGACTAGGCCAACAGGTCTATGGACAACAAATGCGCACATGGGTGATGCTGGACCATCGATTGCTGTACTTGTCACCCTACAGAGGTGGGGGGCGGGGGCACAGGGCCATGCCTAAAGGAGGGGACTACACTACAGAAAGCGCCCTGGCCTAATGTCACCCACAGCCCTCCTCCCCCACCCAGACGACTCCACTGCGTGTAAAGATAGCAGAATGTGCTGGTACTCACCCCCTTGTGTCTGCTGTGATGTCCTCACGCGCCCATCCAAATCGGGGTAGGCCACCGCCAGGATCCGGGACATCAGGGGGGTCAAGGTACGACTGGCACCCCTCCTACGTTGGGAGGCCATTCCCAGCAGAGACTCGGCGGTCTTCCTGGTCCCGCGGCGGATGTCCTCTCACCTCTTGCGGCAGTGGGTGCCCCGTCTGTTGTGGACCCCCAGGGCCCGGACTTCCTTGGCGATGGCACGCCAAATGTCGACTTTCTGATGGGCGCTGACCTATTTGACATGTACAGGGTGGAATATGAAATATCATAATTTTTCTGTATGTTAGATGTGAATGCCCCCCCCTCCCCAACCTTGCCATGTGGCACATGCTCTCATCTGTCGAGCCTTGCACTCCTCATTCTCTCCCCACCCCACCATCTTACATCCACCATACACAACCCAGGCATAGCCCATTCACAAGCATCCAGTGTACTTACCTATTGGTCTGGAGGACCGTAGAGTAGCGCATACTGGGGGAGGACCGCATCCACAAGTTTCTCCAACTCTTCAGAAGTGAAGGCAGGGGCTCTTTCCCCAGTCGCAGCAGCCATTGTCTCTTCCAGACCGAGGTCACAGCAGCACTTGCAGTATAGGTCCTCTCCTGTGGATGATCAGGTCTCGAGTGATTATTCAGATAGAAAATGGCGGTCACGCCTGCGGCGGTGCGTGCCGCCGCGGTGCGTACCGCGACCGCCGGCGCACCTCGTCATTGGCTACTGAAACCCATAGGGTTCAATGTTAACCAATGCGGCTTCGCACAGCGGTCTTCGACCGCCTACCGCCACGGTGTGACACGCCAGCGCATTGACCTCACATCCCACTGTCACACTTCTCAGGTCAGGCAGCCGCCATTTCAAGGGCCCACATGGCTTAATTTGTACTGCGTCACACAGGCCTAGGCCTTGCATTGCCACTCATACAAGCCATTCAATGCATAGCGATTCGTGTACTGTGTAAGCTGTGGTTACGTACCTGTGGGTTGCTTGACTCTGTACTCCATGTTGTCCTTCCTAGGCACCGTCCGCTGGGACTTGCGAGGAGAAGGAGGAATCCTCCCGTGTACAGACCGCTGGTGGACCTGTCGACAATGGAAGAACGCCATATCATACTTCGATACTGACTTGACCGAGCCACTATACATGAACTGTGTGCCCAGCTGGAGCCAGCCCTGATGTCCCCCATCCGCCAACCCACAGGAATTCCCCCTCTGGTACAGGTTCTGTCAGTCCTCCATTTTTTGGCAAGTGGGTCTTTTCAGACAACAGTGGCCATGTCATCAGGGATGTCTCAGCCTATGTTTTCTAAGATTTTGTCCAGAGTGTTGTCTGCCCTGATGAAATACATGCGGAGCTACATTGTTTTCCCAGAGGAGGGTGATTTGGCCACTGTGAAGGGTGATTTCTATGCCCTTGGACATATCCCCAACATCATTGGTGCCATTGATGGGACCCATGTGGCTTTAGTACCCCCAAAAGACAATGAGCAGGTGTACAGAAACAGAAAAAATTACCATTCGATGAATGTGCAGGTGGTCTGTTTGGCTGACCAGTACATCTCCCATGTAAATGCCAAGTTCCCTGGGTCAGTGCATGACGCGTATGTTATGCGAAATAGCAGCATCCCTTATGTGATGGAACAGCTACAGAGACAACGTGTGTGGCTAATAGGTGACTCTGGTTACCCCAACCTGCCTTGGCTATTGACCCCAGTGAGGAATCCCCGGACCAGGGCAGAGGAACGGTACAATGAGGCCCATGGGCGAACTAGGAGGATCATAGAAAGGACCTTAGGGCTCCTGAAGGCCAGGTTCAGGTGCCTGGATATGACAGGTGGATCCCTAATGTACTCACCAAAGAAGGTGTGCCATATCATCGTGGCCTGTTGTATGCTTCACAATCTTGCATTGCGACGCCAGGTGCCTTTCCTGCAGGAGGATGGTCCAGATGGTGGTGTTGTAGCAGCTGTGGAGCCTGTGGAGAGTGAAGAGGAGGAAGACGACGGGGACGACACGGACAACAGGGACACAGTTATACAACAGTATTTTCAGTAGCACACAGGTGAGAATCACCCACGCCATTTTACATTTACTTCTGGCCTCCTGCATTTCTACTTTCTGTGTTCCCCACCATTTCCTTTTCACTGAATTATGACTTTCCCTTCCCTTTTCAGAGCTGTTTGACCAACTGCATGACTTCAGCTTTGTTTGCCCATGGACTAAAGCTCATTGACATTGGTATGTTGTCATCACAATGTAACTGAACATTATTGAACTATGTGTAATACATTTCTTAAGAATACAAGCAGACTCCTGATTTTTGAAGTGCAATTAGTGATTTATTTTTAGTGCTACATATAGGTCCATGATAGTCAAAAGGTGATGGGTGGGGGTGGAGTAATGTCCATGGCAGAGTCCAGTTCTCAGTTTCACAGGTGCATTGTCCATATGCCTGTGGAAGGATGGAGCAGGGGCTGTTTAAGGTTGGACAGGGTGACAATGTGGGACAGTGGGATGACATCAGGGGGTATCTTATGCTGGCGGGGTCTTGGCATCCTACTCTGTCTTCTTTTTTTTGATCTCAGGTTCCTCTTGCGGGGTGGTTGTTCTTCAGCAGGAGGTGGGGTTCTGGCGGCCTGTCGTTGTGTGGGGGCCTCCTGTCCACTAGCGCCGGCTGGGGTGGTAGGCTGTTCGTGGTCCAGGCTAGTGATAGGGGCCCTTTGTGGTGCCACATGGTCCCGCAATGTGGTGACTATCTGGTTGAGGGCCAGAACTATGTTCCCCATAGCGGATCCGATGATCCTGAGTTCGTTGCTGAACCCCATGTACCGCTCCTCCTGCTGTGCCTGGATCTCCTGGAACCTGGCCAGTACCGTCGCCATCGTCTCCTGGGAGTGGTGGTATGCTCCCATGATGGTGGTGAGGGCCTCTTGGAGAGTGGGTTCCCTGGGCCTGTCCTCCCCCCCCTGTCGCACTGCAGCCCTCCCAGTTCCCCTGTTTCCCCGGGCCTCTGTCCCCTGGACGGTGTGCCCACTACCACTGCCCCCAGGTCCCTGTTGTTGTTGGGGTGGTGGGTCAGCCTGGGTGCCCTGTAGTGGCGGACACACCGCTGATTGACGCGTCCTGGAGACAGAGGCATGGGCCGCTGGGTGGGAGCTGTGCTGATATTCCCAGAGGGGGTTAGGTCTGCTGTGGCCTGTGTCTGTGTGTGGGGAACCGACTGTCCAGAGGTCCCCGATGGTCTGGGCTGGTCATCAGGTTCTAGGTCGACAGAGCTGCTGTCCTCACTGGGGGCCTGTTCTGGGGGTGGGATGGACAAATCTGGACCCTCCGTGGCGGTGTGTTGGTGTTCAGGCCCTGCAGGGGTAAAAGAGTATGGTTATTGCTATTGTGTGTGCCATGGCGTGCGATTTGTGGGTGCCCTTGTCCCCCAGTGCTGGCATTCCCTTGTGGGAGGAGTTGTAAGGGTGGTTTGTGGGGGGGGATGGGTATGTGCAGTGGTCATGCATAGGTGATGGGTGTCCATGGTTTGTGTTTGCATTCAGGGTTTGGTGTTGGGTTGGGTGGGTTGTGCTGGTGAGACATTGGCAGGGAGGATGTGTGCTGGGGGTTGGGGGTGAGGGTGGGGGTGTGGGTTGGCATGCTGGTGGTTGGGGGGGGGTGAAGTAGTTGAGATTCGACTTATCAGAGTCCATTCCTCCGGCTACTCAAGCGAGGCCGTCAGGATGCAGGATGTTGAAGACCTCTTGCTCCCATGCTGTGAATTCGGGTGGAGTGGGTGGGGGTCCGCCGCCAGTCTTCTGCACAGCGATGTTGTGTCTTGAGACCATCGAGCGCACCTTCCCCCGTAGGTCGTTCCAGCGCTTTCGGATGTCTTCCCGATTTCTGGGATGCTGTCCCACAGCGTTGACCCTGTCGATGATCCGTTGCCATAGCTCCGCCTTCCTGGCTATTGTGGTGTGCTGCACCTGTGTGCCGAAGAGCTGGGGCTCTACCCTTATTATTTCCTCCACCATGACCCTGAGTTCTTGGTCCGAGAACCTGGGGTGTCTTTGGGGTGCCATGGGGTGGTGTGGATGAGGTGTGGGGTGGTGTTAGTGGTGATGTGAGTGGTGGTGTGTGGTGATGTGTGCGTAGATGTGGTGTGGGTGATGATGTTGGGTTCCTGTGTGTGTTGTGGTTTGCGATGCCTGTGCTCTCTCTCTGTGTATTGCGCCTTCTCTCAGAATTTCTGGTCGTAGGGGTTTGTGGGTGATGTGGGTGTGTGTTTTATATGGTGATGGGTGTGTGGGAGTGGTGTGTGTATGTGTATCAGGTGTGTGTATTTCAAATTGTCCAATGTGGCTGTGTTTTGTATGTGTGTGTGTATTTTGACCGCGGCGGTGTGTACCGCCAATGGAATACCGCGGTTGTAAGACCGCCGCGTGGATTCGTGGGTCGTAATGGCATGGGCGTGTTTGTGTTGGCGTGACGGTGGAGGTTTGGTCATCTCCAGTTTATCGCTGCCCGCTGATGAGGCGGCCTTCCGTGGATGTCGGGTTTTTGGCGGTTTGCCAGTTGGAGGTCAGAATGACCGTGGCGGTTTACCGCGGCCGCGGCGGTATAATGGCGGACTTCTGACCGGCGGAAAGGGCCTTTTACCGCCGAGGTCAGAATGACCCCCGTAGTCTTTATTCAGTGAACTCCTCACTTGCCATCCAGAACAGTCGCCCGAGCAAACCCTCATCAACATTCCAAGGTAAGCTCCCGGTTGATCCATTGTCTTTACATTCTATGGAGACACTGGAGTATACCATTTGGGAGTTCATACTGTCTAGAAGCTGTAAACTCATTTTGTTAATGCACAACCAATAACCCAAATTGAACGTCAATTTTTCAAGAACTTATTTACAATATAGTTTCTTAAGATGCTCAGTTTATACGACAATATAAACAACAGGAAGAGACATTACATTTAATCAAGGTTATAACAAAATGGTTCTCCAAGAAGGATTTGAGAGACGGCTACCACCAGTTAATGTTTGATCAAGAGTCTTGAGCTATCACTACATTCTCCACCCATGTGGGCTTAAGGAGATACAAGCGCCTCAGTTTTGGAGTCTCCAGTGCTGCAGAGGTATTTCAGGACACTATCAGGAGCATGCTGGCTGGCCTAAAATGAGTTCTCAATGTCAGTGATGACATACTAGTTCATGTCCCCACACTAGAACACATGGACCACCTGAGAGCCACATTCCAATGACTGCATGATAGTGGTCTTAAGCTTTACAGAGAAAAGTGCGCCTTTCTCCAAAAGCCAAAAGAAAATAGCATTCGCTGCATAACGATTCTCCCAGAGAGTAGTTCTACCTGACCCAGTCAAAATCCTGGATATCCAGTCTACAGTGGCTGTGGGAGGCTGGCCTGGCTTGTAGTGGGTACCAAAGGTACTTACACATTGTGCCAGGTCCAGTTATCCCTTATTAGTAGAATAGAGGTGTTTCTAGCAGCTTAGACTGATAGAAGGTAGCTATGGCGAAGAAGCGTAGGCTGAACTAGGAGACATGCAAAGCTCCTACTATACCACTTAAATCATATGCACAATATCATAAGAAAACACAATACACAGAGTTGCACAATAGTATGACAATACAGTATGACAATATGCCATAAGTATCCCAGTGAGTACCCTCAGTAAGAAGGTAAGTAATATGCACAAGTTATATGTGCACAAACCCAAAATAGGTAAGTAAGAGTCAGAAAAGTAATGCAAACAGTGTAGAATTACAATAGGTTGCAATAGGTGAACATAGGTCTAGTAACAACACAAACTATATACTCCAAACGTGGAATGCGAATCACGAATGGACCCCAGACCTATGGGAGCTTGTAGAGGGTCGCTGGGACTGTAAGAAAACAGTCAGGGTGTCCAAGATACCCCACCCCAAGACCCTGAAAAGTAGGACTAAAGTACACCTACTACCCCAAAAGAGCACTATAGTCGTGATAGGGGGATTCTGCAAGAACAGCAAACACCAGCACTGCACTGAAAACGGATTCCTGGACCTGAGGACCTGCAAAGCAAGGGGACAAAGTCCAATAGTCGCAACAGTGTCCGGGGCGGGGGCAGGAGCCCAGACAACCCCGGATGAAGGTGCAAGGAAGCTGCCTCCGGGTGGAAGAAGCTTGGAGTTCTGCAAGAAAGACTAGGAACTTCTCCTTTGGATGGAAGATGTCGCACGTCGCGATGAAGCTTGCAGAAGTGTTCCCACGCAGAAATACCGCAAACAAGCCTTGCTAGCTGCAAGGGTTGCAGTAGAGGTTTTTGGGTGCTGCTGAGGACCAGGAAGGACCAGGATGTCGCCCCTTAGAGGAGGAGACAGAAGGGGCACTCAGCAACTCAGAGAGCCCTCACAGAAGCAGGCAGCACCCGCAGAAGTACCTGAACAGGCACTTCAAAGATTTGTGAACCGGAGTCCACGCAGAGTTACAAAAGAGGGTCCCACAACGTCGGAAGCCAACTCAGCAGGTTGAGCACTGCAGGACGGAGTGCTGGGGGCCCAGGCTAGGCTGTGCACGAAGGAAATCCTGGAAGAGTGCACAGAAGCCGGAGCAGCTGCAAATCATACAGTACACAGGTTTGCAGTCTAGCGTGTGGAGGCAAGGACTTACCTCCACCAAACTTGGACTGAAGAGTCACTGGACTGTGGGAGTCACTTGGATAGAGTTGCTGTGTTCTAGGGACCACGCTCGTCAGGATGAGAGGGGACCCAGAGGACCGGTGATGCAGTCTTTTGGTGCCTGCGTTAGCAGGTGGAAGATTCCGTCGACCCACAGGAGATTTCTTCTGTGCTTCTGGTGCAGGGTGAAGGCAGGCGACCCCCAGAGCATGCACCACCAGGAAACAGTCGAGAAAGCCGGCAGGACGAGGCGCTACAATGTTGCTGGTAGTCGTCTTGCTACTTTGTTGCGGTTTTGCAGGCGTCCTGGAGCAGTCAGCGGTTGATCCTTGGTAGAAGTCGAAGAGGGAGATGCAGAGGAACTCTGGTGAGCTCTTGCATTCGTTATCTGAAGAATTCCCCAAGCAGAGACCCTAAATAGCCAGAAAAGGAGGTTTGGCTACCAAGAAAGGAGGATTGGCTACCAAGAAAGGTATGAGCCTATCAGAGGGGGTCTCTGACGTCACCTGCTGGCACTGGACACTCAGAGCAGTCCAGTGTGCCCCCAAGATGGCAGAGGTCTGGGACACACTGAAGGAGCTCTGGGCACCTTCCCCGGGAGGTACTGGTCAGGGGAGTGGTCATTCCCCTTTCCTTTGTTCACTTTCGCACCAGAGCAGGGCTGGGGGATCCCTGAACCGGTGTAGACTGGCTTATGCAGAGATGGGCACCATCTGTGCCCATCAAAGCATTTCCAGAAGCTGGGGGAGGCTACTCCTTCCCAGCCCTTCACACCTATTTCCAAAGGGAGAGGGTGTAACATCCTCTCTCAGAGAAAATCCTTTGTTCTGCCTTCCTGGGCCAGGGCTGCCTGGACCCCAGGAGGGCAGAAACCTGTCTGAGGGGTTGGCAGCAGCTGCAGTGGAAACCCCGGAAAGACAGTTTGGCAGTACCCAGGTTCTGTGCTAGAGACCCGGGGGATCATGGAATTGTCCCCCCAATACCAGAATGGTATTGGGGTTACAATTCCATGATCTTAGACATGTTACATGGCCATGTTCGGAGTTACCATTGTGACGCTATACATAGGTAGTGACCTACGTATAGTGCACGCATGTAATGGTGTCCCCGCAATCACAAAGTTCAGGGAATTTGCCCTGGACGATGTGGGGGCACCTTGGCTAGTGCCAGGGTGCCCACACACTAAGTAACTTGGCACCCAACCTTCACTAAATAAATATATATACACATATAGGTGACTCATATAAGTGACTTATAAGTTACTTATGTGCAGTGGTAAATGGCTGTGAAATAATGTGGATGTTATTTCCCTCAGGCTACAGTGGCAGGCCTGTGTAAGAATTGTCAGAGCTCCCTATGGGTGGCAAAAGAAATGCTGCAGCCCATAGGGATCTCCTGGAACCCCAATACCCTGGGTACCTCAGTACCATATACAAGGGAATTATATGGGTGTACCAGTGTGCCAATGAGAATTGGTAAATTTAGTCACTAGCCTGCAGTGACAAATTTAGAAAGCAGAGAGAGCATAAACACTGAGGTTCTGGTTAGCAGAGCCTCAGTGATACAGTTAGGCACCACACAGGGAACACATACAGGGCACATACTATGAGCACTGGGGTCCTGCCTGGCAGGATCCCAGTGACACAAGGGCTAAAACAACATACATACAGTGAAATATGGGGGTAACATGCCAGGCAAGATGGTACTTTCCTACAGTGGCACCCACCGCAATCACAGGAGTGAGACGTTTCTTAGGCATGGTCACGTATTGTGGGCGATTTATTCTAAATTTGACCAACCTCACAGCCCCTTTAAGAGAACTAACAAAGACTAATACAGTTTGGAATTGGGGACCAGATCAAGAAAAGGCTTTCTAAGTGTCAAAGCTAGTGTTGTCTGCTGACACAACCCATGTATAATCTGATCCAGCCAGAAAATCAAAACTGTTGGTGGATGCAAGCCCCACGGGCCTAGAGGTGGTATTGTCACAAAGACATAACAATGGAGAATGGGCTCCAGTGGCATACGCCAGCGTTGGCTGACAGAGATTGAGCAATGATATTCTCACATTGAGAAGGAGGCCATTGCAGCGCACTGGGGCTGCAGTCACTTCCACCTATACTTGTATGGCCAGCCTTTCATTATTAATACGGATCACAAACCCCTAATCCCACTATTCATGGAGTCATCTGCAAAACCCCCTCCAAGAATCAAAAAATGGATCCTGGAACTTCAGTAATATCACTTCACCATTGTCTATCACCCTGCAACCCAGAATCCAGCAGATTATCTGTTGCGATATGCATGGCCGGCTACCTCAAAGGAAGAATTAGAGGCAGAAGTGGAAGAGTATGTTTGGCTAGTGGTGGAACATTCCTGGCCACTACCAATTTCTCTCACAGAGATAACAAGGCCACGGCTACTGATGAGTGTCTCCCGCTGACTGTTCTGGCTGTAGCATCAAGAAGATGGTGCACACTAATCAACAAAACCCCATATCGCTTGGAAGAAGCAAGGGTGACTTTAAACTACCTGCACACTGTCCGCACAGAACTGGCTGTGTCTCCTAAATGTTGCCTTATGAGAGCCTCTTATCTGGTGGTTCCCAGGTCTCTGCAGCAACAAGTAGTTGACCTTGCCCATCTAGTGCATCAAGGGATTGTCAAGACAAAGTCCCGGCTAAGGTATAAGGTTTAGTCTAAACAACCTGGTTGAATGCACTGTTCGTCATTGCCCGCTGTACTAAGCTGCTGACCTAGCAGAGCTGCCAACACCCATCATCATTGAGCACATTCTGCCATTACCGTGGCAGAAAGTCAGCGCAGAGTTCGGAAGCCTTCCCGACAGATGACACATGTTAGTTGCAATAGATTACTTTTTTTAAAGTACCCTGAGTTTGAGGTCATGGACTCGATGACCGCATGTCAAATGATAATGAGGTTGGAGAAAATTATGGTCACCCATGGGTTACTCAGAGAATTACGCACAGCCAATGGCTTTCCATCCTTGATTCAGGAGTTCACAGAGTACCTACAATCTCGGCATTCATCACCGGAAGGTTACGCCATGCTGGCCTCAGGTGAATGGAGAAGCAGAACGGTTCATGGGTATGTTGCATAAAATGCTTAGAATTGCTTTGGCCAATTGACAAAATATGGAGTGTGCTCTTTATGCTTCTCTCACAGAATATCGCCTGACACCTTATTCAATAACGCAAGTCAGATCCAGCTTCCTGTGCTTAAACCAACCTGTTGGTGGTGTCATTACCCAAATAGGAGGCCCATCAGCGATACACAAACACATTGCTGACATGCTACAACAGCACCAGATGAAGAATGACCGCTAGTCTCGGGCTCGCAGATTGAAAAGATGTTCTGCCACAGTAGGGGCCCACCAATGTTAAAAAATAGACATCCCCGGAGCAAGTTTATGCTCCTGTTCAAGCGGGAGCCCTGGAAGGTACAGTCCATAAGGGGGACCATGATCACACCTCAGAAAGCTGGAGAGGCCATCACAAGGAATATATCTTTCTTCAAGTACTACTCATCCCCTGTGAACAGACCGGGGTTCCGCATCCCAAGGAAATGGAACGGAGAGCGATGAGGAAATTATCTTACCAACGAGCACTCCAGACCAGCGGAACCGTCTCCCTGTGCCGTGCTACCCCAAGCAGCCAGGAGGTCTTGTTGCTCAAGGCCAGACCCAGAGGTGCCATCTAATTCCAGCAGACCCCCACGGCTGGCAGGGTGAGATGTGACGAGGGAAGTTACTTGTCAAGGAACCAAGAGGTACCATCTACGACCCTGTCCTACAAGGTCCTCTTGTCTGAAAGACTTTGGGGCATATTTATACTTTGTTTGCACCGGATTTGCATCATTTTTTTTACACAAATCCGGTGCAAACTTAACTCCATATTTATTTGGAGTGTGGTCACTTTCTGTACGTGAAAACCTACCTTGCGTTAATGACATGCAAGGTAGTATTCCAGTGCAAAAAATGACTTTAAGGCATGTGCGCCTTATTTATTCTCCTGCGTCATTTTGGCACACAGTAGGAGGCAGGCCTTAAAAAATGGCGCCCAGCTGGATTTGCGCCGTTTTTTAACGCCTGGGTCAGGGCAGGCGTTAAGGGACCTGTGGGCTCATTCCCATGGTCTCTGACCATGGAAGCAGTCCACAGAGGCCCTTCCCTGCCCCCAGGGACGCCCCCTGCCAGCTTCACCCACCCCTGGAGGACACCCATGGATGGGGGGACCCATCTAAGGTAGGTAGAGGTAAGTACATTTTTTTTTATTTAGGTGGCATAGGGGGGCCTAACTTGGGCCCCCTCACATGCCACTATGCACAATGGCCATGCCCAGGGGACAGAAGTCCCCTGGGCATGGCCATTGGGCAGGGGGGGGGCATGACTCCTGTCTTTGCTAAGACAGGAGTCAATTCCATGGGGGTTGTGCGTCAAAAAATTACACTAGTCAGGTTAGAGTCATTTTTGTTTTACTCTAACCTGACTTGACCATTCTTTGACGCACAACCCCCAGTCTTCCCTACGCCTCCGCTGCCTGGTTAGAGTCATTTATTTTTACGCTAACCAGGCCGCAGCGTCTGCTACCGTCATTCCTTAAATATGACGCCCGGCTGGAGCGTTGGAATGCCGGTAGCCGGCGTTAAACTTTTTGACTCAGGTTTGGTCAAAAAGTATAAATATGGGACTTTGTATTGAACTGAATTATTTGCTGCTCTTCATATCTCTCTCTCTCTCTCGGTCTTTCTCTCTGTATCTCTTTCCCCTGCTATAATGTTGTAGCCAGGACTAGAGACCATGACAGTTATCACACCTGATCTGTTTCTAGATTGTTTGTTCATGTTTAGGGTAAAGGAGGAATGTCACTGAGTGACAGGGCAGGAGGGGTGTTCCCATGTTACAACCCTCCCGAAATGATACTCATGGCGCCGGCCATGATGCCGTGGGGGGAATGAATAGTAGTGCCGCGCTCCTCGCTGTAGGAAAACCACTCACTACTTGCCTGTGTGTGCCCAATTATTTATGTGCTGCCACACACCTCATGAGGCCCGGCTTCAACCACAACAGGTTTAAATAGCTGGAGACTAAAACCTCCACTGTCTGTTATCACTCATTGTTTACATAGCAGGTTATTTGTGCAAATGAGGACAACCATTATGTATGTCTGTTTTCGCCAGCTGCTGTTGCTAATTGTCCAAAGCAGTTAGTTAGCGATTCCCAGAATACAAACAATGGTGTCAGTTTTGCTATATCCATGTAGGAACTGGTGTGTGGCCTATTTCCATAATTGCGCAGTTTTTGGCTCAGTGCTTTAGAGATGACTGGTAAGTTTTGCAATATGAAGCTGTATTCTCTGCATATGTGAGTTTCTGTTGTGCACTGTCAAAAGCAGATTGGCAAGCCTGAGTGCAGCCTACAGGACTGCCTGTGTTCATGTGCTCTCTCACGACCGCATTAACATTGACAGGTTCAGGAGTATTACGAATGCAGTAGTTCGCCAAGCTAAGAAGGATCGAAGAGCTGACATGTTGCACATACCAAAACAGCCATCTTATTGGGATCATGGCGCTTTCCATCCTTTGAGAAGAAATGGTCAAAAAGCTGAAGGAAGTACCCCAATGTGACACTAGTTTTATTTTGTGTGTGAGGCTTCTAACGTGAACTACTTGGCAGACTTGTGCAAACTTGAGTCGTGTTCTTCCTGAGATTTTCTAAAGAAGACCTTTATTGCCTCTGTAATGCAAACAGTTTCGAACGCTGCAAACGTCTTCTTCAACACATACGAACTGCCAAAATGCAGGCGCGTGTAATGAAAAAGACCACAGTGTGTGGCAAATGTGCTGATACAGCAAGATTCTTCAGCGACTTTAAGTTGATTGTATAATTTGTTTAGTCTAGATATGAGTGTCATTAAGTTGATGAATCATGTCTTCAATTAGAGGAGCAGTATGACTTTTATTGTTTATTGCCACATTGGAGTGGCGCATGTCTACACAGATGAGACTCTTGCCCTCCTCCTGGTGTTTAGAAACTGGCATGGTGTTAGGAAGCAGGCAAAATAAGGGGCGCCGTAGATGTGGGCCCTCAACAGGCTTGAATTGTATTACGGCTTGATTTGTATTACCACGGATGGGTTACCAAATACTTGAAGATGTTATTTTGACCATTGGATTGGATTGGACATTTTGAACTGTATTAAATTGGTTGCTTTGTTTTCTTTAAGATTATTTATTTTGGGTTTTATTTATATTACTGTGTCCATAAATGGTGTGCCGCACATTGTATTATAGATTGGTGGGCCCTCAACAGGGTTAATTATGTCTTGTTGTAGTAGATTTTTGGTTTCCTCCTCCACTTAGTGTTGTAAATTGAGCGGTATGCCTCTTCAATTGTGAGCCACGAATGTAACTGCATTGTCAATGTAAAGTTGAATACATCCGTGTTTAGCCTTTGAAGAGCTCCGAGAACATTTGAATCTGGCTTAGTTCTAGTTAGGTGGTTAAGTATTTGGCACAGCATTTTGAGGGCACCCATACTGATGACTTTCAACAAAAAAACAGCCATTTGATGGCATACATGTGATAACCAGCTACATGATTGCCATGTTTGAGGTGAGTTTGAAAACACAATTTGCACTCCAGTGATTTTCTTGAAACATAGGTGTGGAGGTGGTTAGTTTCTGAGATGAGCAAACACAGTGTCCGAGATTATGCTAATTGAAGCCCCCCATGTCTATTAGGAAGGGACAGGCATAATGTGTATGTCCATGACAAGAAGAGACCTGGCCCTTTAATATACCTCTGTTAGACCTGGCAGCTTTTTGGTGTGCCTTCCCTGTCTTTTTGCCTTCTGACCTCTTGTTTTTATGGTATACTGGACTCTGTTTTTGCTGGTTTATTGCCCTGCACACTTTACCACTGCTAATCAGTGCTAAAGTGCAAGTGCTCGCTATATAGATTGTATTGGTGATTAGGTTATCCATGATTGGCATATTTGATTTGCTAGTAAGTCCCTAGTAAAGTGTACTAGAGGTGCCCATGGCCTGTAAATCAAATGCTACTAGTGGGCCTACAGCACTGGTTGTGCCACCCACATGAGCAGCCCTGTGAACTTGTCTCAGACCTGCCACTGCAGTGTCTGTGTGTGCAGCTTTAAACTGCCAATTTGACCTGGCAAGTGTGCCCATTTGCCAGGCCCAAACCATCCTTTTTTCATACATGTAAGGCAGCCCTAATATTGGCCCTATGTAGCCCCATGGGCAGGGTGCAGTGTATGTTAAAGGTGGGGCACGTTTTTGTGTTTTTACATGGCCTGACAGTGAAATACTGCCAAATTCGGTTTTCACTGTTGCAAGGCCTATCTCTTTCATAGGTTAACATGGGGGCTGCCTTTAAATATTCATAAATATTAGCTTCCCTTTGAGAGCAGATGAAACATGGAGTTTAGGGTCTCTGGACTCACAATTTAAAACTACATCTTTCAGTGAAGTTGGTTTTTAGATTGTTTGTTTGAAAATGCCACATTTAGAAAGTTGTTGCACACAATAAGGCAGACCCAAATAACCCTTCGTCCTGGGTAGTTAAATGATAAATGCAAACTTGGTCACTCAGGGCAAGTAAAAGTCTAAACTTCCATGACACTTATAAATGTTTAAAAACTAATTATGTCTGAATACAATATCCTTAGTACGGTTCATATCTCTTTTATTTCTTTTGACTATAACATCATTTTTTAAAATACACAACATAATTTGAACATTTCAAAAATAGGTGCTCCTAAAATAACGGTGCAGTGAAAGTGATTAGTGTAATATTAAAGTGCCAGAGTGTTATATACAATATATACAAAATGTGGTTTAAGAACACACAGAAAAGTGAACTTCAAACAGACACCTTTATTCCAGGTGTCTTGAAGTCACCTTATCTATTTAATCCACATATAATATAGTCAAAGTTTCGACCCTTTGTAAAGACCTAAATCATTCACGGGTCATCATCAGGACTGAACAATTCTGCTCCCAAAGGCAGACAGGGGAGTTATGCGACCCTCTGCGCATCTGATGAAAGCAATATTAAACAAAGTTTCCACACTTAGTTATGTGACCCCCAGCTTAAGAAGTTTGACCAATTAGAGGGCTATTTGCTGGTAAATTTGAAATCCATAAAAACGTTGATGTGTTTGCTCTAAACCATTAAGAATAATTTATGCAAATCCATGTTTTAAACGCTGATCAATAGGTGCTACTGATATAAATAATTGTACAGTCAAGGTCAGAGGCCTCACCAAGAAGGAGAAGCTACAAAAGGCCCTGAGGGCCTGGGTAGCAGCCAGAACTGCCAGTGGGCACTCTGAGGAGCATATTGGGGAGTCCATGGAGCTAAATCCTAGGGAAGATGTGCTGAGGGTGCAGAAGCTGCTGGTGGGGGGGGAATAGCCCGTAGGTCAGGCAGCAGTGGTGGTTCTAAAGGCTTGACTCCAGAGGAGCTGGAGGACAGGAGGTGAGCCAGGAGGCACCAGATTGAGATGGAGAAGTTGAAAATGGAGATGAAAATGCTCTTGGATCATGAGCTTAGAGCAAAGGAGCTGGATCAGATTAGCAGAGCCAGCAATGATGGTGGCAGCAATACCTCAGCGCAGGCAGAGAGAATAATACACATTCCTAAGAATGTAGGGCGAGAGTACAAGAAAGGAGACAACATCCAGAGGTGATTTCAGGGATATGAGGCATCCATCCACATGAATGGGGTCCCCTAGAAGAAATGGGGGCCAGGATTGTACAACCACTTCACAGAGGAGGGGAGGGACACCTTGCTAGCTTTGGGGAAAGGGTACAACCTCGCCTACGCTGACATGAAGGAAGCCCTTCTCACCAGGTAGGGCCTCACTCCTGACAAGTACAGGGATCAGTTTAGAGTCGCAGACCTGGTTGGGATGTGTAGATTTGTTTTACAGAGCACTAAATGGTTGGGTGAAGGGCAGTAATGTGACAGATTTTCAGGGGCTGTACAACTTGATGGCGTGGGAGCACTTGTCTAGTCTGTGTTTTGCTGAGCTGCGCCAGCACTTGACTGATAGTAAGCTGACTGACCCCAGGAAGCTTGCTATGGAGGCGGACCGCTGGGTGAGTACCAGGGTCCACAAGAAGGCTTATGGGGAGGACTCCACCAAAGGTGGGCAGGGTTCCTAGCAGCAGACCGGGGAGAGGGGAGGGACAAGGGTAAACAAAAGGAATTCTCCAAAGGGCCCCAATCTAGTAACCCGGGTAAAAATTCCCACTCCCCAGGAGATAAGAAACCATAGGCCTCTTCAGGAAAGCTTGCTGAAGCGGGACCCCATAAGTGCTTTGCTTGTGACCAGGTGGGTCACATGAAGGGGGATACCAAATGTCCCGAGTGGACAACCACCCACTGGTGGGCAGGCCAAGGGGTTTGCCAGCGTAGCGCTTGGGGAGGAGTTGGTCCCAGGTGGGTGGGGGAGCCCGCGGAGATGACCCTTGCCTCACTAGGAGATGGTGAGATGGTCCAGCGAAACATAATGCCTGATAACACTAAGAAATACAGGCAGTTGCTAACCATCATTGGGCAGAGGCTCTCAGAGATCCTGGAGCCAGTGTGACCACAGTCCGGTGTCACCGTGTGTATGAGGAGCAGATAGTCCCCAGTGCATTCCATCAAGTAGTTGCAGTGGATAACTTGAAGTGCCAATGTAGGGTGGAGCAGGTTCCCTTTGAGTGGGGGGGTCTCAGGTTCCCTGTGGGTAGCTGTGAGTACCGCCATGTCTGGTGACTGGCTGTTGGGCAACGTCCTGGAGACTTCTGCCTGGAAGGAGGTGGAGCTCAGGCCGCACTTGGGTATGTTGGGGTTGCTAGAGTGGGCGTGTGTGACCCCTCTGTCCTTAGCAGCCAGTCAGGGTGATTAGACAGACTTGAAGCCTGAAACAGTGGCCAAGGTGACTGCCAAAAGAAAGGGCAAGGGGCGTGGGAAAACCGCCCCAGAAATTCCCATGTTCTGGGAGGAGGCTGACCTCGAGTGGGACAACCCAGCAGCTATAGGGGAACATGTGGGCGAACCGGGGGACCTACCTGAGTTGACCCATTGGCAGCAAGAATGGGGTCTGACCAGGGAGGAGTCCTGCGCAGAGCAGAAGGTGTGCCCTACTCTCGTAGGTCTTAGGCAGCAGGCCGAGGACCAGGCAGCTGGCACTGAGCCCAAGGATCACCTGATGTACTGGGAGAATGGTCTCCTGTATAGCGAGCCTAAAGGCTGCTGACCTTGGGGCAGTCCGTGTGATGTTGGTACCCCAGCACTTCAAAGCCTTCTTACTGGGTTTGGCTCATGATGTGCCTCTGGCAGGTCAACTGGGACAGGGCAGACCTTGACAGACTTGTCACCCACTTCTACTGGCCCAAAATGAGGAAAAATTCAGATGCGTTCTGTAGGACCTGTCAGACTTTCCAAGCAAGTAGGAAAAGTGGAGGGAAATGCAAAGCCCCCCTCCAACCCTTTCCTGTTGTGAGCATCTCTTTCGAGCTAGTGGGCATTGACATTGTAGGGCCTCTGGACCCCAAGACAGCCCTGCGCAACAAGTTCATCCTGGTCTTGGTGGACCATGCCACCCGGTAACTAGAAGCTGTCACTCTGTTATCAAACTTGAACGCTTAAAGAAACAGGAACTTTCACGGTTGTTCTCTTCATTTGACGATCTGGGCCCTGACCTACTAAAAGAATGGGAACAACTCCTCATAACCTAGTCACTCGGTATGATGGACATTCTTATTTGTGATGCTAAGGCCAAAAGAGACAAACTATTACAGGATATAGCACTGCTTGAAAAGGATATCAATGGTATAGATTCACCTGATATCAAAGTAAAAAACTTCAATATCCTCAAGGAGGTTCTACAAAAACACCAACTATACATTAAAGATAAAAAACTTCGCAAACTCAGGAGAGATGATAATGATTATAAAAATGGCAGGGTTTTCACCTTTGCACGTAAATATGACAATGCCAAATTGGACAGCAATAGGGAGTCTACAACAAAAAAAGACCTTTCCACTTCCAGTATGACGACTAGCGATACAGGCCTGTCCAGTATTTCTATTAGTGCTAGTGAGGATATGAGGAAACAAGCACAATTACCCTCCCCCACACATAGGTTACCTTTTTTATTAGAACTGGAGAGATATCGAAAGGGCCAAAAACAACTACAGAAGAGGGAGGAAGCACCCACAAAAGCATCAGGCGGGGTAAACACAAATCCAAATGCAAACAAAAGACTGGAGGGAGTCACCACACATTCGACAACCCGCAATTCACAACAATGATTGCCGATTCTGCCTCTTTGAGACATACCCCTGATACTATTTCAATTGTGAACATCTCATCAGTTATTTTGAATCCTGACCAAACCAATATCCTCAAGAAAGGCCTAGGGTTTGTACCCACCGCACTGCCTGATTTTACACAACTCCATATCAGTCTCTTCAAGTTCATACGCAAGTGTAAACTATATCAGTATTTCTATGACACTAATACTCAGTCTCAGGTTGTTAATGCTCTGTCGAATACCTCAAATTCCATGTCTATTAAAGATGTTAAGGACATCCAAACTCTGCTGTCGATTGAGCATAATGAGGGTCTCCCCCCACCTCTCTCGGAGATTCTTGATGACCTTAACATAGTCTCTAATACTAGGATACTTAGTGGCCTGAGAACCACTTCTAGATTCACACCAGTTATCCCTAGGGACTATGCAATTGATTTTTTCTACAATAAAATGACTAGTGATCTCTATCAGATGGAGGAACAATACCTTCTAGGACAAAAGACTATCTCCATGCACAACATCACTAAAGCAGAAAAACAGGCCTTATACTCTCTTGGGACCTATAGTGACCTTGTAATCAAGGAAGCTGACAAGGGAGGGAACATTGTTATCATGGACAGAGTAGACTACATCTCAGAATTGGATTGTCAATTATCGGTTAGTACCGCTTATCAGAAACTTAACTATAACCCCATGATGGGTGTTAATAGATGCATCCAACAAAAATTGCAAACATTCCTGAACCTGGATCTCATTTCAGATATGGAGTTTAAATATCTGTACAACAGTACACCCACTTCACCATGTATATATATCTTACCTAAGATACACAAAACAGGCACCTTCTCCCCAGGCAGACCCATAATTTCTGGCATTGGCTCCCCCCCAGAGAAATTGTCAGAATACATTGATATTTTTCTCCAGCCCTTGGTTCATAACTTACCCTCATATATCAGGGACACCAAGGATTTGCTTTGTAAGGTTGCAGACTTTGAATGGACGGAAGGTCACTACTTAGTAACCCTGGATGTCACTTCTTTATATACCAGCATCCCTAGAGCAGAGGGTTTGTTAGCTATTCAACACTACCTTGATACCAGAGATGCCTCCCTACTCGAACATACCAACATGTTGCTGGACTTTATTGGCACTGTCCTTGATAATAACATCTTCATACACAATGGGTCCTGGTATCGGCAAGTAAAGGGAGTGGCTATGGGGGCCAAATTCTCTCCATCCTATGCGAACTTGTATATGGGGTACTTGGAAAAGACGCATGTGTGGCAGACTTGCCCTTCCACTTTGACACAACACATTTTGTATTGGGGAAGATACATTGATGACATCCTAGTTTTCTGGTCAGGAGATGCACCTTCTTTAATGCTCTTCATTCAACATCTTAACACGAATACCTTTAACATCAGTTTCACACATGAAGCCAGCCAGTCCTCCATAAACTTTCTTGATCTTACACTCTATATTAACCATGGCAAAATATGTACCAAACTTTTCAGGAAACCCACAGCATGCAATTCGATCTTGCATGCCACGAGCTCACACCCTAGGTCTCAGATTGAATCTATCCCCTATGGGGAAAGCACTAGGATTCGTCGCAACCGTAGTGAAGACCGGGTCTTCCAGGAAGAATTACATAACATGGAGTTACGTTTTAAACATAGGGGGTTTCATCCAAATACTCTCATAAAGGCTAGCAACAGGATCAAGAAAATTAAACGCCGTGACCTCCTCATCAATTCCAAAAAAGACAAGTCACGCAAACAACTCTCTCTTGTTATAAACCATAGTGGACTCAGCTCCCAGATTTTCAAAACTATGCGCAAACACTGGCCCCTACTATTAACAGATGACATACTGAGGGGCGGTTTGACAACAAGACCAAGTATCACTTACAAGAGAGGAACTACCCTACGTGATCATCTATGCCACAGTTTCTTGCCACCTGTTAGTAAAGACACCTGGCTGCCCAAACCCCCACCGGGAACATTCAGATGTGGCCATTGCAGCATCTGTGGCTACATTAAGGACAAAACAACGAGTTTTCAATACAACACACAAATTACACACAAAATCAAACACTTTATCAACTGTAATACAAGTTTTGTTGTGTATTGTATTGTTTGCACCTGTGGGCTCATATATGTTGGAAGTACTATATGACCGTTAAAAGAGAGAATACAGGAACATCTCAGAGCTATTCGGTCATCCAATATTAACTACACATTTGCAACACACTATAATGAAGTGCATGGACGTAGGGAAGTTGTGGATATTACTATTCACGGAATTGACTCTTTAAGCAAAACACCGCGAGGGGGCAACAGGACTTTGGCCTTGAGACGCCTTGAAAGCAAATGGATTATCAAACTACGGGCTGTGGAAATGGGCCTGAATGTACATAAGGATCTGCATGTATTTCTTTAAATGTCTGCTCTCTCCCTCCCTTCTTTCTGTCTCATGTACATGCTGTGCCTTGATGGATGTGCACATCCACTTATTTTTGAATATACACTCTGATTTGGGATGTAAACCTCTTGCATAGAGTTTGAAGTACAATATACCTAATAACACTTTGTTGTAACATGTTTGATTGTTTAAAGTCCTGTTTTTGGCCTGTAGCATGTACAACTATTTTGTCACAAATTTAGACCTAAACAAGGCTAGCCATTTGGGCCGCCCGTTGTACATGTCATATATTAAGATGAAGGGAATATGCTCTATTTCCATATTTTCTTGGATATATTCCTTCTTTTTAAGTTTATAACTGTTTATGTATGTGGACACTTTTGTTGCATATTAATCTGTTCTTTTTTCATTTGCCTATATGGCTATCTTCCCTGGTTGGGACTCTTTACTTTTGCATGTTTTGTCCCCTTTTTTCTTTACACGCACTCGCCTCTTTTCCTTTTCTTTCATATATATCAGCTGGTCTCCGCCCCAGCCCCCTTGTTTTTGTTTCAATTTTCAGTTACAATGGGTTTGGATACTAATCTAGCCATTTGTTTGGCCCGTTACGTACCTTCTGGCTACGATCAGACTCTCTTTTAATACAATAGCTAATACGCCCAAAATGGCGCCTCTTTTTTGCCGTGTAGGCTCTTTTTCTATTGTCTGATGCTCTTCCTATACGTAGTCCTTTCTCTATGCCTAGTGGCCATAAAATACAGGAGTTTGAGCCTTGGCGCGGCACCCAATATTTACTCGCAAAACCTGGGCAGATCGCCGCTACTGACAGTTTTCCCTGCCTCTCGCTACTGGGAGAGGTCAGGTAAGGGACATTGGTTTGTCGTTATGATTTTGTGCACGCGGAAGTACCTTTTTTCACGGACCGATCAATAGCCCCTTTGTTGACATACGATTTGGGCACACATACGGGGATAATTTTGGGTCGTTCTGTTTTTGGCTGTTAAGTGTTTTCTAGCATCATTTTTTCTTAATAAAACACAATACTATACCCTTACATTTTCTACATGTCATCATGGCTTGCAGGGATTCTAGGTAGGCACTAATTATAGGGGATATTTCCATTTGTAAGCATATTATGTTATGTGATTTAACGTTAATTTCCCTGCAGCTCTTGGGGTACACGTTAATGGCTAGGTACCAAGCAGGGTATTTCTCCGCTTGAGAACCTATAGCCAATAGTTAGGACCATCGGTTATGGAGTTTTTTTCATATTTATAGTATATCTTGTTTTTGCGACTTTTATTTAATGCGCGTTCCAATCTTAAGACATGATAATTGTTATAATATTATACCTTTTTATCATTTACACGTCTTTGGCCTTATGTGTGCACTTTCTGTGCAATTTTGGTCATCCATCCTCGCTAGATAATCCTCCTGCTTGACTTATTGTTCATTTGGTTGGGCTCCCCTAATGTTGTTTTAATTTAATTTTTCTTAGTTACCTTGTCCTATAGGTGTGGGCTTATCAGGGCCCTATTATTACACCATCCTCTAACTTTCGGATGGTGGATGTACACAGTCCTATTACCATAGAGGACCTCCATTCCCTGTTCCTTAAGGGACAACATTGGATATACAGTTCTCAACAATCTTTATGGTACGATTGAATTAATTTGCTTTCCCTCCCGTGCACGGAACAATTTCTATCATGTCTTTTGTTCATAAGTAACTACCTACACACAGTGGGCATCTGTTTACTCACTTTTTAACATTCTTTGGGGATTTTCTTTGACTTCCACCACAGGCCTTTCTGCACACATACTCTGTGCAGTGGTTGGATCTGGATATATATTATATTTTTTATTATTCTTTTTCGGGCATTATGGCAAGGTATCCTCTTCAGCACGAATCTGTATATTTTCATTCTTCACTATTCCCTACGTCTATGGTATTTCCAAAGGGTTTTCTTTAGACTCTAACCACCCAGTGTATATATATATATATCTTTTTCTCACTTTTCCGTCGATCTTTCTTCTGAACTTTCTGTGGCTACACACTAATATTTTTTCAGCACAATCTAGCATGAGAGTATCTCTTTCTTAGACTTCTCGGCACTCTTAATTGGCCGTATACCTTTGTAATATAATCCTTTTATTCACGGTTTACTAACCAGTCGTTTTGACGTAATTTGTACATATTAGATAATGTTTTTTTGTTATTTGTAAGAGATACCATCTTTCTCTTATTTCAGCCTTGAAAAAGTCCATGTTGGACGAAACACGTGTTGGCTGTTTTGCTGTTTCTGAACATTGATGTTTAATGTTTATCAACATAAGGAAATAAAGAAATCTGCATCTTTCTTCATTTTGGACTCATTACTCGGAGTGCCCTGGTTCTGTTTTGTTTCCATTTTGTCTATACAGCACGGCACAGAGGAGGTATCTTTTTGCTATCCTCCTTTGGTCTGTGCACTTCGATACCCATGGTGGTTGGGTATCTACACCAGGCTGGCACCTTCCTCAGAACTTTGCCTCTTCCACATTAACTTTGTTGCTTTGTGTTTTCAGATGTGCGATTTGTAAGCATCAACCACCTTGTATCTGTCTTTACTCTGAGGACTGTGACAGCACCCATTGTTGCCCGGGCACTGATGGAGATCTTTACCTGAGTGAGATTTCCCACAAAGGTGAGATCTGACCGGGGCACCAACTATATGTCCTTGTACATAAAGGCCATGTGGAAGGAGTGTGGTGTCAATTACAAGTTCACCACCCCTTATCACCCCCAAAGTAACAGTTTGGTTGAGGGATTCAACCGAACCCCGAAAGGCATGATTGGGGGTCTGTGAGACTCCAGGAGCTATAAGTGGGACTTCCTCTTACCATGCCTTCTGTTTGCCTACTGGGAAATACCACAGAAGTGGGTTGGCTTTAGCCCCTTTAAGCTGTTGTATGGGCACCGGTCAAAGGACCTCTGAGTCTGGTGAAAGAGGGCTGGGAGCAAGCTCCTAGGAAGCCATCCCACGATGTGTTTAGCTACATGATGGCCTTCAGAAACCAAACCGCACGCTTCAGGAAGCTCAAACAAGAGAACCTAGAGGCAAGCCAGGAGGACATGAGACGCTGGTACGACCAGAAACCACTCTGGTTGAGTTTCAGCATGGCCAGAAAGTCTGGGTCTTGGCCCCAGTAGACCTGTGTGCTCTACAGGACAAATGGAGAGGGCCATTTGAGGTGAAGGAGCACAAGGGTGACACCACTTACTTAGTGGACTTGCAGACTCCAAGGAACCCCTTGAGGGTCCTATATGTGAACCGCCTCAAACCCCACTTTGAGAAGTCTGAGTTCAGCATGCTTCTGGCTACAGATCCTGGGGCGGAAGAGGAGAGTGAACCTCGCCCTGACCTCTTGTCTACCAAGTAACAGGATGGGTCAGTAGAAGGCGTGGTCCTCTCCCCTACTCTGACTCTAGAGCAGTAGAGTGAGTGTTGCCAGTTACTGGAACACTTTGCCGCACTAATTTCACTCACTCCAGTTGTCACCCATTTATGCATGCATGATGTGGACACTGGGGTCAGCCTGCCTGTGAAAAACAAGTTTTACCAGTTGGCTGACAAAGGTCTCCAAAATGTTGGCTTTAGGGGTGATTGAGCGCTCCAGCAGCTCCTGGTCCATCCCAGTGGTTTTGGTACCCACGCTTGCTACACCTGGTGACACACCAGAACTCCAGTTCTGTGTGGACTACCGGGGGCTCAATGCCGTCACCAAGACAGATGCCCACCCCAACCCCAGAGCTGATGAGCTCATAGATCGGTTGGGGGCAGCCAAGTTCCTCAGCACATTTGATTTAACATCTGGGTGCTGGCAGATTGCCTTAACTGATGGGATGAAGGAAAGGTCAGCGTTCTCAACACCAGAGTGGCTATTCTAGTTCCGGGTCATGCCCTTTGGGTTTAAGAATGCCCCTGCCACCTTCCAGAGGTTGGTCATTCAGGTCCTGGCTGGACTTGAAAGCTTCAGTGCTGCCTACCATGATGGCATTGCTGTGTTCAGCTCCAGTTGGGAGGACCACTTGCACCACCTCTGGGAAGTGTTGAAGGCGCTGCAAGCCGGAAGCCTCACTATCAAGGCCAGTAAGTGCCAGATAGAGCAGGGGTCAGTGGTGTACTTGAGACACCAGGGAGGAAGAGGCCGCGTGGCGCCCCTAAAACCCAAAATTGGTGCCATTTGGGCTTGGGCACCCCCAACAACCAGACTGAGGTGAGAGCCTTTTTAGGTCTCACCGGATACTACAAGAGATTTGTCAAGGGGTATGGCACCATTGTTGCCCCCTTGACAGAGCTGACTTCTAAGAAGCAGCCTAGACAGGTGGTCTGGGCTGAGGCATGCCAAACTGTGTTTGACACCCTGAAGGAGGCACCCGTGCTGCTGACCCCTGATGTCTCCCAGAAGTTTGTGGAACAGACAGATGCTTAAGAGCATGGTGTGGAAGCTGTACTTTCACAGCTGAACGAAGAAGGCCTAGACCAGCCTGTGGTCTTCCTTAGCAGGAGACTACTCCCCAGGGAACAGAGGTGGAGTGCAATTGATTTTTGGGTCTAACTTCCTGGATCAGACCGACCACAGGCCCCTCAGATGGTTAAGGCAGATGAGGGGTGAGAACCCAAACTGTTGAGGGTTGAGGTGGTCCATTTACCTACAGGGATGGAGTTTACGGTGGAACACCGTCCCGGCACAGAACACGCCAACGCTGATGGTCTATCCAAGTTCTTCTACCTTATTGAGAAGAACCCCCAAGGGGTTGAGTAGTTCCCCCTACTCTCAGCTGGAGGGAATATGTGTTAGACCTGGCAGCTTTTTGGCATGGCTCCCCTGTCTTTTTGCCTTCTGACCTCATGTTTTTATGATATACGGTACTCTGTTTTTGCTGGTTTATTGTCTCTGCACAATTTACCTCTGCTAATCAGTGCTAAAGTGCAAGTGCTCCCTACAACGATTGTATTGGTGATTAGGTTATTCATGATTGGCATATTTAATTTACTGGTAAGTCCCTATTAAAGTGCACTAGAGGTGCACAGGGCTTGTAAATCAAATGCTACTAGTGGTCCTGCAGCACTGGTTGTGCCACCCACATGAATAGCCCTGTGAACTTGTCTCGGACCTGCCATTGCAGTGTCTGTGTGTTCAGCTTTAAACTCCTAATTCGACCTGGCAAGTATACCCACTTGCCAGGCCCAAACCTTCCCTTTTACTACATATAAGGCAGATGGCCCTAAGTAGCCCCATGGGCAGGGTGCAGTGTATGCTAAAGCTGGGACATGTACTGGTTAGTTTTACATGTCCTAACAGTGAAATACTGCCAAATTCACTGTTGCAAGGGCTATCTCTCTCATAGGTTAACATGGGGGTTGCCTTTAAATATTTTTAGAGTGCAGCTTCCCTTTGAGAGCAGATAGAAAATTGGAGGTTAGGGTCTCTGGACTCACAATTTAAAAATACATATTTTAATGAAGGTGGTTTTCAGATTGTTAGTTTGAAAATGCCACTTTTAGAAAGTAGGCATTTTCTTGTGTAAACTATTCTGTGGCTCTGCCTGTTTTTGGATTCCCCATTTTGGGTCAGTTTGAAAGTTGGGCTGTTGTGAATTCCCTCTAGACAATGATACAAAGGGAGCTGGGGTATAGCCTGCATATCCTGATGAGCCATCATAGCTAGAGTGGAGGGAGGAGTGGTCACTCACACCTGAAAGAGCTGTGCCTGCCCTCACGCAATGCAGTCTCCAACCCCCTGGTGTGTATCTGGGGCCTGGCCTGGACAAGGAAGGATCTTGCAAACAACTGAGACTTTCCTTTGAAGTTTGCCAACTTCAAAGGCAGAAAGGGCTATAAGTATTGAACCCAAAACCCCAGACTTTTAGAATCTCTCTGGATCAAGAGGAACCTCTATCAAGGAGAAGAGCTGAAGAGCTGAAAGAGGAGTACTGCCCCTTTGCTGTCTATGCTTTGCTGGGTTGGCCTGCAGTTGCTACTTCTGTTTTCAAAGAGAGCGAAGTCTGAACTTTGCTGTGTACCGTTTTTGAGAACGTTCTCCAAGGGCTTAGAGTAGTGTTTGCCTCCTGTTGGAAGTCTCAGGGATATCAAAGACTTCAGCCTCATCTGCCAACAGCACTGGGAACTGTGTGTTTTGTGCTTTTTGTGCTGCAACAGAAGAAAAACCACTGCTACACCATCATTGACGCAGCTGACTGCACCGTGACCTACCAATGCCACACGGTGTTGCACTGCCCCGGTTCGCACCATAACCCTGGTCTCACCGCCGCCGAGCTGCTGCTTGAACCATGGCCTGTGGGTCCCGCACTCCCGCATCATCCTGCGCATACCGTACCCTGGGTATTCCCAATGTCGCTGCTCCTGCTGACACTGGCGCCACTGCCTGCACATTGGCCTGTGGACAACGCTTGTGAGGAACACGAAGCACTGCCCCGCCCCGTCCTGCACCTGAGCCCCGGCCCAGCAACGCCAGCACCATCGACTCCAGTGTCGTCAACAGATGTCTCTGTCTGCACTGCAACCCATGGATGCCACACGGAGCCCGTCCCGCGTCGCACTGTCAACTTGGGCCTACCGACAACAGTGCTTCAGCAAAGATGACACTACTGGCTGCACTGTGACCTGGTGACACCCCACGTCACACCGCCCCGCTTCATACCGCAGACCTGGTCTCACCGATGCTGCAGGACACCGTCACCGAGCCGCTGCCTGCACTGTGACCTGTGGGCACTGCACGGCGCATCGTTCCGCTTCACACCCCAGCCCCGACGCCATCCATGCCAGCGATCCTGACTTTATCAGCCTGGAGTTTGATCTGCAATGCGTGTGACTTTAAGGGCCCAACGACCTCCGCACCAACTCCGGAACCATGTGACGCAAGTGACGCCGCTCTCCAGATCTCATTGCAGGGATCACAACACCCTACAATTCCAAAGGTACTGTTTGCGGGTCTTCCTGACACCTTAGCTGGCCCGCGATGCCGCGGCCGGCCTGTATTGTTGGTTTTGATGATCACGACCCAGGTGGAGCTATCGATGTCAAGGAACTGTATTTTTAAGTTAATTCTTGTACAATTCATATCTTTATT